>NW_017259378.1:388813-423465 GCF_001594045.1 Atta colombica
TATTTCTTTTTTTTTTAAATATATTAAAAATTTGTGCTTATCTTGACTATTACATATGGCGGATTTAGGCAATCAATAAAAAAATCTTACCTCTTTTGTTTAACTATTATCATAGAAACTCTAGTTAAATAAATTTTCATTTGCTGCTATTGATTTTTCCAGAGTATTGATTTTCTGTACAGCTGACTCGATATACAGTCGACTTTTTGAAATAGAACTACATAGCGTGTGAATAACAAGAATGTAACAGACACGTGGTATTATATCTCAACAGGAAGAGATGTGTATTTTTTAAAGAATAGGAAGATACACATACGCAGTAGCAACGTGATATAATGCTTTTTATCATTTTGCTATAAATAAGGATCTATAGGTTCTCTTGTCGGTGTAATAAATCACTATAAATAACTATTAGAGTTGTGTATTAAATTAGGTTTTGATCATAACACAGATAATATGGCAATGATATTCGTCATGCGGAAATAACAGTTTCAATGATTGAGAAAATATTCTATTCTGTAATATTTTTATAATCGTATTTTTTTATAATTATTGAAGCGGAAAGTTCTTAAACTAGTATTTGTAATTTTTTTATATTTAAGATCGGTTTTTATATTTAAGATCATCTTAGTACAATCTTAAAATGTCATGAACCAATCACAGAGTTAATATCGGTATTTTAAGAAATTACTTAAGACTTCGATAAGTATAGACTAAAATAGTGGCTATAAAATAGTGGCTTTAGATGAAGCTTTGAAATATATAAATAGATTTCAAATAACTTTGCAATGTTTAATTACATTTTTATTGTAAATTCTAACTATAATATGACAATGTATTAGTAAGAATTAATTTCGGTAAATTATACGGTCCTTTCGATCGATATGGAAATATTCTCAACTGTGCCTTTTCCTCCAAATTAATCTTATCCAAGAATAGAAAGATATTCTCAGCCTCAAAGTGGCACGTACAAGTGCTGGTTTACGATGAGTCATGTCCTAAGAATTAATTAAATCGCATGTCACAGGAAGCAGGTACAAAGACGACAATGAAACGTCGTTATGGACAAATAATCTTACTACTATCTTTCTAGCAAAATTCATATGTATGAATGAATTACACTTTTCATCTATGAATGAATTACACTTTTCTCCCGACTTTTTGTTTGATCGAAAATCAATGATCACTGTTAGATTCGCTTATTCTTAGTATTTTAATTTTCATTCATTTATTTTATATCGTAAAATGGAATAACTTATTTGACTCCGAAAAACGTCTTAAGACTTACATCTCTCAATCTTAACATCATAAAATGTATGTTAGGTATCTAACATCACACGTATTATGGAATTATTCAGAATGGATTAGAATTGTTTAATTATTCCCTAGATTTGTATTTTATAGGATAATTTCAACCTTAATTTGATCATACATGGCGGCAGTTTCTCTTATTATATTATAGGGACACTAATTTAACAAACTATCAATTTGATTATCATCTGTGCATTATCAAATGAATTAAAATATGATTTTATGATACTATTGTATAGCCTCAGAGTTAATGAGTCTATCAACCATAGTAAAATCGTTACAGATAATGGGGATAGTTCGTCGAAAGATCATATCATTTAGTTATTATTTATTGTGTTCCTATTTTCTAAGAATCATGCTATTTTTTCAATTTCAAGAATTAATCACATGGCAATTATTATTCAATGCTATATAGCTATCGTTGCATCGATTTCAGTAAACATGTATGAGAGTACATACATTTCTTTTTGCTGATGTAAATAGTCAATTGTAATGTTAAGCTTCATGTATAATAACGCATTATTAATGTTCGCTTCGTTGCATGTCGATCATTATCCGTATTATCTTTGGCTTTTAACATAGTAGATACACAACGCACATACATATTCTCTCTCTCTCTCTCTCTCTCTCTCTCTCTCTCTCTCTCTCTTATTGAGTTAATATTAGAGCAGTTACAACAAAGCGAAATCAACTACATTCCCAGCAACATAATTTCAAATATATTCGGCGATATGATGCCTCGTAATAAATTATGGATAAATATACGTTACGCATATTTATCCATAATTCGTGCTAGAACTAGTCAAAAGTCACTCTGTAGACTTGTTTTTTTTTTTAGCTGAACTTCTTGTATGATTCAATTTTCCTCCTTTTTACATTGGAGTAAAATCAAATTTGCTAAATAAGAAGTATGAAAGCCTACACAAGATCTTATTGTAAAAAACAATCTTTAGAAAATAATTTTATATAATAATAATGATAATAATAATAAGAATCTTATTAGATCGTACATATGAGAACACAACTAATAAGAATTAGAAATTAAGTGCCTATAACAGTCGAAGCTGGATCTTTAATGCTTAAATAATTCAATGTGTATTACATATATAATAATAATAATAATCAGACTTTTCGACCTTCTATTAAATTATTCTCAATATATTGTTATACAATAGAGAAGCTAAAATTTAAAAATTCCTTTTTTGAAACGTGTCAATTATTAAACTAATTCACTCATATAACGTAGCATATGCTGCATTTTTTTTAAAATGATTCACATGAATATTTAGAATATTCCATTAAAAAAAAGGAAAAATAAAAGAAGTTTAGCTAAAAATAAAAGGCACATTTCTAATAAATTACACTATGATGCTTATAAAATGTTTCCAATGTGACAAAAGATCCATTAAAGTACTAATAGAATTAATAATATAATTTCGGGATCGTAAATTAATTCAATTTATGTTCGCAGTGACGAGACATGCGGTTTAAAAAGCATCTTCGTTTACAATAATCCAAGTGCTCCTATTTCTCTAGACACATAGCTAATATAGATATATTCGAATAATATGGAATCCATAATTTTTCAAGTTGAGAACCACTGGCGTATTTATTTTGGCTCCAATATATAACGTAATCTTTCTTTTTTTTTTTCTACCGCGCCACGCATTCACGCTTCGTGTTTTCTGACGTCATCGCAGTCGCCCTTGTCTATTTACTGCATATTTGACGAATTGCGTGTTCTACGGCTAAATAGATAGTATGCTGCACTTTCTCCGTGGTATCGATGGCACGCGGCACATACTGAAGTTAAAGCGTATCGCATGTCGCGTTCAGAGGAGTCGCAACTTGCCTTCAATCGATCGATCTCATGATGGAGGCATGAAGGAAAGAATGGAGAGAGAGAGAGAGAGAGAGAGAGAGAGAGAGAGAGAGAGAGAGAGAGAGAGAGAGAGAGAGAGAGAGAGGAAGAGAGAGGAGCAGCGGGAAAAAAAGGAGGAAAAAAGATGCGTGCACGCTACACGCCTGCACGCCTATATTCACGCGCGCGCGACCGAGGAGAGTATAGCGGCGTCGCATTTCCACGAAAAGTCAGGTGACCGTGACGACGTGGTCGCTGGCGATGTTGCCACATCCCGACGGCTGCGCGGGCGCTATCGCCCGAGTAGTAACTGTCGAAGCGTGACGACTGTAGCGGGAAGGGTATGCGGGGGAGGAGAGAGGAGAGAGGAGAGAGAGCGTTAACTGTCAGTGGCGTAGTCAGAAATTTACGAGCCCGGTTCGACTCGTCCTATCTCAATCGCCTCTGTTCGTCTCACCTGGCCGTATATGAATGCCGGAATTGAGATATTTATGTTGCATGGTGATTTCTTTTGTACTCCACCAAGTTCGCTCAGATGCGAAAACATTTCCGCAATGTTGACTGTACTTACTGCTATCGAATTGGCGCAAAATGTTAAATATTAGAATGTACGATGGTGACCTAATTTTCAATTAAAATAAAACAATTCATTATGTCACTCATTTGCTACGACAATTGAAAGAACAAAATTCCCCAGAAAATGAGTTTGAATATTTCGAATCATTAACATTTTGTAATATTAATTTAAAAATACAATTCTGATATAATAACTGATTATAGAGGAATAGAAATATATTTTGTGAAATAATTTACTTCTTTTAAAGTATGTTTTTTCTTCTTTTTTCTTTTCACTCTTTTTTTGCAAATAACTGAAAAATTTGTTTACGGCAGATAATCTTGGAAAAAATTATTTTTAATAATGAATAATTTTTTATTGTAATTTCTGAAAAATATATAATATTTTGTGAAATAATTTACTTCCTGAGCAGATAATCGAACAATTTTTAATAAGTTTTATCTTCAAATATATGTATTAATGATCTTTCCATAATGACATACATTAAAATGTAAAAGAACTATTAAAACGATTAAGTTCATCATAATGTACTTTAATCAAGGGATTATTATTCTTTTTACGTAATTATATACATCGTTTGATGAGTTTCTATTGTAATGGTCTATCGCTTAGTTGCAACTTTTGATCGAGGCATATTAGAATATATTTATAACAACGTTATCGAATAAAGTCCTATCAAGATGACGAAATTTGCGAATTATAAATTCGATTTCCGTTTTCAATCAAGTGTTTCCTTGCTGCATTTTATTCGTTAAAATTATTTTGTAAAATGTGCGAACAGTCAGTTCTGTCATTACTTAAATATTTTGAATTTTTTTCAATGAAGTTGAATCCAAATTCAAATATATATTATCAATGATTTCGGAATATCAAGTATCATTTGGTTATGTAAAATTTCATAGCATGAAATTTAATTTTTTTGTTTTTAATCGCAGATAATTTTGTAATATTGTGTTATTAATATATTCGCGCTACCAAAATAAAATAACTTCGAAATTCAACAATTTTAGAATCATTCGAAGTTGTCAAAGAATTTAATTTAACTTCATATTGATGAGGATATTCGAATTTGACTTGATTCACGTTTTATATGTTTTGCGTATCTATATAATAATTTTTAAATTAGAGTTAAATTGAGAATTTAAATAAAATGAAAAATTGGAAAAATCTAATCTTATGAATATTACAATTGCAAGACGGGAAAAATTGAAGATTGGTTCGTAGGTCCAGGGGTGATTGAAACGCAAATATGTCATTGCATTTTAAATATTCGTATCATTTTGATATTCGGACTTTCCGCTAGAATATCTAAATATTTCAACCTGGAATTTACGTAATATTATTATTATTGTTATTATTAATCGTTCTCTTTTCTTGCTTTCTCTCGCATGACGACACGAGCTATCATTTTATTTTTATACGCACAGTTGAAAGTTAACAGTAAAGTTAACTTCTTTTCTCATCGCAAAATTTATGAATGTTATAGTTTTCTTGTATCCAGTACAATAATTATACAGAACGTTTGATAATAAGCATCTTTTATTGAATACAATATTTCTTCTTATTAAAAATTAGATGCGTTTTTTCTACACTTAAGATTTTTAATTTAATGTACATCTTTTGTAGTTTTTAAAAGATATTATAAAGCTTAATGTTAATTTAATTCTATTAAAATTTACTTAAAATTAAATAAGTATGACTTCTTCAATTCATTTGTAATCTTAAAACAAAACTCATCTGTTTTTTATTTTTTATTTTTTATTTTTTATCTTGTCTTGAAAATTTTCCGTATTGCAATATTAATGTTAAAAAAAAATGATATCAGTTTTATAAGAAATGTAAGTATTGTGATTTTCAATGTGAAGTAAATTCTATTATTCGGCATCTTTGGATGTTTTTCTACCAAACGCATTTATACTAAACACTTTATATTCATGGATATAATTTCCATTTTTTAATATTTTTATTATTTACGTCATATTTTTGAGCGAGGTCTATATGCGTGCTCGCTTTTTCCGTTTTAATTACGAATTTTTTAAAAATACAAATCTAATTTTATATCATCTAGTTTTATATCTAAATTGTCATTGAAATATGCAAGTCATCGAGAAATCGAGTATCATATTAATTTTTAAAGAAAAACAAATAAGATTAATTATACATATGAATTATACAATATGAAATTAGACATACATTCTAACGTATTGACTGTGTAATATAAAAAGAATGAGACAACACATATGAAAATTCTATTTTTTGCACATAATTAAAAAGCAATTGTAGATGAAATCTGAATTAAATGAAATTAGTTCGGTTCAGTGTCATTTTTTTAAAGAAACATCTTTGCTATGTTAATCTTCTTTGATTAATACAAATAAGATTAAGTAACGAACAAAACGATGAAATGACGACGATAAAATCCAGATTGAAAATAATAAAAGATTATTACATCAAAGTGAATTATCACTCAATTTCAAAGGCAATAAATACAACTGATGGCAATATTTCTCTAACAAGCTAAAACGCCTTTAAAAATAGAAGAAAGCAAATATATTTCTTCTTTAATTAAAGCAGATCTAACTTGTAACAGTACTTCTTCACCGCATGACTTGTTAAATAAATAAAACAATCCTGAAGAGGAAGAGTGACGAATGTATTTCGTGGCGACTTTTCATTGACCCGAGTACTAACGGCCATTCCCTGGTCGATGACTAAGCAGAGTTTTTTCGTCTTTCAGAAGTTCAGAGGATCATGGATCCAGCGGCGGCAGCGGGGGAGGAGGCGGCGGAACAGGCGGTGTTTCCGGTGGCGGCAGCGGTGGCGGGAGCACCGGTGCCGGGGTCGGCGGTAGTGGCGGCGGCGGTGAACGAGGAGACAGGGGAAGCGAGAATTTCGACTCACGTGGTTCCCATGGCAGCTTCTACGGTAGCGAGAGGAGCAACCGAGTGGTTGGCACCGGGAGCGGCGTCGTCGGCAGCGGCGGCAGCGGCAGCGGCGGCGTCGGCAGTCATTCGACGGATCCATCGACGGGGGACCCTGGCGGCTACATATCCCGCAGCCGTCCACCACCTACGAGTTCTTATCACGTGACATCGAGCAGGGCGAGGGATCGGCTATACCCGAGGACCGGCCCGTACGTTTCTGGGCCGCCGCCCCCGCCCCACTTAGACCGACATCGTGGAAGTTTGCCGCCGTCGTCCTGGTCGGCATACGAGTCGACGAGTTCGAGGTACGGCGGTGCACCGCCGCCACCTTCGCCCGCCACCAATGACGCTTACCAAGACGAACAAGGTAATCATTCTAATCCAGTAAAAGAATTATTTATCATCATAAAAAACGCGTGTAGCTTTTATATATTTGTTACTCCTTTGTTGAAAATTAAAATGAGAATTGAGCGTTAAGGGAATATTAAAGATAGAAATCGCTCGATGCCGAGTATGTAAAAAATATGGAAATTTAATTGCTACAATCTGTAAATATTTTGCATGAAGAAAAATAACAAATATATATTTCTCTCTTTCTCATATTTACCACGTTACCATTTAATTTTAATCACATTCTTCTTTTGTAGGAGGTGCTGGAGGCGGTGGTAGCGGTAGCATTGGTGCTTTGCGACAACACAAGAAACAGCGAAGAAAATCACGAAGTGGGAGCAGTTCGCCAAGCGGTAGTAGTCGTTCCGGAAGTAGCAGCAGCAGTCGAAGCGGTAGCTCGGGCGGCAGCTCTTCCGGGGGTAGCACGTCGCCCGGTAGCTCTCCGCATCGCACCAGCAACGTAGCCGTCACGGAGGATCGCAGGCCGTTGGCCATCTGCGTTAGAAATCTGCCGGCACGTAGCAGCGATACTTCTCTCAAGGATGGCCTTTTCCACGAGTACAAGAAGCACGGAAAGGTGACGTGGGTGAAGGTCGTCGGTGCAGCCGGCGACAGATATGCCCTAGTCTGTTTTAAGAAACCCGAAGACGTGGAGAAAGCTCTCGAAGTTTCGCAAGATAAGCTATTTTTTGGATGCAAAATTGAAGTAGCTCCTTATCAAGGATATGATGTGGAAGATAATGAGTTTAGGCCATACGAGGCAGAACTCGATGAGTATCATCCGAAAGCAACAAGAACATTGTTTATCGGTAACCTCGAGAAGGACGTTACCGCATCCGAACTCAGGAAGCATTTTGAACCATTCGGCGAAATAATAGTGAGTTCAAATTGTTTTGAAATTGGAATATTTGTTTATGATATTAGTATAGAAATTGAATAAAAAGCAAAATCATCTGAATTAAAATTTTAAAATGAGAAAGCCAATTAAAAATAATATCTAAGCCTAATAAACATTAAGACGAACATTCCGTTATATTCGTTTGCAGGAAATTGATATTAAAAAACAAGGCGCCGTGTCAAGTTATGCTTTTTGCCAATATTCGGATATCGGTAGTGTTGTTAAAGCGATGAGATCGATGGATGGCGAACATTTAGGTGCGAATCGAATTAAACTTGGATTCGGAAAGTCGATGCCCACATCCTGCGTTTGGGTTGATGGTATCGGAGGTATTTTATTATATTTTTTATATTTTTTATTATATTTATTATGTACTAGAAAGAAATATTAAAAGCACAGTTATTTATCAAAATACAATAGAACGATGTGCCAGTAGCTTTATTTTATTAAAAGTTAGATAGTAGCATTGAAATTTGCAAAAATGAGATATTAAAAAAGAAAAATTTGCTACAATATCAAAACATGGCATTAAATATTTTTTCTTTTTTTAGATTGCATGTCCGAGAAATATTTAAACATGCAATTTCATCAATTTGGACCGATAACTCAGGTAGTGGTAGATCGTGAGCGTGGTCATGCTCTGGTCTTTTTCGATCAAATAAGTTGCGCTCAAGCTGCCGTAAAAGAAATGCGGGGAGTTGCACTTCGTGGTCGCCGTTTGCAGGTCGATTTTGCCTCAAGGGAATGTCAGGAAACATTTTACGAACATCTCGAGCGTCAAGGAAATGTTAGTGAAAAGCCTTGGGACTCGAGGCCTTCGCCAGCATCTTCATTTGACGTGACGTATGTACTTTCTTTATAAATCAATTTTATAACTAAAAAATATCTCGATAAAATATGAAATGTTTATAATATTAATAAAACAAGAAATTTTTTTAATGTATATATTTGACAATCTTTATATTTAACAATCTTTATTTGAAATAATTTCTAATTACTCTAAATTATTTGATATTTTGTTAGATCATACTGATAGTTTATTAATAAAATCGATGCATGCTTATGTATAAGTTCACGAGTTACAATCAAGAACTTATAAAACGATTGCATTCGTGATTCGAAGGATTCCTTCTAGGCGGGAGCGTAGTAGTTTCGATTCGGCAGTGACGGTGTCGAGTTCGAGCAACAGATTTACACGATATGACACGCCCCCGCGATCAAGAACGGCAAATTACTCGCGAACTTCTGGAGGCAGTACCCCTGGTGCGAGTCCAGCCCATCCAACAGCGATGTCACGAAGTAGTAGACGATCCTATCAGGATTCCTACTATGATGGTGATTACGCTGAACCGACGTCGCGACGGTTTCGTAGCTACGACGAGTTTAGTCAAGGCAGCGGTGCAAGTCACGACGATTATCAGAGCAGTGTACTCAGTGACAGCAAACTCAACGATGACGATTGCCCGCCACCATCACGACGTCACACAGTGCAAAGCGTCGTTACGAGTGTCGATCCACCTGCGCCACCGCCACCATTATTACCTCCACCTGACATTCGACATCTTCAAAAGGAGCGCGTCCATTTATTGGAACAACTCGAAGAATGTCACAGTAGCGGCGACGAGATTGGTTTTGTGCCGAAGAAACGCACTAAACTTGACAGTTCGTCGACAACAATACTTTGTGAAGATGACGAGCCGGAAATCGCGTCGATACTCGTTACCTCGCACTCTAGTAGAAAAAGCATGGATTTTAGGCGCGTTAGTGACAGCAAAGTAGTGGTGCATCATAGCACAAGGAGAGGTAGTTGCGAGGGCAGGGGTCCTGGACCTTGTAAACGTCGTCGGGATGCTACTAGCAGGTAAACTGTGTTAATATTTAAACAAAATAGAAAAAAGCATTTAAAAATTATCAAAACTAATAAAATAACCGTATTTTTTTATAGGCATCACGAACATCATGATGGATCTCGACCAGGTACTCCTCTTGTTGATGAGCGACCGGAGAATTTAGTACCTAGCGAACCAAGACGATTTAGAGAAAGGAGTCACGAAGGTCCATTGTCGTTACCTTTACCAAGATTTGCGGCTCAAATGTTGAACAATAACAACAATACAAGCAGTAGTAATAACAATAATGGCAGCAGCACTCGATCGAGCAGTGCCAGCCTCGCCAAAGTTGCTAGTCCGCCATGTGCCAGCTTGTCTACTGCGCCCAGTCCTCGTGCCGCTCCACAACCACCGGCTTCACCGCCTCCCAGACATACCAGCTCGAGTCCAACCAGTTCCGATAGCGAGACAGCGCCACAGTCCCCTAGTCTGGAGGAGAGAATACGCTCTCTGGATGAAAAGTACGAAAAGTGGTCTGGTTCGAGAGCATTGAGTGCTGCTGGCGGTGATGCACTGGCAAAACTTGATGCGAGTGCTTCAGAAAGATTCCGATTTCGGCATAAACTGCTCGATATGGATCTCCATGAAGTGCAACCTTCTGATATAGTGAAATCAGTTCTCGCGAAAAGAAGTGTGTTCGATGAAGACTCTAAACGATTGGAGAACTTCAGTGAAAAATACGAACCGCGGGAATTTACTGGTGTTATTGGCGTTAGTTCTATGATCGGGAGTACCGCTGGTCTTACCACTAGTGGCTGTACTAGCAAAGTTTGTCTGCAGTATCCGTTTCCTAGTCATCCGCCGGTACAGCCGACCAGCGGTATTTCGGTTAGTCAAGTCGGCATTAATACGTCATTGTCCGCAAGTTTGACCGCGACGACGACCTCGATGGCATCGTCGATGTTGAAGACCGATCCGCGAATAGTGCAACATAATTGCATACATCCAACGCCGGCGACACCGATTACACCTGGTACTTCTATCAAGACAGTTAGTCCTGAATTACCACCGGTTTCTCTACCAATCGGTCTCATTAGTGGAACAGCAGCCAGTAGTGGCAACGGTAGTGGTTTAGCCAGTAGTCTTCTAAGCAACAATGGTAGCATAGGTAACATTCACACTCTTGGAGCCTCGACACGGGGATTGAGCATCTCTGCGACTGCATCGCCCACGGTGACTACAGTATCAACAGATGTCTTCTCGACTGCGATAACACTAGCGGTACCTGTTGCGACAACCTTGTCAACGGTAGCAGCAACAACAACGATATCCGTAACAGGCACAGTATCTTCCATGATTACTACCAGTTCGATAGCTCCACCGTCTTCCATAACATCCTCATCCAATTCTTCCTCTTCATCGTCATTATCCACAACTTCCACAGATTTGACTCGTTCTCGTTTAAAGAAAGAAACGAACAGTAGCAGTCGAGAGAGCAGAGATTCCCGCGACGGAAAGGATGGCAGAGAGTCAAAACATAATAAAGGAAAAGATTGTCAAAGAAGATCACGAAAGGAAGAAGCCGACATTGAAAGAAATCGAAAAGATAAGGATGACAGTTTAAATGTTGTAAGCGATATCGGCAACACAGATAATCATAATAAAGACATTAAAGAAAACAAAGAACTAAGATACGAACGGAAAGAACGAGAAGAGAAAGAAAGGAGAGATAAAGAAGATCGTGATAGACAAGAACGAAGAGATAGGGAAGAGCGTGATCGACAAGAGAAAAAAGAAAAAGAAGAACGTGAAAGACGCGAAAAAGACGAAGAGAGACGAGAAAAAGAAAGACAAGACAAAGAACGGCAGGAAAAAGATAGAAAAGAGCGGGAAGAAAGAGAACGTGAGAGAAAGGAAAGGGAAGAGAATGAACTTAAAGAAAAAGAGAGACGAGAAAAGGAACGTATCGAACGTGAAAGGAGAGAACGAGAGGAGAAAGAACGACAAGAACGGAAAGAACGAGAAGAGCGCGAAAGAAGAGAACGCGAAGAACGTGAAAGAAAAGAACGGGAAATTCGTTTGGAGCGTGAAAAGCAAGAAAAAGAGCGTCTTAAAAAGGAAAGAGAAGAACAAGAAAGAAGAGAAAAAGAAGAACGAGATAGATTAGAACGAGAAAGAAGGAGAGAAGAGAAGGAACGACTTGAACGAGAAAGAAAACGAGAAAGAGAAGAGAAAGAGAGACTAGAACGTGAACGTCGAAAAGAAAAAGAAGAACGAGAAAAAGTAGAAAAGGAGAAACGCGAGAAAGAAGAACGAGAGAAACTCGAAAAACTTGAAAGGGAAAAACATGAAAGAGAAAAGCGACGGGAACGCGAAGATCAAGAGAGACGGGAGAAAGAGAAAGTCGAACGCGAAAAGAGAAGAGATCGTGAAGAAAAGGACAAAGAGAAGAGAGAACGTGATGATAACAGACGGCAGTCGACTGAGAATCATCTACATATTTCTACTCTGCAATCACAGAATCAGGTTATTCCGGCACCGGTACCAATCAAGCGTAGGTGTTCATCGCAAGATTGCCCCACAGACGAAGATGCTAAGCGTGTGAAACTTTCGGATCATCGACGAGACAGCAAAGACCGGTCTAAGCAAAACAGGAGATCCGAAGATCGCAAGCATCGTAATGATTCGCATCGTTCTAGTCGAGAGAGTAGGGAGAGTCGTGACAGTAAGGAAAGTACAACGCAAGATAGCAGAGACGGAACGCATGGCGAATCGACGCGGGAAAACAATTCGAGGGAAAGCGGAAACAAGGAAAAACAAAGAAGTAAAAAGAATCGATCAGAGAAAGAGTCGAGAGAGCGTAGCCCAAGAGTCTCACACGAATCCGATAAAGAATTTCTGTCAAGATTGGAACTTTCCAAAAGAAACGACTCGAGTCCATCGACTGAGCAGTCTTCTGTGGGAACAAATCACAGAGACGCGCAACATCAACAGCAACAGTCTACAGTAAATTCGCATAGCGATGTGGACGATGGTCCTCTCTCTACTCACGAAATACAGGTGGCGAGAAATCCATCAGCCACGGATACAGACAGTGACGAGCCTAAAAAACATTCGATTTTCGATATTGTTGATGACGAGCCTGCTTACATTAGCATGTATGATAAAGTGAAAGCCCGTTCAACGAAAAACATGCAAAAATTAGAAGAAGAGAAGCGTCAAGTACGTTTAAAGGATAAATTTTCCCAATTGAAGCAAAGTCGTGCTAGACGAGAGGAAAAGAAGCAATGTACATCTTGGGATGGAGATTCAGTGAGTAGCAAAGCTCTGACTGAGGACGAGGCTACTTCTGAATCGGATTCAACGAGAACAAAGTCTCTTTCGAGAAAGGGCTCGCGATCTCGCATTCATTCAGACACAAGCGAAGAGGAGGAACCATTCAACAATAAGGTCCGGAAGCCTGTAAAAACAGAGAGATTCCTCGAGAGCGACGTCGATCTCGGCTTTGCAGATACTGAAGAAAAGCAGAATCCGCTAGAAACCTCAAATGTTATCGTTAACAGCGTGCATACGAATATTAAGGAGGAGCCTCGTACATCTGACGAAGATGAGCGAGTCGCTATTGGTTTCCGTACGAATCATCCCACGATAGTAGTGAATAATCACGAAAGAGATTCACGAAAGAAGTCGCACAAGAAGAAACAGAAACGTCAGAAGAATAGCATCTCGAGCGAAGATAATTTGAAGATCGAACCGAATGTAGAACATAAGAATAAAGCTGATGTCATCACGTCGAATGCAGACTGCCGGCCAAATCACGGCGCGGAATTAACTACTGTCACTGCTGCTACGACCATTGTCACAACAACATTGGAGAATGCGGAGGAGAGAATGCGAGCCGATAAGAAACAACGTAATAAAAAGGAGAAAAGACGTGATCGGAATGGAGAAGATAAAGCTAAAGCAAGACGAAAGAGGCTCAACAGACAAGAGGCGAGAGATTCTCAACGTATGGAGGATATCTTCGGACCTCTGTCGGATGATGTTGACGATGCTCCATCTAACACCTTTTTTAACAGATTTGGTAACATGACGTCGGAGAATAGCGCTTACGCTTCGGATAGCGACGGTGGTCGTAGCTCACTCGACATGGATAGAGTGAGACGTAAAACAGAAAAGAAACGGCGTCATCAGCCGGAAGATGAGAACAGCGTTGATCTAGCTGAAGCCGGGCGAGAAATCGAGGCGAAACTCTTGCGTATACCGAGCTCTCCGAAGACCGCCCCCGCGTGCACGACCGAATCTAATGATCATGATGTTTTTCGATTTACCGATGATAATGATAGCATCGAGCCGTCCACACCTTCGACAGTGCCGGAAAAAGTCAAGGAGAAGAAAAAGAAACGGAAGAAGTCGAAAGAGGAACGTAGTCGAAAGGATTATCATCATCATCACCATCATCATCACCATCATCACGAAAAGAGCAGTGAATTACCTTATTTAGGTGCCGAACCTAGTCCACCGAGAGCGAGCAGTCCACTAGTATCTAAGACAATATCACCCAATTTGTCCACGTCTAGAGAAACATTATTAAGTCCTATACCTAAAGTGACCAATGTATCGACCGTGCCGTCGATCACTTCACCAGTTGTAACTAGTAACATTCAGACTCCTAAGTCGGAAAAGAAGAAGGACAAACTTATACCCGGTTTTGGAATAGAAATAGACGAAACAATTCATGAAAATGCTGTGAAAAGTATCTCAGAACCAGAAGAAAGAGACAACAATTGTCAATCACGAAGTGGTAGAGAGGAACCGGAAGTACCTGTATCAACGACACCACCGATTCAAAACGAGGACAAACCACGAGTGGCAATTTCGCAAGAAGAAACGGAGGATGCCGTTGCTGCGTTGCTCGAAGAAACGTTTGGCGCCTCGACGGAGGACTTCTCTTATGAGGGCGAAGAGGAAGAAACGGAAGCCGACGGAGTTGCTGGGACACCGGCTGAAGCGCCCCAGGAAGATGTTGAAGAGATGCAGCAAGCGGTCGAGAGTCTGAACGCCTCGACGGGAGAAGGCGACGCGGACATGAAACCAGATACTCCACAAAGCGAGCATGATCTTCAAATCGATACGGACACGGAGGAAGATCCAAATTATGAGACGGTCGATCTTACGCAACCTCCAAAGACACCCGATATACCATCGTTCTACAAATCTCCAACGAAGACAGTATCTGTTATGGCGCCTATTTTAACTACGCCTGAGAAGTCAATCGAAGTACGATTACCACCCGCAGTTACGAAACCACAGAGTCCACCACCTTCCGTAATTGCTCATTCTTGGAGTTTGACCGAACATAATAAGGTACGAGAACCCGTGAAACCCCATCAATTAAAAACTAGCGAAGATACTGACGTAACCAGTTCAGAGAGAACAGCACAGGTGCAAAGAACGTCCGTGTCACCGCCACTACCTCAGTATAAACAGCCTATGCTAGTTCCTTGTAGCGTACCGATCAGTGATGTACCAAAACCACTCTCCGTTCCAAGTTCTCGACCATCACCAATCACAGTGCAACCTCTGTATCAACGGCTCCCTGTATCTCCACAATCTCAAATGGTACCGATGCGTCAAGCTTCTCCTAAAATGCAAAACGTCACGACAGTTTCATCTTCCAATGCAACACCGTTGCCGCCATTAGTCCCGTCAAGAATGCCTCCTTTAGTACCGTCGCAACCATCACCGCGCGTTTCTCAGCCGCTTTCACCTAACGGACAATGGTCACGGAATCCTACGTTAAATCCGCACGTACCCAACGTGGGGAAAAGAAAACCATCACCGCCACCACCTACTAAGATTGCAGTATGTGTGCCTATTCCCGCCCATAGACCGGAAACGCCAGTTCAGCAAATTTATTCGACTGCGGCGACTCAACAGCCTGTAATACAGCATGCCTCTGGAATGGTGGCACCCGCACCTGGCTATCCACGCGGCGGTTTACCGCCATTGACCGTGAATATCCCACCACGGCCTTACATGCCGGTGCCACCATTGGCATCCGGCATACAGGTCAAGAACTCACGCGATGTCTCTGGCAAATCTGTAATTGAGACGCTACTTCCTGTAAATCCGAATGAACCTCAGAGACTAGATGAACCGAAATTATCACCTGCCGTTATACCGGAACCAACCAACAAAGCGTCCACCTCTCCTAAGGTTCCCTCGCCGAATCAACCGCCTACATATATACCTGAAACGGCGAAGATAGAAATTAATGCTAGCACATCCAGCCCAGTATTTGGCAAATCTTACATCACGGACAGTTACACAATGTCACCTAGAACGCAGAAGCAAATTTCCGTACCCATTACAACAGATAGCAATCTGCTATCACCAAGACAAAAACAAGAAGTGTCGAATCTTCAACTTCTAACTACGCACGTACCTCGCTCTTCTACGCCAAGTCCTGTAATCGTAGCTCACGGTCATCTACTTCACAAATCTGTGCATTCTCTAGGCCCACAAACAATCTCTTCTTCGAATCAACCATTGATAAAAACGGTGGTACCTATAGTTCCCCAACAAGTAATACCGAACACGACATCATCGATGCTCAGCGATAAGTGCGTCATTCCACAAACACCTGTTGTTTGTCAAAGGCAGTCACCTATCTCTCAAAGTCAAGTAGTCAAGTCTCACGTACCTTTAGTATCTACAGTGCCACAGACGATCATAACCAGAGTGGTACCATCCACTGTATCTTCTATGTCAACTCCACCGAATGAGCAAACCACACCGGAATGTTTAGAACCACATATAATCCAAGAACAACAATTAGAATTGGATGCCGAAGCGCAAATTAACCAAACTGCTCAACCGATGCAACTTACACCTCCTATACAATCTACACCGATTGATGAGATAAAGAAGGAACCAGTCGATGTCGAACAGGAAGAAACGATGGAAGAAACTACGTATAACGTAACTGAATCTGAGATGCCTTTGAATCCACTATGTATAAAAGAAGAAGATGTGAAACAGGAAAAACAAGAAGTGATTAATACGGAGATCGCACCATGCATTCCTAAAGTCGAACCTGTCGATACGATTGTACCGAAACTTGAAACGGAAATGCCTGTAAAACTGGAACCTACAAATGAAATTAAAGAGGAGGAGGCTGTAAAGGAAACTGATGAAGCAGAATTAGATAAAGAACCAGGAGAGGATCTATTGAAAGAACCAAGCACGGATCCTCTCGCTATTGATTCCAAGGAAGATCCAATCGATAGCAAGGAAGATAGCGATTATTGGTCCGCAAAAGAGGTGAATATCGAAAGCGTTATAAAGAAAGTTGACGCTTTATGCGATGGTGAAGGTAACGACGGTGATGACGAAGCGCAACAGGGCAACGAAAGCATGAATAGTGATTCGCATGACACCAGCAAGCAAGAGTCGGATTGGTTCGACGCCGAGTCGACGGAGAGTGAGAGTAAAAAGAACTTTGTCTCGGCTGACGATCAAGATGAAAGTGTTGAAACATGCGAAAACGAGTGTACGAGGAGTCGTCGTGGCAGAACGAAGAGTAGGCGCGGTAGTCGCGGCGGAGTTACCACCAGGCGAGGTGGAAGAACTGCAAGCGCTGTCTCTCATCGGCGAGGTGGTAGAAGTTCCAGAGGTAGCAAACATCACGTTGAAAAGAATAAGTTGCCAGCCGATGTTTATGAATTCCACGATGACAGCGAAGAGGACAACGCAGGTCGTCCGCGACTTATTCTCACTATTAAATCTCCCGGGCCGAACGTAACGGGACCGAATGCGCAACCGGTGACACCCGTGGCCGCAGTCAAGGAGGTGCCGCCGGAGGAGTTTGTTTCTCCCGCTGCCAACACGAGGAAATCTAAAAGATTGGCTGAAAGAGACGGTAGCCGCAACACAGTTGACGATGTTATCGAGGATGTTGTCCGCGGATCACCCACGAATAAAGGATTAATCAGCGGTAATGCTGGAAATGTGCATGCTACTAGGCGAAGCACTAGACACAACAATGTTCCGCGTAGTACAGCGCAGCAATCCATCGTGCCACTGACAGAACTTCGCAAATCACCGAGGGGAAGTCGTAAAGCAGCGAGGCGAATATCGGAGAATAATGACGACAGTGGAGAGGAGAAGGTGAAGGAAGTAACAGCAGCGCCGCAAGAGACTTCGATCAAGGAAGAGCCGAAATTGATTCAGCCGGAAAGTCCGAAAGTAGAAGAACCGATTCAAACTGTTACACCAGCACCGTTAAAGACGGTATCACACGAGCCAATGACATTGATCGATCCAGTTACAGGAATGTTGATACCGATGAGAGAATCCGAGGAGGGCCAGTACATTCCGGTGTCTACATCGTCTGGTCAGACGCAAACTATCAATAGAACACTTGTCGAATCTCGAAGCAACGTATTACCTGGCGCGACTCCGACGAACGAAGCACCACGAACGAAACTTCTTTCCGAGGGTTCTGTCTTAGTACCAGCAGAACCGAAGAAAGAAGCTGTTATAGAACACGCATCTTGTCAGCCGATACCAACTCAACAACAAATCCAACCTCAAACTAGCGTAATTACGAAACCACAATCGCCGGTGGTACAAGTCACCTCGATTACAGTTGCACAATCTTCGACAATAGGCACGACTATCATGACTACCGTGACTGCGACGATCGCATCAACTACGATGGCGCAACCGATATCCACCTCGTCTTCGCAAACGAAACCTACGAGTCTCAAGGCGCACGTGTTGAACGCCAGCAAGCTAGTAACATCAGCTCAACAGCAAGTTATCACAAAACCCGTAGTTCCAAGTCTACCTAATCAAACGATAGTACAGAACATCGTCAAGCCACCCGCGCAAGCAATACAAGGTCTCAATTTGCAAATACCACCAGGTAGAGTCGTATCGCCCAGCTTGAGCCCACGTGCGAAACAGGCGCCATTGACTCCAACGAATGGAAAGCAAGGTCAACCAATGTCTCCTGTGCTCAACAATACCGGGGTACCGCCTAATCCCAAGCAACATCTTCTCCAAGCCGCTAAGCAACAAACATCGACGATAGTGAACATACCACAAAAACTGCCGATGAATATACATCCTGCCAGTGTAAACGTTAGTACTCCGACACCATCAAGAATCCATCAACCACAGCCTACCGCTCTAAAGGGTATCAATGGACAACCCCATCCGCTCAATCCGAAAACACACTTGCTACAGGCTGTGGTTCCACCGATTGGAACAGTAGCGAGTTCACCTACGCAACCACATCTCGTTAATCCTCAGATCTCAACTGTTGTGAACAGTGTCCGACCACCGAAAACTCCTGTACGTAAATTTTTGTAATCGAAGAAATACTTAAGACATTTTAAACTCGAAATATAAGTTAAAAATTTTAAATCAGTCCTGATTAATATTTGGAAACTCATTTCAGACCACTGGACCAATGGAACCGCAAAAGGTGGAAGTGCCAATGTCTGGTTGTATTATGGTACCGACTGCGAGTCCGCAAAGTCGTAATGTGCCGATGCCGACGTACGAGCCTCCACTGGTAAGTATTGTATTTCAATTTTCTTCACCAATTTTATTCACGTGTGTTTAAAAATCTTGCACTCGAGATAAAAATAATAAGATTACTCCAGAATACGTTAAAACGGTGTTAAACTAACTCTGTTTGGTTTTGGTTAGCATGGAAGTACGGGTGCTACTCCACCAGGGGGTCAGTATGGTCTTGTCCCCCCGCATCGTTCCCAGAGCCCTCCATTGCCTCCACCTGCCCATCATCATGCTAATACTTCACAGGTACTTACTTTCTAATATTCTTTTAATGAAACACTTGTGTAACTTCCGTGAAAAATCAAGCAAGGCTTTCTTTTATTGATTATTTTGGCAGATTGCATGAAGTTTTAAGAAATGTTATTGCGTATTTATTAAATGAATTGGTGTAAAAATATTTTGATTTAAATAATTATGGAAATAATTCTATTACAGAGTGAAGTCGTCAACCATTACGGAGGACTAGTTCGTGACCACTACTTGCATTCTCAAATGTTCCAATATCAATATCTTCGCGCACAACAGGAAGCGTTAACGGCTCCTCGCATAACTTATCACATTCCAGGAACAAGATCTCCGCACGTACCTTTAGATCCAAAACTCGAACCTGGTATAGAGGACAGTCACAGTCCTCCTTTAGAACTGAGACGAGGCACAAGAACGCCTCAGGATCGTACTACCGACAGTCCGCAAATTGCTCATTTATACGGGGGAATGAGACCGTTACCACCCCCTCCATCACAATACACGGGAAGTAATCCATCGTTATCTGGCGCACCGGCTAGCGCTAGAGCGGGTTATGGGTACGAACCACCACCTGCTCATTTGCGTTCTCAATATCCTGTGGCTGGCAGCGAGGCTCCACCTGAAATAGGTAGAGCTCCTACACCGGATAGATGTAGGAAACATCAGGTCGTCACTCCGCCGCTTTACGCGTCTCAGGTGCCACCGCAAGCGGATTCATTTCAAATGCTACTCCAACGTCATCCGGTTATGTGGCAAGGTTTATTAGCTCTCAAGAACGATCAAGCAGCGGTACAGATGCACTTTGTCTTTGGCAATCCCAGAGTAGCCAGAGATAGTCTTCCATGTAACAGCGATGGCTCTACACCGCCGTTGAGAATAGCACAAAGAATGAGATTGGAACAAACTCAAGTCGAGGGCGTAGCAAGAAAAATGCAGGTATGTGTTACAATCTCTTTACTAGATTATAATACTAGAATTATATAATGTTATAAATCCTAAATTTATTCGTATTTAAAAATAATTTGTGTATTTTAACATTTTGTATAAATAAATTTTTTGTAAATAGTAAAAGATGATCTTTATTACAAATAAATTTTAAATAAGATAAACTAATTTTTAATGTCATTTAATATCTTTCAGACTGAAGATGAACATTGTATGTTATTGGCACTACCTTGCGGTCGTGATGAAGTAGATGTATTGCAACAAAGTAAAAATCTTCAAGCAGGATTCATTATGTATCTTCAACAAAAGCAAGCTGCTGGAATTGTAAATATTGCTGCACCTGGGTCGCAACAGGTATGAAAATTTGTGTGTGTGTGTGTGTGTGTATGTGTGTGTGTGTGTGTGTGTGTGTGTGTGTATGTGTGTGTGTGTGTGTGTATTTCACATGATGAAAATTTTATTATCTATAATTATTATTACAAAATTCAAGTCTTTTATCAAGTTTAAAAGTTTTATTATATCAGTTATTTTGTTTTCTACGTATTGTTTTGTCTTTTAATTATTTGTTTGGTTTTAATGACAGTGCGCGATCAAAATTTAATATTACAAATTAATTTATTATTTTAGGCGGCGTATGTAGTTCACATTTTCCCATCTTGTGATTTCGCACATGAAACTTTGGCAAGAATAGCACCGGACCTACATCACCGAGTTGCAAAAATTGCTCATTTATTAATTGTCATCGCCACGGTTTGAGGCCAATCAGCGATCTACTGGATAATGGATTATAATCTGACTATATCTCTCGCCTTCGCGCATCGCAGGACGCTTCGCACGTGGTATGAAGCCTGGAGTGTCCGTCTGACACATATTGTTGTGCGAGACAGAGAGATGCATTCAAGAGGAAGAACTCCTTGTTAGGAGTTGTATCAGTGACAATCAAACGGAACCCGGCGGTAAGCCGATCTTTAGATCGTAGGCCTAAAAAGCGAGGCACGAGGTTGTGCAGTGAAGCGAGGTTAGCACCTGGTTATCATTGTGCGTGCCTCTCTTCGATGAATTTCGCACGGGCAAGCTCGTTTCGTTCTCTTGTCCCTTTTTTCCTTCTCTTTTCCTTCGAACAGCTTGTGACTCGCGTTAATCATTGACAACGTTTGTGGGATCGACCGACATCACTCTTGGTCTTTCTGACAAGCGAGTCAGGCACAACCCCAGCCCTCAAGACAAGACCTTCGATTCGTCACGCGACGCCCGCTTACTTACGCTCGTCCTTCCCGTAGAGGGAACAATAATAATTCGTTGCTCTAGATGGACAAGTGGACTGCGAAGCATAATAACGAATAGGAGAACCTTAACATACACTCGTCACTATTACACATGAATTATTTTAAGCGAGGTCTAGGCATTAATGATAAACTGTGTAAATTATATAAGCGAGCCACCGAGGGCATAACTACTGTGATTTTAAGTATTTAACGATAATATAATTGCGTATAAAGGAGAAAAGAAGAAGGTGACAAAAAGTAAAAACATATAAGGGGATGCCCGACTAATGGTCCGCGCGGTATGTGATGTGTTTTTGTATAATACTGCTCTATATAAATAATTATGTATTATATTATTGTAATTGATAGTTTGCTGCTGCCCGTTGCTGCTGCCGCCGTCGGTCGTGTCGTTAGAATGTAAATTACAATTAGACATCTAGCACAGAGAAACGAGAAAAGTTGGGCTACCCCGAGTAGGATTTCCGATCTATTTGTAGATCTATCCATTTGCGTATGTATCATAATTATTCGAAGCAGGATGCGAATTTGTGAATTATTATTATTACTCTTAGCATACTCTCTTAGCGTCATACATCTTATAAAAAGATTTTTAACGTTACTACTTATTCTTTATCATTATGATTATTATGATTACTATTATCACCAGTGTTTCCAGTGTTGCCAGTGTCGGTAATTCTAATATACACACTCACACATATATAAATATATACATACACGTACATAAAGAAATGGAAAATTGGGAGGGAGGGGGGATACATAACGAATAAAATAAACGATGAATCGATCTTCTCATTTATGAGAATCTTATTTCACGTTTAATTTATTTCTATAAATGGCTCTGGTAATACTGATCATTACCCATTCTTATTACTGTTATTATTATTATAATTATTAATATTATTATTATTATTAAAAGTACTATATTATACCACTCTGCTATTACTATTATTACCACTATACTATTACCACTACTACTACTTACTACTACTACTACTACTATTCTATCACTACTATTACCGCTGCTATTAATTATTATTAACGTTATTACAGCAGACTAGCTAGGGCATACCAATCTGCACATTTAAGGACGAATGGGGCTTATTTGTCATACTGAGAGAAATAGTATGACCGATCTCATTGACCACTGACGCCCCATACACACTTCCATCCTATAAGAGGTAGATATACCCGAGCAGAACGAACAACGAATGAGCAACGAATGCGAGTAGAACATTAACGGTGTTCAATTCACGATCGTTGTTCGTTCGTTTCATTGTTCGTTTGCACGTGCAGTGTACACCTATCTTTACACCCCATCCCTCGATTCCGTCGTACGACGACTCATAGACTCTTTAGCATTCGTGTCCAAGATAATAAATGCGCTTATGTGTATAGACCAGAGATTACACTATATCACACCAAGCCGTCAAAAAACATTTTAAATAAATTAAGAAACTTATATCTATTTACGATATTATGCTGCTGCGCGTAGGGCGCATGCCTCTAGAGAGTAATCTTCATGCAAAAGTATCAGGGATGGACGAAATGCGCATCCGTTTGTTCTAATTCTAAGTTGCGAAGACACTTTATAAATTATCAGTATCTTTATTTGAAATATTTCATCTTTAGCAAAAAGTCTTTAATTTTTTTTTTTTTTAACATTTTATTAGAAAAACGAGTAAGTTCGTAGTAAAGTTATAAATACGATATCCTTTGATTCCAGATACTTAATCTATCGAATTATTTGATTACTCAAATTTGGATTAGATTTATTCGAGAGCAGTTTTGAAGTGATCAGCTTTTTTGGATACTAAGATCTAGATAATGCGAATCTGGATTTTAAGGATAACAGATTAATTATTTCAAATAATTCGAATGTTACATTATCTGGATATTTATAATTCTAATACATACAATTATAATATTGTTTATGAAAATTGCAGATATAATTGCAAGATTAGAGCAAGAAACACGATCGTTTATTTTATTTACTTATCTCATTGTTCTGCTATTAATTTTAGAAATGACTGACGATTCGATGAATCCATTAATTTTATTTATGCCGATGAATTGCATCATAATTATCATCATCATTATCGTTCCGTCCATCCCTGCGGTTTACAATTACTTTAAGGCAGCGCGGATACTCGCGGAGCGTGTGCATGTACAGTGTAAAAGATGCGTTGTGGATATGTACAGTGTAGAGGTATAATTGAGCGAGCAAGGTGATAAAAAAACAAGAAAACGCGTATATATTATAGCTATGAATAAGTACATAAGGCACGAACGTGCGCACGTGTCGCGTGACGTCTCGTTTATTTTCACGAAAGCGCTGTATTTTCCCCTTCATTCTTTCTTCAGCAGCCAGTCATATAGTATGTAGGTGCAGGATTACATGTTTTCCTGTGCTGTTGTTACGCAATGCGTGCGCAGGTCGGCGGGCCTCGTCTATCTTGTAAAATATCTGTGAATATTATGATTTAGTTTCTTCCTATTTGTAGGCTACAAGGTATACAAAAAAAAGTTTACGTTAATCATTTAAGGAGAATGTACAGATATCACTATATCCTTTTTTGTTTTGTGTTTTACTGTAGTTATTGATAATTATATGGATATTAACGATAATAATAACTATGATTAAAAAGAAAAAAAACTTAAGCACGGCTCGATTGCGTCATTCTTGAAAAACCCGCTAATATGCGCAATATATTTATTCTGTGTAAGAGAACTCTCGGTGATAATGTATCATTTGTATATTAGTAATTACGTGATCTCCTAATAATCGAAAAAAAAAAAGAATGAAACTTGAATAGTATTGATATACGTTGCGACACACTGTTCCATCTCCTAAATTCGTCACAATCTCCACGATTTATTTCCGCGCCGTCTACATGCGTTCTTCTGAAATGTTAATGCGTTAAAAAAAACGTATGTTAAGAACTTTCTTTTTATATTAGATCAGGAGCTGGACTTCTCGCTAGAAAGGTAATATAATAAAACACAAACTATTACCTCGAATATTGACGTATATTTCTTACGGTCTTACATTTGTCATACTTTTTGTTAATTTTGCTAATGAGTTGCGATAAGACAGCGATAGAAAGCTTCAGCTTATTCTATATAATCCTATCGAACGAGACACGGATTAATACAAATCAGCTGCGACAACAATAACAAAGTTACCTTACAAAAACTGAAATTCTTTAAAAAAACTGAAATTCTGTTATAGAAGAATGAATATTATATTACAGTTAAGTTTAACAAGATTAAACAATTAAGAATATTTCGTCTCTGTTAACTTGAAACTTGGGCACCTCGATCTGATCGAGAGCACTTTCGAAACATTCTAAGGATCGCTACTCCATTCAGACCAATCTTGAATTTTCGTGTAGAGGTAACTTCCAGGACTGGCTGTTGAAATTACCTGTCGTCCACCGAGCACGCGTACATTGTTTCGAAGAATACCTTGGGATTTTCCACATTTGATTAATTGATGTGCAATATCTACCATTGTCTGGTTAACTTCTTTTCCTGAAAAAAAAAAATATTGTCAGAATAGAGCAATTTACAGTAGCAAAAGAATATATATAATCTCGCTAATGAGACAGTAGGACTAATGATAAACTAGTGATAGACACGTTTCATACTATTTATTGCGATAACACTTACGCTCAAAATTCCCAATAAAAGCTATACCGACAGATTTTTTATTATATCCATACGTATGAGCTCCTTCACGTGTCCATCCGCATCCCTCGTATACATTTCCATCGCCGCCGATCAAGAAACTTAAAAAACGAAAGCAATAGTAATATCAAGTAAGTGAGTATCTTCTTTATATGTCTCTGTCATCCAAACAGACATATATGTAAGTATAAAATAAACAATATTTTATGAAGCAAGTACACAAAACATTTATTTATATTTTAATACAATATAATGAATTTATATAAAACTAAATATTTAAATATTTAAAATAAATAAATATTTAAAATAAATTATAACAAGCATTTAAAAAAAAATAAAGATTTTTTTTTATTAAGATTGTTTCACCGAAATTAGACTTAATCAATAAGTTATTGGCATCTAAGAATGAAAAATAAAGTGATAACTACTTGATTTATTTAGTATGATTCATATTCCAGTGACTCGAAAAATTTTTATATAATCGTTTTTATATAATTTTTATATAATGATGAAGATAATGTTAGCTTACGAATAACCAATGTCGTCCCAACCATTTGTATCCATATGAAAACTACGAATGTTGTCAACTCTACTTGTACAACTACTTCGCGTACTACATTCGGGAGTGACTGTGTGGTGTATTATCACATAAGGTATCGGTACTATTAAATAATTAACTTCTCCAGGAGGAACAGTGCTCCATTGACCTCTTTTGATAATATTTGGACACTTGGTCTTTGCTAAAATATTCAATTAAAAAGTAATTTTAATTAATTAACTATTTAATCATTTTAATTATAATATTAAAGACACGTGATTTTTTTTGCTAAAGAAGGGAAATCTTAAAAAAATAATTTAATTTCTTCAGATGTTAATAAAATTTTTTTTACTTTTCTGTTCACAAGAAAATAATTAATTTAGGAAAAGATTAACTTTTTTATGTAGTAATATCTTTTATGTCTTTTGTATATTTATATAAACTCGGTTTATTTTGGAAAAGTAATTATATAATAATTAATAATGAGAAAAAACAAAGAATCCTTTTCTTTTGCTGAAATGTTTTTCTTTCACGAAAGACAGAATAAGATATGCAGAGGAACGAGATACATTTTGCGCAAATATAATTTCAAAGAATTTCACAAAGTGACATTTCATAAACAACAATCGAAGAAGAATTTAGAAAGACTTACTGGCAAAACTGGCAGAGAGTGCCAGCAAAAGTACGAAGCAGATTCTCGACATCATCCTCACAGCAACGATGTGCAACTGTATGATGAAATCATCGAAAGATTGGAATGTAACGCTAAAGATTGGAATATAACACTATCTCGAGTTAGTGACCTATAGCGATAACGAGAATCAACTGAATAATGATAATTACTTGAGTTTTCAATTGCAATAAGGAGGAGCGACCGAAATGGAAAAATTAAAATATAAATTTGTTACTTATTATAATAAACGAATAAAATTATAATATTTATTAATAATCATTATTAAACAATCATTATTTAACAATCTTTATTAAATAAATCTCTTTCTCTACCTTAGAAATTAATTATAATTAATAATAATTAAGAGCGATTTTGTCTTGATTGAATTGAAATTTATTATATATTGAGGAACAAAATATTCATTCATTCGATATATCGATTGAAGATAACTTGTCATGCTTTCAAGAATTGATTTTTGCCAGGTTTGCAGTTCGCATGCATTCACAAGCGTTTATCATATTGTGATTCTGCCAGTGTTTTTGCATATTTCTTGAAAAAGAAAGAGAACAATAATGGAGACCATTCGACCATGCGGTTGCAAAGGGATACGTTCTTGTTTGATTTGTGAGACCGAATACGAAATTTCGAAACCGAATCTGAAAAACGAATTACAGGTAAAATACAGAGCACCCTAACCTATCGGATAAGTGTGACATCGGAATTTCTCGCAATTAGTCGTATTTCTTTTTTCAAAAATTGAAGACATAACTACGCAATCACGACAAAGTGAACATGAATTCCAGGAATAATTTTTTTTATATATATATATATATATATATCTTATATACACATATATCTTTCAGTTGATGACTCTTGATTATATGATATGTATTAATTGATATATTAGTAATTAGTTTGAGATAATTCAATTAGCGCTTATGGGCAAAATATAATATTTGTATCTATAGTTTTATTTCTATTTTGCGATCACTTGCTTTATCAAAAAAATCCTTATTATAATTTTCATTATAAAAATATTTTGTTGAAAGTTTTAATGTATTTTAATTTAAAATAAAACAATACATGTACTCTCAAAAAACAAAGTAATTTCTAAGTATTGAATCCATAAAATATTTTTTTGTTTACTATCTCATGTAAAAATGATCTTTTTTGAAAAGACATTTACCTGAGAATTTCACCAGTTGCTGTCTTTCTGGTATCTCCTGTGGTATTAGTCTTGAATCTGTGCTCTTAACTGATTAAAATATTAATAAAATCAGTTACTTATTTTGAAAAGATGAGACATACATTTTATTCCTTATTTTATTCTGCATTAGTTCATATCTTAGAGAACTTAAATTTTTATAATATAGATTGAAATGAAAAAAATTCTTTTATAGAAATTCAAAAATTACAAAATTATACAAATTTTCTAAAATATGTAATTATTTATATCTATCTTATTTTTTATTTTATAATAATATTTATTTATATATAATTTTACAGAAAAGCAAAAGTTACATTTATTGTCCATATTGTGATAAATTATTATCTGGATGGGATGTAGACGAATATAAGAAACATCCTTATCATGATGGGAAATTGATTAATTATCCTGGTGTTTATATCAAGGTATATACATTTATATAGTACTTATAATATATCTTATAATTAATTAATATTATATAGACGTATATAAAATGTCCCAGTTAGATTTCTTAAAGGAAGATGAGGCTGAAGAGCTTATGAAAGCACTTGATGATCTTCCTTGGCAATCTTCACAAAGCGGTAGAAGAAAACAGGTATATCTTCAAAACATTTAGACAAATAAACATATATCTTTATGTATTTTAAATTAAAACATTTAATTTATAGAATTTTGGACCAAAATGTAACTTCAAAAAGCGAAAATTACAATTAGGATCGTTTAATGGTTTTCCCAAAACAACACAATTTGTACAAAAGAAATTTGAGGAAATTTCATTGTTACATGGTTTTAAAACTGTCGAACAGTGTACGCTTGAATATAATCCCGAACGAGGTGCCTCTATAGATCCCCACGTGGATGATTGCTGGATTTGGGGAGAACGCATAATAACTGTGAACGTTCTCGGTGATTCTGTTTTGACTATGACTCCTTATCATGGTCCGATAACGCGATATAATTTAGACTACGTTTCAAGTTATGATTCTATCCTAGAAAAAGACATATACGATGATACACATTTTTTGGGTATTGATAATAATATAGTGGTGCGATTGCCGATGCCTGCTAGATCACTTATGGTTTTATATGGTTCAGCGAGGTATAATGTTCAGCTAAATACTACAAAAGTATATTGCATGGTATTAATAATTATTATATACATGATTTTGACAGATACAAATGGGAACATGCTGTGCTTCGACAAGATGTCACATCGAGACGTGTCTGCCTCGCATACCGTGAACTGACGCCTCCGTATCTCAAAAATGGACAACATCAAAAGGAAACTTCTGAAATTTTGAGGCAAGCTTCATTCTTCTGGTGATATTAATAAACAAATTTAAATTATTACATTTGTTTATAAAAAAAATTGATTATTTAACATAATAAATGTAAATTTTAATAAAGTCATTTTATTCTTAGCATACAGTGCATTAAGAATGTATAACAATAATACATCTCTTACAATAGTCTGTATTTTAAAATAATGCTTTTTGTCAATATTTGTGAATAGTCTTAAGATATTATATTTATTTATTATATAAAATTTGAATTTAAAAATATTTAATCAAAATATTTAATCATTAAAATGCAAATTATTTAAAGCAAACAATCAGACTCGTTCATAATGTGTATTATATATATATATATATTTACTAAGAAAATATATTAAACTATATATTATAAATCAGATAATTATTTGGTAGTAAGTACTATTTTTCTTTTGTGCTGTCCGACGGTCATTCGCTGAGCTCTATCATAAAAGAAAATGTAAAAACCAAGAATAAATATTCTCACAAGCTTTTATATTTTGTTAAAAAAATAGTATCTCTCTATTTCTCTCTTCATTACTCAATTTTTGCAAATTTCTTTGTGAATCCGGGAAAAAAAATACGGTTTTATACAGTTACTCGATTTTTACATCAAAATATTAACATTTCTGATCGCCTTTCAATGGATAGTCTGGCGACATGTACACTATGGGAAACGTAGTTATGGGATCCGATTTTCCCAATGGTTCATAACCGTTCACTAAATTCTCTCGTAATTCCCAACGACGCCTCTCCCTTTCTGTTTTTTGACGCCTGATAGCTCGGCCAAGCATACACGCGAACATAATTCCCGTTAGCTGGAAAGACAGAAACAATTATATAGATTTATCATTTATTTAGATAAATTACTTTTCAGAATTGTAGTTTATCCTGCAAGTATTTCTTGATAGAATCAGCGATTTCGCGTTAAAATCAATTTTGATTTGTACGAGAAATGGGATTAGAATTATGTTGAAAAAAAAAACTTAATCTAACCTGAATAAGGGCGATCGCTACAGCTCCTGTGCCGATGTATAGTGCACTACGGTGAACAATAATAGAAAGGCGGCTGATACAGCCCTCCTGATATTTCCCATAACAGCGATCTGAAAGCTCATCCACTAGATATGCACAGCAAGAGTCAGGTACATCTATATGCGTATTATTAAACGATACGTAATTCCAATCCAAGTAGCTATTATATCCGCAACAACGTAACTGTAAAATAAGAAAAAAATAAAATCAATCATTTTTTAAAATACCTCTTTCCTTGTAAATAATAGTCGTTATATCTCAAAAAAACGTTATGTTATTTCTAATTCAATGTTATGTAGGGTCATTAGTATAGTAGATCAATATCAATTATGATTACGATATCAAAATAGATTTTTTATATTTTTTATCCATAGAACGATCAATTAGCTTACTCTAGATTGCATAAAATCAATTGCGAACTTGGCTTCTTCGTTCTTTTCGTATTGATGCATTGTCATCTTGATATTCTCAGCCAAAAGATCCTTGATACCATCTTGCAAGGCATATGCAGCAACAGCGGCGGCGAGTTCCATTATCAAAACAACAGATAGCAAGAATGCAAACTAGAAGTACATAAATGCGCATATCGGAAAGAGGATATTTGAAACAGAAATATAGATAGAGAAATACGATATTCGGTTGTCGCTTACCACAAGGACCATACAGGTGCTTTCCCTGAGTGCGCCGCAACATCCCATAAAAGCAATTATGAAGACGAGTATTCCAACCACGATTAAGACGGTGGCTGGTGAAAAATAGCTTGTATCCAGAAAATGCGAAAAGTTCTCATAAACAGCGTAGATCGTCGTGCCGACCGATATTATCATAACTCCCGTCAACTGTAATAAAATGATAATTTTATTATATATTATGTTAACCGCAATTAATTATTGTTTTCATTATATTAATGTTTACAAGAAATTTTCACTTCTTTAATATATTAAGCAATTGTTAATAAACTACAGAATGCTGAAGACATGTATCTATCTAAGGATTATTCAACTGAAATTTAAAATCGATGAAATCTTTTCTAGCAAAAATATGATAGATATTTTTCACATTTTAATTAGACAAAACGCACCATCTAGAAAACTAAGTATGTTAATATTAAGAGTTATATTAAAATATCTTTAAATTTTATCTTTAACATTTTATCTTAAACATTAAGTTTGAATTAAAAGTATTTGTTATATTATAATTAAAAGTTATAATTAAAAGTTTATGTTACTATCTATGAAGATTTAATTCTCGTTATTACTTTTAATTTCTTAAAAAAAATTTTAATATATTCATAACATATTTATAAGAATCTTTTCCTCATTTCTATATTTTTATTGTAATGTTCCGTGATTTTTAGCAGCCTATATATGTATTATTATTTCTGCTTATAGCGTCAATTTAAATATGCAGCATCGCATATAATCTGTGAACATGTAATATACTGAACATAATATATGTTCATGTATATAAAGTATAAGGTTTCGATTTCCGTAATACGCGGTTTCTCTGACGTTAGTTATATAATACATGCGTCCTCGCTCAAATGTAAACTTTTTAGATTGAAAAGAGGATACAACACTTTTGTGAAGCATATCATTATATACATATACATTGCCATCGGTCTCTATTTGTTCTACAAAGCGGGCCGTGTAATTTCCTACGATAAGCCGCTCTTTTGTGATCCTTACATGTTTCTGTGTGAATCCACCTTAATTCTCAATGAAAAACCAGAATAAAATATGAAATCGTCCCAAATATATTTCCACAGGTTGTCGAGAAATATATAACGTATTAAGGTAAGAGCGGCTTTTACAACTTAATTTTTAAGTAAATACTTCAGATAAGATATCGATGATCTGTCAATAAATGATATATATCGTGTTTCACAATAATAAATATCGTGAAATTTATTTTTGCTCGGCTACAATACAATGAAATTAAAAATCAATCAAGATCTTCTTTATAATCAATCGTTACACCGGTTTGCGTGATTTTAAAATTTTTCGTTTCATACAACTCATGTGCTAGTATTTCTTTGTTAAAATCATATTATATATCCCGACATCATTGATTATGAAGATAAATTTATCTATATAAGATAAATTTATCTATAAAGATAAATTTATCTATATATTTATCTATTTATCTATATAAGAGCGACCACAAAAATCCCATAGGCAGATGTATTACAACACAGGATATTTGAAATATGTTTTCCTGATATTGTTTTATCTATTTGAGAACAACAGAGCGGTTTTTATATCATCAACTCGAGATTTCGGATGTCAAGGTCGAGGTAAGATCTTGCTGGAAAATTACTGTCTTTTCCAAGCATGTTTTTCTTCACAAGAGACTAGAAATTTGCATAAGTCTAATAAATTATAAGTGTTTCTATATGCCAGGCAATACATTTCTGACGAACATCAAACCGATTTATTTGCGATAATCTTCACTCGCTATCTATTATCTGTACACTTTGCAATAACGTCGTGAAAGAAACATTGTTCTTATTATTACTTCTTTGTTTAATTGAGAGAGATATATATGTACAGTGCTAATCGGGTTGTGCAGCTGTACAGGTTCGTCCATAATTCCTAATAATTCAGCAGTGCATAGCCTTGTCTATGTAATATCGACCACAGTTCAAAAGTGCTTCTCTCTAACAATGAAACTCGAGCTTCATAGCCCACATCGCTTTCTTCGTAAGCCGACAGAACAAAGGACATAATAAATATCGATAGGGGACACTCGTCCTTCGTTCACGTTATTTTATTTCAACACCGCATCGTGTTTTATAAATATTTTTTTTACTTTCACATGACATAAATAATCTGATACGTCATCTCCAGTCTGTTTATACTGAAAATCGATTTAATCGATACCGATGAAGCTCGGGCTATTATAATTTCGAATAATCTAAATGTTATTAAACTGCAATCTTATAATAATATTAATATTGATTTTTAAATTTTGCTGCGAACGCAAAGACGCTTGCCACGTATATGTTAAGAATGAATATCTGAGTCATTCTTTACCCCGACATTAATTGTTATTTATGTTAGAATGTCTGCTAGCAGACATCGATGACAAATATCTCGAAGAAAATTGATAACCGTGTGATAATTAATATCGATAAATGATTTGCGTTTTTCATAAATTTATAATTATATTATATATTAATGTATAATATATTTATATATATATAATGTATATAAATACATACTATAATGTATATGTATAATGTATATGTATAATGTATATTACATAGATAAAAAATTTTAAGGCTAAGATTTATCCTTTATGGATAAATTTCGATTTAATTTGTTAAGTGTGTGTATGACTCTTCGATGATTGTCAAAAGCAGATGTTAGCAATTGAAAGCATTTTTCATCGCAGAAATCAAAGTTGCTCCTGTTCTACGTTCAAATATCACGGTCGGTATATAAAAGCAATCGATAATTATGGATGAGTGTACGGCACAGTCTAGGCATAAGTCTATGATGCGCAATTGCACCTAATCGAGCTTGTGTTGCAATAATACATTTTCCGATGAGCCTTCCGATGATAACATGCAATTCATCGCAGAATTATTGGCGATGACTTTGTGCGTACTTGAAGAGTCATAATGCACGGACGTTATCTCGTACTCCAACAATATACATATCTTTCGACGGACTCACGCGACAACGCCTTGCCTCGTGACGAATCCTCGGTCTCGTTTCGCGTCTTTTGAGATTCTCAACGAGATTCCTCGAGTTACGAAAAGTTAACGGTATTTTTTTTTACTTTTTCCTTGTATTTTGATTGAATGCGTAGAATCAAGACGGAGAGCGTCGTCGACAATTGAGCATAAGGCCTTGTCGCGCGATTGTTCCTCGACACGAGAATGTATTGCGGAGCAAGATAAATTTAACGAAGAGATTATATTCCGCGAGACGATAAACGCCGTTCGCATTGTAGTACAGACCACGAATAGAGAGTTGACCGCGCACAGCAGGTATTTGATACAGCGGAGGCCGACGTCTAGGTGCGTGGCCGCCATTTTGCCTCGCGTTGGCTCCTCCGGGCGCAGATGCACAGCGAGCGGTATCGTGCACCTTCAACACTTCCAGTTAACACACCGATTGCCAATGCCAACGTTGAAGCGTCGGTCTGCAGCGTTATCTACTGGCCGATAACGAGCCGCGAAAACGCACGATCGCGCACGGCAACAGCTTGTGTGATACCAATGCTAGCGTTGGGGTTTTTGTTTAGAACACGGAGTCTGACGAAGAGAGGAGAGACAAACAGAGAGAGAGAGAGAGAGAGAGAGAGAGAGAGAGAGAGAGAGAGAGAGAGAGAGAG
>NW_017259378.1:423565-425473 GCF_001594045.1 Atta colombica
GAAGAGTGGGAGGAAATAAGGAAGTCTTACGCGATAGCATGAAGAAAAACATGACAAAGCGATATACCTGTAGCATTATAACGCACCAATGAATTTTCGGTCGGAATATATAGGTCATATATATATATTCATCCAGCGTAAACACAAAAGCTACATGTAATGTACCTGTTAGTTGTGATTTTCCATTTAACAATATAACTACAACAATATAATATAACACACGTTACACATAACTTTACGTTTGCTGCTGGGAATATGTACATTATGTATATGCAATATTTTTTAACAGAATCTGTATGGAATTTTAATTAGACATCGAGCCACGTTTAAACTCATCCACTTAAAAAAATATATGCATACATACTTATATATCTCTTAGTATATACATAAATATAAATGATATATATATATATATATATACATATATATCATTATATATGTGTATTATATATATAAAATATAACATTTAATGCGATCGAATATATCGAATCAAAATTTTAAAGTTAATGGGCGTGGAAAGAGACATTCGTTCTCGTGTTCGTTGCTATGTGAGTTTACACGTGGCGTTTACACGTGAGCAAAATATCGCGACAAAAATGACTCATATGCCAATTAAGTTAATTTCATGTCTCTCGGCATGCATATATATGCGTGAAAGTACGTGTGTAGTTGATGACTGTCGGATACGCGCATGCTCCAATCTTTTTTGTTTGAAATTCACATGTTGCAAAAGTTTATGAGAAATTTATTGTAGATAAAAAAAAGAGTCCAGTTTTCCGTAAAATAAGTGATTGCTTATTCTGTGTAATTTATTCCTGTAAATAAGAGAATGCGAATTGAATTAACGACGTATTTTAATCAAAAATGATAAACGCATTGTCGCAAAAACATTTAGCGATATAAAGATTTTATTAAAAATACATACGCTTCTTTATAACGCGATGCGAAATATCGCATGTAGCAAAAATAATTTACCATCCTTCTATGCAAGGAAAAATAATGTATTCTCGTACAATATATCAAATCAATTATCAAATGCACACAGTTTCGCATCCTAATTCTGCTCGGTTATCATCCATATGAAGGCTGCTTCCAGTGCGTTTGATGTTCGCATGGCACTCTACATAGTCTGGTAACAATTCTTGATCGATTTAGCCAAGTAGGACGACAAGAGGATTCCTATCAGCTGCAACATTAATTATTCCATTCTTGTATTAATAAAACGTGAATATTACTCATTTATCAGACTTCGAAAACGCTATGAGGTAAAGTTTGAAAAATTTAACATAATGATGCTGATGAAGATACCTGAATTATACCAAGGCCTATTCCAACACCTGCTATCTTAGCTGCGTGTGTTTCTGCAAATTTCGCGAAGGCATCTATGCAGCCAACCTCATGCAAATTCTCCGATGATAGGGTGCAGTTCGACATGCCGATAGCACCTATCGTATCATCACAGCACGACATCGGAATACCTGACAATTTCGCTGTATTCGTCCAATCGGTGGCATTGATTGTGCCACAACAATGGAACTGTAAAAAAAAAAAAAAACGAAATTTCATGACTAATATGCTGAAACACGTATCTACATCACGCAAATACAGAGATGTAGAGTCGTAATGATTTCGTGCATATTTAATATTTCATGGTATGCTTGTATACATACACATCCTTTGTATATTGATATCTATTATATAATAGCTAAATTATATATAATTAACAATATATATTATACAAATATAATACAATTGTTTATACTAAAAAAAATTATTTACCTTAATAGATATTTCTTTAAATAATAAAAAATAAATATAAATATTTAAACTAAAAATAATAATAATTAAATTAAAAATAAATATCTTCTTACAATAAATATTTACTCAATAAAAAGATGAATAATGATC
>NW_017259378.1:425527-432469 GCF_001594045.1 Atta colombica
TATATATAATTTATATATATAATATATGCGCATACATTTTTTGTAGATCGTTAAGGGTGGTCAAGGAAGTTGGGGAAAAATCAATGACGCTACCCCTTCATGGCGTGCACGCCAACTACCAACATATACATATATTATACACGTGAGGAATTAGAGTCGGGCACTGAAATTATCCCTGTCGCCTGTCGTCCGCGATATTCTCGCTACGATCGAGTCGCTCCTACGACTGAGGAAGACATGATGCGAAGCGCGAGAAACTTCTAACCATCGTCGAAAAAAGAAAAGAAAACAAAATCATTCGTGGTCTGCTATTTCGAAGATATAACATAATCGCACATATAAATACAATAATTGTATATAATTATGCGTTACGTCTCGTTGTAGATTATCCCAGACGAATTGGATCTCGTAGCTATTGTTGTATCGGGGCATCGTGTCGAGCATCTTTTGCTGAGCAATCGACGCAACCTGTGCTCTCATCACATATCCCATTATGCCGCCTATAATCTCCAGCAAGAAAATTGCAGCCAGAAGCGTGCAGAACTGTAAATGATCAAAGAAACTATTGTTAAAAGAAGTGTTCAAATTATATTTCAACGATTATCTTTCGTACACTGAGAAAAATGTTTTGTTAGATTAATTGCAATTCTAGTAAAAAAGAGACAAATCAGAATTTTTTTTTAAATCTACTAATCTGATTGATACAATCAGACTCTTCTGATTCGTCTATTTTCAACCAGACATTTTTCTCACTGTATATAATTGTTATGGATATTCCGGCAGAAATCAATTTTGGTATCAGATATTGACTAGAAAATATAATATATCGTGATATATTTTTAAAATATATCTAGAAAATGATAGAATTGAATCTTGAAGCTTTTAAAATATTTATTATATAGTCTCATCGTGCATCAATTTTTTAAAGCAACACCGGAAGCATGTCCGCCCTCGTCTGCGTGTGAGGGAGAGTAATTTTCCCGGAATAAGAGCTGATGGAGGTGGAACGGGGAGGAACCCACACATGTTAATTATATACTTCGTGTACAAAACATATGATCCATTACGTTATGGAAACGAAGGGTAGACGATATCGTAGATGAACAGACTTGGTCGAGCTTTTTGTTTCATATATGTTTCGTATGCAATAGGTCGATCGAAAACCCGACAGTCTATATCAAGATTCTAATCTCGAATTAATTCGAATAGAGCAACGTTGAAAACAACATCGTGAATGTTCTCGAGTCACGATAATAGTCCGCTTTATTACTCGCAGTACATCGCGATTGATCCTCGTCGGTGGCGCGCTCTCAATCGGAAGCACAATCACCTGGCGAGCTTTGCCAGGTACGATCGATCGAATGAGACGTAAATCATTTACGATTGTGAAACAGATGGTTCCTCACGATTGTGAAAGGCATATATATATAGGAAAGACAAGGCGCAATGCGTCTGCAATAGATTCTGCAAAATTTATGACAAATAAGAAGATTATTCGGAAAGAATGAAATTTTGTTGAAATTTTGATGACTACAAATTTGAAAATAATTTTATTGGACCATTAAAATAATTATGTTGAGAAAACTCAAGCATATCAAGCAATGCTGCAAGAAGTTTTGACATTCTGGCAATTAGCTTGAGCATCCTATATAATTATTTTAGTCCAATAAAATTATTTTCAGATCTACCTCTAATTTTTTAGATGTTGTTCCAAAAATGTTGTTCAAAAATATTCTTTTTATGTAAAGATTTTACAGATACAGGATCTGGTATGTACAATACTAGTGAACGCTAATACGAATATTCTCATAAAATATAGGAGATTAATAACAGAAATTCAATAATTTGTTATACTTGTACAATATGACGCAGATTACAGACGACATATTAAAAGCAGTAGATCTGACAGATTCTATTTGGTTTCTGTCAATCAACTGTCAGATTATATCTACAGACTTTATCGGTAAAACTCAAGCTTAATGCAAACAGAGTTAAGTAATGCCAATTTGCTAATAATTTCACGAATTTACTTCCAGTTTGCCGGTATAGATAGTTTGATCATTGGATAGCTTATTATTACTATTGATTTAGCTAATTTTTAGTTAATTATTATTAGTTAATTATTATTTGCTAATTAAAATACATACTATAATTCTATCGCAGTAATAAACGGTCTAATTGCATATGATGCAATGATGAGACATCTTTATTGAAAAAGATTTTGAAATATGTATATATGCGATTTTTAAATCATTCAGCAATAAATTAATAAGTTAATAAAAGTGTAATTTAATGCATGGACAAAAAGTGAATCATTTACTTATTTATGAAGAAAAAGCTTAATCGAAGTGTGTATATTTAATAAGAAAAAAATGTTGTTCAAGTGAATACATATTACATGAATACATATTCGTCTTACCGTTATAATCATGCAATAACTTTCGCGAACAGCTCCACAGCATCCGAAAAAAGCGATGATAAAAATGATGGAGCCCACTGCTACGAGAAGAGAAGGTACGGAGAAGAACCTGTTATCAAGAAAATGTTGATACTGATGATATACTCCATGGATGACCGCTCCGATGAATAGCAACACTATTCCTGTAATCTAAACATAATTCATCGATTCATGATATATTTCCATGGATAAAAGGAACAAAAATGCAATTCGCAATGGAATCAATCATGTTAAAAAATCAGTAATTACATAATGATTTCGTGACGATAAGCAATATTGCGTAAATGATGTAATTATCTAATTAATGTGGTATGTAATTAGCACACTAATGTATTTGAAAAAGATACGCAAGTTTATTTTTTTAATGACGTCAACATTTTCGAGTTTCACATCCGCGTATAGTATATCGTACAAATAACAGCGAGTTGCCAACAGCTGCGGTGTCCGAGCGGTTAAGGAGATGGACTTGAAATCCATTGGGTTCTACCCGCACAGGTTCGAATCCTGTCCGCAGCGAATTTTTTTTTTCTTTATCTTAAATAATATCAGTATCTAATCATTTATATGTAGCTACATTCATATACTTCAATGTAAAAACATAAAAATGATATTTAAATTAATTGTATTAACAATATTAGCAATTTAATAATTTTATATTAATACTTCTATATTATTCTTGTGAAATTACATAATCAATAAAATCAACAATTGCGCCAAAACTATAATCATGAAAGAAATATTAATTCAAATAAAACTTAATAAAAAATTAACACGCATGCGGCGTAAGAATGTTAATAATGAGTTTATTTATAAAACTGATAACGCAACGTGCATTTCGATTATTCTGAATAAAAACATTGAATTTGTCTATTTTATTCAAACTATAGTTTCTACGTATATGTATAAACGATATATTTCCAGATACGAACTTACTATTAATAATAAAATTATTTTAATCGTGATGCTTATTATTTAATATTAAACATAGTTTGATTAATTCATAAATTAGTAAATTATCAAAATTAAAAAATTTTTTAATTCTTGCCTCATTCTATAGCATATAAAATTAATATTGCAATCGCTCTCATCCGTATCGATCACATCAAAGATAATCTTTCAATTTTTATGTCATGCTGTGTGTGAAAAAAATAGAGAAGATGAATATTGTAGGAATTTCCTCTCGAATATATTTCTTAGGTTTATCAAATTTTTTTTTATTGATTTCGCTCAATGATTTATCTACTCATAGTCTTCTCCGATGTATATGCTAATCCAGTTGATGAATAATCAATGAATAATTAACCATGTCTAATTAACTTAATTTTAAGCTTTCAACATATACACATACTTTTAAATGGAATCTATATTTAGACACAAAAAAATTGTATACCCTTTGTTTTCATCAAGAACTTGCGATTAAAGATTTAATTTTAGTGAGTTTATGAAAAAAAAAACGAAATTTAATAAATTATTTATATGAATAGTGTCAACTAAATATTTATTACATATAAAGATTTGTTTGGTACAAAAAACATTAATTTGATTTAATAATAATTTCTTCTTACTAAGAAAATTTATTTATTGTAAGTAAATGTTTGGAATATTTAAATAAATATTTATTTACATGTAGAATAATTTTTTCTCAATACATGTACATATGTATATAATCGTCATTGATATAAAAAATATCATTAATTAATATAAAATCATTAACATATATATAACATAATATATTAATGATTATATATTATATTAAATAACGAAAGGAAAATTTTATGACAATTGCGCTGTTATTGGTATTGACTAGTAGAGATTAGTATGATCCCATACTAAATAGTTATAGTATACATAACGTGAACTAAAGATTTTCAGTGTGCTGGCAGTGTATATCAGAATACAGCTATTGTTACATTGTTTGTAAATTGATATATTCCTAAATCTCAATTACATCCAATTTCCACAAAAACCGATTACTCAATGCATTCTCTAAACGCGTTCTGTAACCGTATCACAACGCTCTTCAGTAATCACATTGTAAATGTTGCCTTTCCACTTAGATTACATTCAAGACTTGATTTCAATTGATAATATTTATCCAAATACTAAGCTCAAATATCTGTTCAAGATAACTCAACAATCACGTGACGCGCAAAATGTTAAAAGTTTAACACAATAAAATATATGTATACTCCACAAATACGCGTTCACTGTACTCCATATTTATTAATGACATTCGAATTAAATTCCACGTTTCAATTTCACGTTTCGGCTATTTCAATAAATATTTGCGGAAAATGTGATTTAAAAACGCGTTACGCATCATTTAAAACTAAATTCTGCTGAACCACATGAACAATGTGCGTACTTTAATGTAATTATTGAATTTTAATGTCCACGAGATGCATATAGAAACGAACATTAAATAATTAACCAAAATAATTATGATCAAATAATTAGTTAATTAAATTAATTAAAACATTTTATTGTAAACATTTTATTGTAAACGTTTATTGAAAATCATAAATTTTAAATAAAATAAAATAGAGTTAAAATTTAATTAAATTAATTTTTTACTGAAATTCGACTTTGTTCCTTTTTATATAGTCTTAAAAAAGAATAAGAAGCTTTTAATTAACTTTTTACTGCAACTATCTCAGTCCATTTCAATTAGCACGCATGATAAAAATAAAATTCGATGAAATATTTAATATTCACTTTACAGCTTTACGGATGCATTTTTATATAAGTTATGCTTTTATCAGGCTTCAATTAGGCTCCAGATAAATTGCAGCTTGTCGATCGTAATCGCAGCTTCTAACGATCGCGTTGAGGCTGCGTCGATACAACGATTCGATAGATCGCAGCGCAATCGCGCGGGTCCATGCCAGCTCATCGTTCCAGAAGGAACGCGAGTCGCGAGACAGCTGATCGTCAACGGCTTACTTACCACAAAGAACAGGTTGAAAATGAACATCAAGTACTTGATGGTCTTCGGTGCCAGACTCAACTTCGCCATTGCCGCAGAACTGTCGGTTATGATTTAAATTATATGTGATTACGTGCACACGCTTCTCTCTCTCTCTCTCTCTCTCTCTCTCTCTCTCTCTCTCTCTCTCTCTCTCTCTCACAGAATTCTTTCACACGAACAGACAATCTGCTATCAAGGGCAAGTCGCGAGTGATACTGCGCGTCTTGAGAGCAACGAAAAACGCCGCGAAAAAAGGTTCTCTCGTCGCGTTCCGACGGGTGGCGCCGATGTGTATATACCGAGAACGGGCTACACGTATGCGATAGGTACCACACACTTATGACTACCACTATTCGGTTGCATTCTTGTATGCGTGCGTACTGCGTGTTATATGCACGTGCTCACGTATGCATATCGGTGCGACACAGAGACCGGTCGAAATCTCGCTTCAATGGCAGCAATTCGTCCCGAGATACGTCGATGGTAGCCAGGTGTTGGTGCGGCACACGTACACCTGTCGCCGATTCGTGCGCGATCGAGGTTACGAAACTCGAGAGATTTCTCGACCAAAGATACAGGGCGTTTCGCAACGGGTTCGTGTACACGCCTATAAACGCTTGTCGAAGAGAATTTCTTCTTAAAGAAACTGATCGAAAAAAATTTAAAAAAAAATATTTTAATTGCATCTTGGAATCTGCATTGACGCAATAAGAATAGACGACAGTTCTATGAAATTGATATTATCGATTTAGACAGAGTAAGGTAACTTGAATGATGATTCATGTCGCGTTCTCTCTTTCTCAATTACCGAGTTAAAGAGAGACGCTTATATGATAATTCAATATTCAATTTTTTTCTAATGGAACACAATAAAATCTTAGAATTAAGGAATGCGCAGTCTGTAGCTATTTACATCTGTAAAAAACGCAATAGATGAGGAAATCTAATAGCAAATTTGATTGGACGCACTCAGTACGTGTACATTAAAGTCGTTATACACAAATTGAAAGAGATATAAAAATATGTGTTTAAACGATGTTTAAATTAAATCGCAAAATCCTCAACTCATACATACATAAAAGATCAAGATAACATCAAGTATTATAGAAATCATTTTAGAAAAAAATCATTATTTTCAAACATCATTTAGATATTGTTATGTCAAGAATTCGTCACAAAATTATCATTAAAAGTGTATCGAAAAATCATGATTTCCTATAAAATGATTTGATGTTATACATATGTGTGTGTGTGTGTGTATATATATATATATATCATGCATACACAGATTTAAAGCTTTCATACGTTAAGTATATAACGGGATAATGTATGCTCGGAGACTAACAAGGGATGGCACACGTTACAGCTACACAATCACGACCACTACTAATGGAAATGACACACACCTGACTTGCGCTAACTAACATTTAGTTCGAACATGGCGTGCAGGTTCTGTTTGTTTGATTGTTTGCCAAAAGCCCGCAAATATTGGTCGATCCATTTACTATGCACGTTG
>NW_017259378.1:432569-434452 GCF_001594045.1 Atta colombica
ATCTTAAGTAATTTCTCAAGATAATACAGCCCTCTGATTGATTTATGTGGTTATGCCATAAGCCTTAGTCCGGATCTACAATAAGTGTTTTAAGCCTTGAGTTATAAGAAATTGATCAATTACAGTCAAATATTCTTCTCGCATTCGATTGTAATTGGTCAATTTCTTATAGCTTAAGATTTATTAAAAAGTAATCACTGATCTTGTATTTTCTCTATGTGCTGGCTGTTTTTTTAAAGTTATATAGTTATACTTTTTTTTAAAGTTATATAGTTATAACTTATATAGTTATACCATTATATCACATATGAATAAAAAAATTAAAAATTTAATTTACTTAATAACATATATTGTATAACATATATTGTAGTTATTTAATCTCATTTAAAAAAAATTAGGACATTATGATCTAAAAAATAATTTTTTCAAAATTAACTTTTTTTTTAACTTAAAATTAATTAATTAATTTAAAATTAATAAAGTTAAGTTAAAAGTTGAAGGAATAAAAAATTAACTTAACGTAAGTTAATTCAATATTGACTTAACTTACGTTAAGTTAATTTTTTATTTTCCTTCAACTTTTAACTTTATTAATTTTGTAAAGCCATTAACTTTAACTTTATTCAATTAAAAAAACATTAACTTAATCCTGAGAATATTATATTATAATTCGAAATATTTGAATTTTATTTTTACACTCAGATTAAATCAATATATAATTTTATTTAATATGCATTACACTGAAAGAAAAGGTTGGCTGAATATGGCATAGCATTTTTAATTAGCTGTTCCAATAAAAAATTGGCTGCTGTAGCCAATTAAAAATACTATGCCACATTTTACCATCTAAATTGCTGCAACAGCTATAATGTTTTCGATTAATTTATTTAGGTAAACTTTCAATAACGTTTGCACTTTGAAGAATCAAGAAACATAGGGAAAAATAATGTTCTATTAAATCTCTGTCAAATGGAAAACTATTTCAGTTTTTAACAAGTAACATATTACTCTGTATACACGATGAAAGATGGATAAGATACAATGCATTGTACACCATTATCGAAATATTAAATTACATCGCACTGTTTTTATATTTCATCTTAGTCAATTGCATTTATCTCTATGTTATAAAATTCATAACATGTTTACCACTCTGAATCTCGATTGTTCCCGAGAAGATAAATCTTTATGAGAAGAGTAATAACCGTGATTTGTTTCCATGTTTGTTGTGCGCGTGATGTTTTTCCGAAATGCGAAACTCACGGAAATCTGCGGAAACTTGATAAAACGCATCATCACGATACCTCGATGACCTAGCTATCCGTACGCAGCTGGGTCCGGTCACGTTAGTTATAGACAGTAATTGAGACTATTGAGGCGTAGAATATGGAGCAGATCCTCTAACGTAGCTAATATATAACATTCAATAACCGAATGCTCAAGGGTAACACTTGACATATATCTCACCGCGCGTCCCCGTACGCGAGTTTTATTACCCGTTGCATGATCGGTTAATGATGCCGCGATCAATCTGTGACACAAATATTCGTTTATATCTGGCGAGCTGACTGGCGGCCTTCCGCCATGACAAAGCGGGACAAAATCGGGCTGGGTATGTGCGTATATCAGTTCGTAAAATTTGTATCTTGTCCCAGGAAGCGTATTGTTTCGTTCTAGAAGCTAAAATCGAATAAATGCTGTTCAAACGTCGACGATTGTTTGGTCTAGTACGAAAATAATGAACGAGTTATTTTTATCTTGTTATTCGCCTGGCGAGATATAATTCATATTTTGAAACTATATTAATTTTGACGTGATTTCCTTTGTTTTTAATATTTTATTATGTTAGAAATATAAATATAAATATATATATATATACATAT
>NW_017259378.1:434539-443845 GCF_001594045.1 Atta colombica
ATATAGTTTTTAACAATAATAAAACAACAATAATAAATAAATTTAATTAATTTTAATTTTAATAAACTGAACGAGAAATAATCTTTTGAAACAATATATATTGAACAATATAAATCGAACATATAAACTTTTTTTTTTTAACTGGCAATAAAAAGAGAAAATAAAATTTGTTGTAACTTTATATTGGACGCTCAAGTTTACTGAAATATCATAACCTTTGCAATACTATCATACTTGAGCGTTCTACATTATTATTTTGGTGCTCCAACAGTTATTTTCAGATCTGTATCTGACCTAATTTTTACATACTTCAGCAAAACCGTTCTTTCCGTGTTCGAAATTTACCTTTCGCATCGAACTGCGAAATACAGTGATGTTGGCAGCAAAATACATGACCTCATACTCTTACTATACAATTTTTCGAATTCCAACGTCGCGTCGTGTTATATTAGATGCTGAAATGTTTTCATCGCGCTACGTTTCGACAACACGAATTGTTTGGGTTCCAACGTGACCAAGTTTAGATTCATATAACAAAATCATATATTATTACATGCTATATATATTCTATATATGTTATATTCTATATATATTATATTTCTAATATAATAATGTCATAAGCGAAGAAAAGAAATTTCTTCAAAATTATATTTAGTACGCTTCTGTAATGTTTCATCAGATTTGGTCTGTCGGTAGAAATTATACGATTTTGATTTCTTTTGTGAATTAATTATGTATAGATCTCTTGAGATTCTTTCGAACGAAAGATAGAGAAACGATTAGCGATTGGATTGCTCCTCCAATTCTCTTACGTCCGAAGGGTTGTCTTGTCTATGGCGTGTCGTGGAGTGTTTCGACGAGGCCGTGTCCCTGAGGTGAGACTCCGAGCACGCATGCTCCGACTCCGTGCATTTTATATTCATATATATTTAGCTACTGGCCGAGGGTTGTGTACGGTCTGACGTGGCCGACATCGTGGTAAACTCTCCCCGACGACGCGACGACGCGACGTAGCGTGTCGTGCGCTCGATGCGCGCGGTCGCATGCGTTCACGTAAGAATTTAACGCGTAATTCACTCTCGGACGATCGCGAAAGCGAAATTCGCAGGGACGACTGATTTCGCATCCAATTTACGCTACTTGCGCTACGCTATTATTGCATCTCGCTGCATTAAAGAATGCACGATTCATCCATCACGGTCACGCTGCTTTCATTTTGCAACTCATCTATCCTGTTAAGAATGTCCCATTAAAAATGAACGACTGCTGATTTCATTATTGCACTTTTTTTTCCCTCCTTCTCGATCAGCTGCATGGAATTATTTTATATAGGAATTATTTTCGAAGAAAAAAGAAATATCAGCGAGAAACATATTACCACTATATATAATTATTATGGCTCCATTATTTAATTCTATTTTTATATAAATATAGTTTATTGCTATACAAAAAGAACGGTTATGCTAAAATGTCTAAAAATTTACCTACATTGGAAAAAAATTTACTGAATTTTATTAAATATTTGTTTGAATAACACTAACGAAATTTATTTACAGCAAATGAACAATTATACATAAATTAAATAAATGTATAATATGTTTACATTTAATTTAGTAAATATTATTAGTACTGTTCAAGTAAGTATTTAATAAAATTCAGTAAATTTTATTTCAGTGTAGACCTGAAAATAATTTTGTTGCATCAAATATGTGGAACATATAAATATTGATGACAAGAAGTTTTAACTCTAATCGTTTAAGCATTCTACATAATCATTGATGGTCCAGATAAAATTATTTTCAGATCTGTCTGTTAAATTATTTATCTATCTAAATGAATCTGTAGAGACTTCAGCAAAATCGTTCTTTTCGTGTATGCATGTAATTATATAAAAAGCTACAATTAAATACTTAAGTACGTATTTTTATACGCGTGTAAAGTGTCCCTGATGTGACAAGCAAAGTCTATCAAGCATTTAATATAAACATTACATTCTACGTATATACACAGGCATTGTTATATTTAGAAAATCGATAAACACATTTAGGGTAAATGTCAATACTAATTTGCTCCTTGTTGGGGCTGATATAGAAGCATTTTAATACAAATATAACATATCGAATTATTAAGTTAGTAATAATTAGTAATTATATTATTATAATAGGGAATTATTAAGTGAGGAGAAAATCGTATTGCTCTCTAGTTTCGTTTCTTAAATATTCCATTTGTCGCACGTCAGGTATATTCGATACATATCTCTCTTCTCTTCGCAGCGTACAAAAAACCTATCTCAGGTGTCATTAATATGCTGCTGAGAGATAGCGGGAGGAGAACTGCGTGGACGGAATTACGATGTAATTTCGCCGAGATGAGGTCTGTTTTGCCAGAACAGCCTTCTTTGCACATTATTGCTCCTCACCAGAGTCGTAGACCTGAAGAAACCGAGTGTATGATGAGTGTATTAATAGACGCCGACAGAGAAAACAGTATTGAGGCATATCAACATCGTAATTCATGGCGTAGGCGTCACGAGAGTCTTCGTTCGTTGCACCACCTCTTTTCGTACTAATGCACTCGTTTCTCTATGTGTTCGAGAGCGACTTCGACCAAACAATGTCGAATGAAACAAGCTGTTTCGACCTGAACTCTCGTGAAAGTGAGGCGATTACTCACAAAAGTTATCTAGGTCTGTTCTTTGTGGTCGAACTGGTGTATATAAGTTGTACTTAAAATGAAATAGATAGATATTAAAAGTTTATCGAAAGCGAGATAGATAGTCTTATGTGCAGTTCAGAGCAAAAATAAAGAACAGGGATTATATTCTCGAAAAATATCATGTAAAAAAGTACACGAAAATAGTATACATTACGTATATTACAGATTTTCTCAATATTTCGCGTGCGATATTTTTCGAGAATAAGTAATAATTTTTGTCAAAGAGTATACATAATTTTTGTGGATATAATAGAAATTACGGTGTTGTTCGAAATTAATATGACGAGATGACAGTCAAGAAGTTGATGAAAGTAAAATACTTTTTGTAATGAGCAGACAGAATGAAATTAAATACTATATTTTCTCTCTCTCTCTCTCTCTCTCTCTCTCTCTCTCTCTCTCTCTCTCTCTCTCTGTTTCTTCAAAAAAGATCCATCACTTTTAGCAAGTAATGCGAAAAGAATGTATGAACTTATAAATAAATATTATGAAAAAGGAATCGATTCGTTTGGTAAATTCAGTGACATACATTTTCGAAGTAATTAATGGTTATCATTTGCACAATAATCGACTTTCGCTTTTAAAAACTATGCAATACATTTTTATGACTTTATATGAGTCACTCTACGTATAAATGATTCAATTAGTCATTTTAATGTATACATTCTGCAAGTTTAGAATTTCACTGATGTTTTTCATCTTATTTTCAACCTTATTATTCTAGTAAATTCGGTCACATATATTACACTATATTAGTGCATTAAAAGCTGTTATACATGAAATTACTTAAAGTTAAATATAAAAACGTATAAATATTGTTAAATATTTAATGCACTTTTATGTATTTTAACAAAATGTACTGCATATATTATTTCACCAAATTTGATTATATTATCACTGTATTTAAATACTTTAAAACAGTCTTTAATGTGTATTAATCCAATGTTGAGAGAGAATGAAATCATATAACATTCATCATATAACAATTCTGACTTTTTTATTAATAGCTGATGTAACATAATAGGGTGTTCCAAAATACCGACACTACTAAAAGTATTGAAAATCTATACGTGATGTGCGTATAGATTTTTAGTACTGTCAGTACATTTCAAGACACACCCAATATTGTCATCGGATTACTGTATTCAATTGATTGACGCAAAAGTCGGAAATCGACCGCGTCGTAGAAAATACTGACAGTATTGAATATTACATTCAAGAATATATTCAATTAAGAAACGCACAAAAGTCAATAGCATTATTTTGATTTTTGATGTCAATAAACAGTCAAATTTTATAACCAAAATAATCATCATTTTTATTTTCACGACATCAAAATAGTCATTCTGATTTTCTCTTGACTTGGTATATGTTCCTTGAGTATATGAGTACCAAAATCTATCTATAATTTACGCATATGCTATAGACTTTTAATTGTTTTTTAGTACTGTCGGAACATTTCAGGACACACTCAATTCATCGTATCCGATCAACGAGAAGTCGAAAAAGTTTATATTGCGGTGTCAAAAAAAAAAGATACGGAGTCATTGTAACAGGGAAAGACTCGAGTTTCAAAATCAAATGCACGTAAATCTCGTCGTTCGCAATCGACTTCTCGTTAGTTCTCCATCCTCGCGAATCAAAGATAGATAAGGATGTATACGCATTAATACGGGTACGCAGTTGAATCATCGATCACGGCTAGACTCGCCATGACACCACCGCCATCCGAAGTGCAACGCCGTCGCGTCGCCTTGCGTTGCGTCGCGTTGCGTTGCGTTACGTTGGACGGAGGTGCACCACGATACGCACAGGATCGTACCATCACGTAGCATTCGAGCGGTTATCGATCATCGACGAGCGGATGTGACGATAGTCACGCTACGAGAAATGAATAATAATCACGAGAAACGTTTTTCCTGTGTGTGTTACATAAGGAGTATAAGATGAAGAAATTGAAATAGAGTAAAATACGTGCAGATTCTTGATTATATCATAAACCGCTGTAGCATTTATTATATAATATTATTTACAATAACTCTGCGAGTGTAAGTTCCATGCACGGCTTTGTTAAGATTTTGATCTTGTTAAGATTTTGAAGTTCCAATCTAGCGATCATTGTTAATAAAGCTCGTGTCGCTCCGTTCCGCTACAATTAGTTTTAACAAAGCAGGTACAGAAAGAAACATGCGACATGCACATATGTATTAATGACGATGTCATTAGAGAATAATAGATAACACTAAAGTTTTTTATAACAAAATTTTTTCTAATAAAATCCTTAAAATTATAAAGATTTTCGTTATTTCCTAAGATCTTTTGGTCTCGAAAAAAAGAAAAGCCTTGCCACGCCTCAGCGATAATAGTCGGCCCTGGCCGGCTGCGTGCGCATCGCGAGTGTATACCGCGCAACAACAAAAATACATTGTCGGGTGCATTTGACGACGAACAGTCAACGCGCGAGCATACCGTGGAGTTCGGGTCGTTGACGTATACCGAGGAAAGCCAAAAGAGAAAAAGAGAGACAAAAAGAGAGAGAGAAAGAGAGAAGGGAGGCGAGTCAGAAACGAAAAGAGTAAGAGAAGGAAAGGAAGCAGCTGCAGCGTTTTCCGCTTCCGCGTGTAACAGCGAGAAGAGCACAGCGTATTCCTATTCTTTCGCGCGCCGACGTCGCGTGTCGTACGATTCAGTGATCCACGAAGCATACAGTGAGAGTGACGAAAATGGTGTCCGGCGGCATGGCTTGTGTCAAATACCTGCTATTTCTCTTCAACCTGATATTCGCGGTGAGTAACGACCGCGGAATAACGGTGTCTGGCCAGGACGCGATAGAGAACAACGTTCTACGACGCTCCGTTCCGCTATTCGGGCCGCTATTCTCGGCGTCGCCTCGCGTCGTTCGTACTGGACGGGCGCAGGCTTTGTTATATATCGGTCAAGCCTTCAGGAGCAGCATCTGGGAATCTAATCTCGACACGCTTTGCCCGTCCAATATTGAAGCACGACATCGTCGATCGGTCCACTATTCGCACGTTGGCCAATGATGAATCATTCGACATCACTTCATGTAAATTATTGGACGTGAAGTAACTTTTGTTACGGATCTGCTTAAAGTCGCGTTCGGTTTAATTGATGTTGGACATCTCAAATTAGTGGGCGGTTTTCACGAATTTAATGATGAATTCAAATGAGTTTTATTTTATTTCTTTTATTTGTTTGCCATGGATTCACTCAAGTAGAACACAAGTCATCGTGACATTCAAATGTCAAATAATTCCAAGATGACTTACTAAGTTACTTTTTAATCAATAGTGATTCATTTTAACATTCTTTTAACGTTATCGTGATTTGTTTTGCTTAAAAAGTGGCAGATGTGTCTTAGATTACGGTTTCTTCCCTTTTAGGAGACACCTCCTTTTTAAGAAATCTAAACGTCGATCTATCTTTGTTATTGAAAGTTAAGAAGGATAGAACGACATTCGTGTCGGCTGTGTCTCCTAAAAAGGAAACAGTCTACGTGTGTCGGATATATAATATGTGTAATCAGTATACCGAAGGATAAGATAAGGTCTATTTATTCGCGTTGTTTTAAATTCTAAAAGTTGTTCACTTGAAAGGAAAGAAATATACATTCGAGCGTGAAGAGAGAGAAAGCGAAGATGCTGAGTGCGCAAAAAATATAACGCAAACAGATCTAACGTCATCGATTGTCGCTATCGGTTTCGCTCGTGACAAAGTTTCTTACGATTACGTTAACACGATGCAATCTTGGGCGTATTGGATCGATATTACGCACAGCTCGATGGCGAGGGAACCTTAGAATTCTTCTTAGATTCTTTTCTATTCGCGTCATTCTGCCAGTTTTTAGAAAAAAAATTTTTCTCGTATCCGAATTGCTGTGTACCTCGTCTAATACCAATAATCTATTATCTAATGACAATAATAATCTAATCGATATCGTGTATGGCGTGACCGAAACCGTACTTCGTGTCTGAATAAATGATGTAAGTACGAGGGTATCATTTCGAGGGAAACTTTGTGGTGCTTATGCTCCAGAACCTCGATGTAAGCGTTATGGATGAAGCGATCGATATCCCGCCCCCTCCTCTATTCTCTTCTTTTACGTTTAATGTAATCTAGAGTTCACCCGTCCAACATAGTAGTGCGCGCGCGTGCGACACCATTACACATAAAACTTGTAATATATGCAAAATCGTATTAAAAAATTCAGGGCCAAAGTACCAGATTATCTATGTAATTAAATTCGATACATCTTAATATCTTTTCTAACAAAGTATCTTTTTTCATCAACACAAAATATCTTCATCGATAATAATAATTTTTATCTAACAAAATCTTCTTTTGTTTACGATCATTATTTTCATCTGATGAGATAAGAAGAAGTAAATCTGGCAATCCAATAATAAGATCATGTGGACAAATATTTAACTAAAAAATACCGAAAAAATACTGAAAAGAGTAATTAAAAATTTATTTGGATTGATGTGACTGTTTTTTGATGCCTTCATTTGAAATGTGGATATAACAAAAGGACAGAGCGTCAATCGCGTTTTAACGGAAAAAGGAATTTATTTAAAGGGCAGATACACGATAAAATTACCGAAAACTACGTTTTTCCCAAGAGACATGCATATACGTATACAATACTGTATTATACGCTCACTGTATTATACGGACGGAAGGATCTAGGACACAAAAACAACTCTGTAAAGGATGACAGGGCGGGATGTCAGTCGTGCGTCCCTTATTGTAACATTTAATGATCCGTCCAGCGTGAAATGCCAGCGCGGCGACCGCGTTTATACAGAGCGTACCAGAAGAAGTAGACGAGTTCGACGGGTGGCTTTGTTCCTTGCAATGTTCGATGTCAGTTTCTTCTTCTAACAAGAGATATCGTCGACATCATTTCTCAACTTTTCTGAGTCCGGCTGATTTTTGAATCCTAAATGTAAAACACGGAGGGGTGCCAATTATATAACCTTTTCCTAGAACGGAAACGTGAAAAGTAGAAAATTTCTCTATTAACTTTTCCAAAATTATAATAAAGTCATTTTGATGTTTTATTATCTTTTTTAATGTGTTCTTTTTGAATTGGGCTCAGTCCAAATAGAACATATAAATCAAATTAAAATGACATCAAAATGGCTCCAAGTTAATGCAAAATAATTTATTGTAAAATTCTTTAACACGATTTTAGATCCAGTGAGAAACTAAAGGCAAAACCAATCATATTAAAGAACTTTACAACAGTTGCAAAGTTGCTTTTTCTGCTGAACGTAGACAATGGTTGTTAAAAGTTATTACTAAACTTTTCAATCAGCAATGATTCACTTTAACGTCTTTTTAACGTTATTAAGACTTACTTGTCGTTCCACTTGAAAATGATAGAAATGTTCATTTTCTACGTTTTTGCCCTGAGGAAAAAATTACTTGATCGCTATTCAGAATATTATATCGTTCGAGCCGATGAAAGAATTAATTTACGAGCAGTTCTCTTTCAATGACATCCTTACTAAAGCGAGAATAGATTTTTAATTTCTCAGGAGAAGACGACATGTCGTCGTTTATATTCTACACTTCGCTTTCTAGGACACCCCAGATCGTATGGATCGTTGTGCGTTGGGCGCGTCCTCGTTACTGAAACTTTTCAATAGATTCATAGATAAAGTTCGCCGTGGTAGAGTCACCTGTTAGCGTAGGATGTACGCGTATAGGTCTCGAAACAGGCTGACCAGGTATCGCTCGAGGGCGAGCGAATCGACCGGTCGGTCGAGCTTAGTTTCGAAGGCCTATTACGAGCGCGTGTAAATCGTCGAGAACGTAGGTGAGCCGTAGGTGAAAGACACGTAGGTAACCACATAGACAAGGGGGAGAGGAGCCTATAATCTCCGTCAGGCGGCGACGAACGACGTAGCCTTTCCTACGACGCGATGTCATAGTCACGCGCGCCTTTTTTTTCTTTCTCCCCCAGTCATGTAGAATGTCGGTTCCCTTAGACTGGAGATGTCTTTATTTAGACAGATCCAGCAATGAGAACGGATTACGTGCCGCCAACGAATTCTTCTTAATCGTGGGCTTTGGTATAGAGCGATAGATCTAGAGACCTATAAAAACAGCATCCGGCCACGAATGATTTTCATCGAAATCCTACGAAAAAGAAAGATACACACACACACACACACACACACACACACACACACACACACACACACACACACACACCTTTTTCCTGTGTATACTTATTTATTATCTCATTCTAACTTATATGTCTTACTCTATAATTTTAATTAAAATTCTGCAATGAAATAATATAAGTTAAAATAAGACAGTAAATAAGGAATATACAAAAATTAATAAAAAATAAAAATTATATCAAAATGATTTTATTTTGATAATTGATTAAAGTCAATAAACAATCAAATCTTATGACAAGAAGTCATTTTAATATCAATTACATCTTGACTTTCTCTTGATTTAATATGGGAATTCTTGGGAATATTCTTGGGAATATATTATATGTACCTTTACTGTTTCATTGTAGAACTATAATTAATATTATGTTATCTCAAT
>NW_017259378.1:443945-445185 GCF_001594045.1 Atta colombica
CACGTCAAACTTTATTAAAAGATCTTTAATGGAGGATTTATCTCTCCACCAATGTAGATCAATTTTAATCTCGGCTCAACTTACTTGTCATCTTATTCTAATTCTAATTAAGAATTCTAATAAAGAGTATATTAAATCGAGATTAAAGTTAATTTATATTGAAACAGGCATAAGCCGATCCTTTCTGGAACGCAATGACGACGCAAGAAAGCGAAATTTGAAAGTTACAGTGAGTCTACAGTGAATTGATAATCTGTACTCAGCGAGTCTGAAGGGTAATTGGTGAGTCAGGATTGATCAAAATCGATAAATTAGGTAGTTGGCCAGCAATCAATTTCTAAGATTATAATACCAATTAACTGTAGACCCACCGTTTAATTACATGTGTTTGCGTCAGCTTGTAATATTTCAACAATTCGCACTCGATGATTTCTATTATATATATATATATATATATATTAGATATCTTATCTAATATCTATAAAATAAAATATATCGCAGATAAAGAATCATTGAATTTAACCACGCTCGGTTTGACGATTTCAGCTTGTACATCAAAAACTTTTATAGATTTACATTAATAGAGATATTCACCTAGAATATCTGGAGTTTTTTATGCAATATTCAGATAACAAAATTACCTTTCTAATTTTCATATAACAATGAATTTCTTATAAGTTATACAATAGTTTCTTACTAAAGCTACTTTCGTAATCTACTCGTGAGAGTCATTCTCGCGCAGTAAGGTATCTCGTTGAAAGTTACTTGGCATAATTATAACAGTTTTATGCGTTTCCCGTAAACAATGTGGCTCTTACGCGATCATGATTTCCATTTAAAGTTAAGCTGTTAGCACAGAAGAAAAGTATCGAATATCTGTTCTCACTCGAGGTGTCGTGTAACTCATCTCTGAACAGGAAGCATAAAGATATTTTTCTAGGGCATCAAATTTGATGAGCGCGCTAAGATTTTTGTTAATTATGTATTTATAGAATAATATAGGCAGAAAGTTTCTCTACAAATATCGTATCTTGAAGTTCTAATATAATGATTTTCATTAAAGATTTTATTTTAGAAGCGCGCACTTTGAAAGTAAGCGCTAATATAATTATAAACTAAAAAAACATAATTTAACCTAAATTCAAAATGCAGAAACTAGATTTGAAATTATAGCAAGTTCTTCGTAGTTTTTTAAAAAATAACATCAATCTTCTTTTTTCCAATTTAAATTATATATATA
>NW_017259378.1:445206-447797 GCF_001594045.1 Atta colombica
TATATAAGTATAAGTTGTATAAATTTCTTACTATTGAAGAAACTATTATAATTTTTATCTTATCGTATCTTATCAATATAATGATAAAACGTGAAACTGTAAAAATATAAAACTGCATTTAATAATGTAAAAATAGAATTGAGTAAAAGATAAATATAACCTAAGCAAAACAATTAGTCATTATGATGCCAAAATCTTAAAAATCTTTTTTCAATCATTTCCAATTTATTTTAATGTCATTTTGACTTTATCGTGACTTATTGTTCTGTTTGAGAAATATTCGTATTATATTGTGTTATGGTATAGTAATAAATATGTTACAGTGCATACAAAAATAATGTATCACTTAAATGAAAAGATTAACAATCAACATATTTTATGTATTATTTCAGATCACCGGCATCGTATTTATTTCAGTAGGCGGTGTGATTCTGGTTGTTTACAGCGGGTACAGCAACTTTGTGGATAGTTGGTTCTTTGCAGCCCCACTCTTAATGATAGTAGTCGGTGTCATAGTCTTCCTTGTATCATTCTTTGGATGCTGCGGCGCTGTAAAAGAAAATCATTGCATGATAATAACGGTATGATTCTTCAAAAACAGTATTATTTAAATACTATTAATTAAAACTATAGTATTATTTTTTTTTCGTGTACGACAATACGAGATTTGGATTTATCTTTTTAAATAAGTATAATTTTTAAATAAGTATAATAAAATCAGAAAGCTCTTATTTTATATGACAGTTTGTTAAAATATATTATCCTATATAGTACACCTGTACAATAATTTTTATTTACTGTAGTTCTCGGTTCTGCTGCTGCTGATATTTGCTTTGGAATTGGGCGCTGGAATCACAGGTTACATGATGAGAGGAGAAGTCGCTAATATGTTAGAAAACCGTCTAAATGATACTTTGCGACAATATGAGCTTAATCCGGATATTCGTCGTTCATGGGACATCATGCAGCACGATGTAAGTTTACTAAATTATTTGTATAAAACATTACAATTATAATTTGTATTTATAGTTGTAAAAAAATATTGATACTATATATTATATAAAGAAAGTCCTCACTAGTTGGATAAGTATCGTACTAATTTTATTGTATGCCGTTAATGGAATTTGTAATTAACTGACAATTGAAATACGATTTTAGTTACAATGCTGCGGTATGAATAACCCTGCAGACTGGCTCCATGTTGGTTTCCGTGATAATACTGTTCCTGATTCCTGCTGCAAAGAGATTCCTGCTCAATCGCGTTGCGACTTGAATTCCATTCATGTGAACAGTGACGGCTGCATGATGAAACTGCAATCTGCTATAGAAAATAATGCTATGATCTTGGGAGGAGTGGGCATAGGGGTAGCCCTCATACAAGTAAGTTCTGATTCAAACTATCGTTTTAGTATTATGAAGTATTAAATAAAATACTTGTGATTTAGATATGAGGCACTACTATATACATTAATAAAAGAGAAAAATTTGTTATATAAATAACATTAAAGACATATAACATTTCAATGTATATACAAATAATAGCAATATTAACGAGCAAAGGTTAAATTTACTTATCTGGAAAAATGAAACAATAATTATTCTTTTTTTTTTTTTCAGTTGATTGGAGTAGTCTTTGCGTGCTGTCTGGCTCGCTCAATTCGTCGCGAGTATGAGACTGTGTAAGCTGATAGACACAAATTTTCATTGCAACAAGCCTAAAATGCACTTGTATAAACCTGATCTTTTACACAAGCTGTCACTATTTTTTTTCCCTTATTTCGTTACCATTTAACCATGCACAATTACAAAAAAATTTTCTTTCTTTTATCGCTTCTATTTTTAACACATTGCAAAGAAACCGTTAATTATTTTTCATCAAAGAGTGCGTGATAGGTAAAAACATATTTAAAAAGATCTCCAAAGAATCTCACTGCTATTTTGGTATCTGGGCCTTATCCATCAGACATAAAAATGTCACACACGTATATGTTTTGTATATTTTTACAATAGGCTCTCGAACAACTTTGTATATTAATGATAACAGAGTATCTGTGTTACGCTCGGAGATCATACATTTTTTTTCATAAATATATATATATATAATTTGTTTAGTGTCATTGTGATACTATTATAGTTGAGCCACGATAACCATACATCGATAATAAAGTTATATATAAAATATAAATCTATATACAAAATATAAAATGCGTTAAAAGCTTCTTTTTGTTTGATGTCTGCTTCAAGTGAATAATTGTTTAGCTTATTAGCAAAAGTGTATTTTTGTCATTTCCATATATTTTTGCTTCATAATATCTCGCATGATGTAGTGTATATTGATATTGTTGTCGAGGCTCTGCTATAATATTCAGCAGTATCATCTTCAAGTTATAAGAACATTCATATTTCTTAAGACTTCATTTTGTTTTTGAATCGATATCATATTTTTATGAGAACATTTCCGTATATATATATATAATTTTTTTAGAAGCTTATCAGAGCACAAAATGCGTGCATACGTATATACATATATACATATATACATTATATATATATAATGTATATATGTATATATGTATATATGTATGCACGCA
>NW_017259378.1:447897-456651 GCF_001594045.1 Atta colombica
AATTTAATATTTTGAAAAAATGTATACATATATCTTTGACAAATAAAATTTACGATGTCAAATGAAGAAAGTCTACTACACTAATTAAATAATTCAAGAAAAAAATGAAGTATTAAGATACGTGAATATATCTTCTCAACATTAACCCAATGGTGTATGATGAAGGGCATTTCCTTTATATATTATTGCATGTTATATAATCCATTCAAAGAGAAAATTATACTTTAACCAGTTAATAGGATGTACTATACTTGTGAATTGCAAAGAAACTGTGATTGAAAGTAACATGTGTCAATGCGCAATTTGTTTTTTTTTTTTGGTATATTCTAATTTGTGGCTGAATGGTACTCTTCAGATTAATGAAAAATTTCCATGTTTAACAAATTGAAAGAGAAATGTTAGCCTCAATTTGCAATTGCATGTTAATTACACGTATATGTTGCTGCGCGCGTGCTGTGCGTTCAATACAAAGCAAGAAATACTATATATCTAACATTAAGATATTTTGTTGTTTACCACAATGTAAAGTTTACATAGTGTTACAATCATGAAAAATGTCTTACAAGATGTATAAGTGTATAGAAATAGACAAAACGTAATAGTTGTTCATGTTATATAAAAATTATAGTAAAGCGTAATTTATAACAAAATTATTTCAACAACAGAATTTATATTTCAGTTAAACAGCAATAGAATTGCTTCAACTTGATTATAAAGTATCATTTTAAGCCAATGTTGGCAATAAAAATACTCTCGTTATTAAAATCTATATTTTAATAGAAACATACAAAAATTGAAGTGTTATCTTTTGTTTTCCGTTGTTTGTACTATATACATATATACGAAATTATATTGCTTAATATGCCGTAAAACTAGATGTTTTTTTTTTCAAATATTTTATGTTCATACCTAGTGATTTAATATTTTTACTTACAGCGAAACCACAGCACACTGATCTGCCATCAATTAGGAGGCATTTTTCATAATATTGTTCATCATACATTGATTAATAAATACTTGTAGATTCATTACGACCGTAATCATTCTTATTGTGCTTAAATATATACTCAAAGAGGAATGATGTCACAAGTATTTAGTGTACAGCGATACCTTAAGTTAGTGACGTTTCGGTATATATGTATGTAATCCATGAAATTACATACTTTAGAGACAACGCGAATTGGCGTCTCTCTTTACTTCGCTTTTTCTTATAAACTGAAAAAACAAACTGGATAGCAATATATGCATTGAATATTAATATATCCTGTTAAATTTAACATCAAATTACTGCCAATATCTGCCAAAAATATATATCACATGCAATATGAAAGCAAAAAAAAAGAAAGAGAACAATTAATCGAAAAATGTATGCGATTCTATTTACAGAAATTATCAATGAAATTTTCATCAATTTTGGCACACGTACAATGAGGTGCCTGTAAAATAATGTGCCATGATGTAATGTCTGATCTATTTTTTCATGTGATACGTTTGTACGAAGTTTGATAATATTTTGCGAATTATTTACAATCTGTATCATTATAAGAAATAGCATTCAATGTAACCATCATTCCTCTTAATTTTTTGTCAGATTTAAACGAACAAAAAAGAATGAGCTATTTCTGCATAATCTTCCTCAGAGTGCAGAATGAGCAAATTGTGTAATGATTAATTGCAAACTTGTGTTCTGATAATTTAATATTACATAAAATAGTATATATTATATTTGAGTACATGCAATCTTGGCATCTATTTTTAATGCCTCCTCATCTTTTTCTCTCTCGACAAAATACAGTCTCTAATACTTATAATATATACGATGTTGTAGAGTAATCTTGTATTAAATTTATAATGATTTTCTGTGTTCTACGAAGAAAAACAAGAAAAGGCAGTGTACTCTTATTCGTAATCGACGGTGCCCCGTGAAATATATATGCGTGTATATATAGTGTCATTATGTAATATCAGGTACACAAAAATTCTGTACATTATATACCAATGATGTAACAAAATTAGCGCATATTAACATTTAGCTCAATTTAAATGGAGTATCAAATGAAGCTAGCTCTATCCTGTCAATAATTTAGCTTGTAATGTCAGTGAACTCTGATATTGATTCAGATTCTTGCGCTTCATTGTATTATATGCTATTGACAGTCTATTGCTACAAAAACATTTGTGCGTGTTTAGTGCTAAGTTCATTCATGTTTGGGACCAAAGTAAAAAGATTGACATTATTTTTACTGATTGTGAATAACAAGATATTCCTGAAAAGAAATAAATGATTTAAAACAATTATGTGATGCATTAAAATCTATAAAAAGACTTCTTGAATTTTATTCATAGGATTCTACTTTTCAGTATTAAAAGAGCTTTCAATAATATTGGAAAAAAAAATTAAATGAGAATGAATTACGATGATATAAAACTACTTATTTATATTTGCTTCCATTTAAAGGAGAAACATTTTTTAATGTAATTTAAAAATTGATGCCAATTGGATGCTTAAATAACATTATGTGCGTTTAAGTACATCGAAAATGCACAGTACTTTTTAGATTTATACGTAACAGATGAAAGGGAAAAAGTTTTAGAAATTTCACTGCGTCTTGTCGATTTCACGAATTCAAGTACCACATTTCAAATTGAATTGTGTAAGTTTCTGTAGTCTTGTGTATACAAATGCATGAAAATTTATAACATTCCTTTAGACATATAATATACCGAACGTTATTAGAACGTATATGTCTAAAAAAATGGAGATACGTATTTATTGCAAATAATTTATATGTAAGAACAAAGAGTATTGATATATTTACTATTTTACAATAATGTTGAAATAATTTAAATCTACCATCGGCACACACATACACACACGTACACAGTGGGAAATGCACAAGATCTCAGAAATAAACATGAACGTCCGTAGGATAAACCTTAAATGCAGAAACATAGAAATAATAGCTATGAGATATTAAAGTGTGCCTAATATAGTAACGTTTATGTTATAAGTTAATAGAGATTAGAAAGCATTTCAATTATATTAATCTACTGATCATGCGCAATATAGCTTCGAAACTAGCACTTGTCCAAAACGTTTGCTCCTTTTGATTATAAAATCATCTGTGTTTGTCAGAGATTTTAATTGAAAATTTTAGACTCTGTATGTATTAATTGTACCAGACAATGCAAAAGACTGACAAAGATTATTGTAATCAGTATTAACTAACATTGGTATATTTTACATACAATATATACATATTATATATATTATATATACACATAAACACACACACACACACACACACACACACACACACACATATATACAAAACACATATATACAAATGACTTTGTACTAAATTCTATTTTGGCTGCTTGTATTATTTTTATTATAAAGGTAAATTATTAAGTATCGTTAACGTGATACAAATGTAATTTCGTTATTACAGTATCTAATTTACGGCATTTTAGGAGCCAACATGTCCTTAGCACATATTCATCTAGCTTTTATGTATACTAATAAATTTAATGACACTAACTAGTGTTTTCAATCAAAATCCTCTTTCCACCTTTACAAATTCAATTTAAATTTAAACTTCGCAGAATGTAATTGAAAAGAATATCTTTAAGAAAAGATAAGGAAAGGTAACAATAATAACTACTGAAGAAATCAGCGTATAATAAATTGTATTTCATTCGTTATATCATTAAAAGATTGTTTACCAATATAAGACTGACCTTCGTACATTTGCTTTTTTCTTTGTTTGACATTCATACTTTTTATATACGCAAATAAAAGAGTGTTCATGGATCAACTGACTTCCCGGCGTATTGTAATTTTAGATCATCGAAACTGTGCAGATAAATGTCACGAGGCTTTTCCCTTGCTTTCCATGCTTTTTTACAAAAGAGACTTTATAATGCGCTTCTATTTTCAGATCGATTTTAAAAGAGCGTGCTTTCATTTTCCAGTTAATGTATAACACACATTTTTAGAAATAACGAGAAATCCATATTTCTTCTGATAATTTTCAAATGCATGCGAGCATATATATGTATTATCTTATGCATAATGATCTATTTACAATCCCGAGGCAGGATCAAAACTTATCTTCCACTTTAATTCATAAAGTTGTAAAACTGCATATTGGCTTACAAAATATAAAAAGCCAAAGTTCGCCGACTAAATTAAAAATTATTCAATTTTTGTTATAATAGGAACTTACGCGATTCGCATATTTTGCACATGCATTTCACGCAATATTTACATTCCTCGAATTTCGCGACGAAAAAGGATGCAAAGAGTGTTTACATTTTACACAATAAACTGTACAATATCAATATTCATCGAGCAAGCTCCTCTCTTCTTTGCTTCATCATTTTTTTTTCATTGAACTATAATTACACTCACACTACTCGATATTTTTAAGCAACTATCTATATTTTAGAACAGATATGTACAAAGTGATTTTAATCACTTTGTTGATCTCATATGATATAAAAAACTACGAGAAATTATTCAGGAGACGTACATATACCTGACACATTGAAGAGAGTGAAAGTATTTCTAGCATGCTTGGACTTTAGAGTTCAAGTATGCAACAAAATTGATATGTAAGTATCCCTTCAGATAAAATAATATAAGATAAAAAGTCTAAGAACGCAATGGATTGCACCAACATTGGTTAGCGCCAATCATTAAAATTTTCTTTTTCTACTTACGTTAAAAATTAAGCTATAATATACAGAGTGATCCGAAATTCACGAATTCAGAGTACAGGACATGATATTTTATTTGAATATTATTTTTTATTTTAGATTTATTATTAATTTGGAGTACAGGACATGATATTTTATGCTAAAAGAAACAACTTTTTCTTTTAGCAAAATTGTATACCATAAATAGTTTTTGCAGGAGAACAGATTGAAGTTAACAAATAAGCACAAAAATTATTTATCGGACGCAATTTTGCTAAAGGAAAAAGTTGTTTCTTTTAGCATAAAATATCATGTCCTATACTCCAAATTCATGAATTTCGGATCATCCAGTATATAAAAGGATACGAAATCGCTAATCAGAATTAGTGAATCAGAATTATCAGTGCAATCATTAAAACATTAATTATGCATACATGTATATGATATAGACAGAACATAAATCCAGGTCAGAATTATAAGATTTCTTGAATGTACCAGTGTATAAGTATACAGTAAATAATATTTATTTACAATTACAATATATTTTTGCGGGTGGGCCCAGACAACTGAATTATGTCTGATACGCAAGTATAATCTTAATGTCTGCTTCATGCAGAACATTACAATTACTGTATTATGAACACAAAATTGTATGCGATAATTTTGCAGCATAGCTAAATTAAATTATAGTTACATGCTATTAACCTGTATTTTGAGTCAGGCATCACATGTATGAACATAATAATTTAAATTTAAGACAATTCAATATAAAAATATGCGAGTTCAAGTATGGAAAAATGGGCCTCTACGTTTACGTCTTATTGCCTATATATCTATTAATTACTTACAGTTTAGATTATCAATATTGTTCATGTTATCTCCTATTCTAGAAACATTAGCAGCATTGTGCGTGGTATTGTTTTTGTAAACAATACAATCCATTTAAATACTATCTCATTGTAACTTTTAAGTGAAAAACTCCTGTCTCGTTATGCCCTAGCACACTATTTAAACACTTGCACGCACATTCATCCGTCCTTAGGCACATTACATACTCTACATAAAAGCACATCACAATCATGTTTGAGCTGATCTCAAACGGTCTTTGCTCACTTGTGTTTTCTGACCAACATGATCATAAGGATGTGTACAGGCTACATATGAGACAAGTTGTATGAGAGCAGCAATGATCATAAGTTGGCATGAGACTAATAGGAGTTTAATATGAATAAAGAATATGCTCATGTAGCATAGCGTTTGGTCCAAAGCCGCGCTATGCGATCGTGTTCTTCTCTATTTTGTAGGTATTGCGTGGCTATACTACCTACCAGTGGATCAGCTGCAAGATAAAATTATTTAAGATATACATAATTACGTCAAAAAAAAAAATGTTATCTAAAGAAAGAGAATGTTATTTTAAAAACAAACAAGATATTGTAAATTTATTCATTATTTACAATATATATATCATACATCAATTTTAAATAAATTCTCATAAATAATGCGCTTACCTGGATTGCAGTCTGTTAAAAGGGAACATATTGACAGTAAGACTTTTGAAATTGTCAACGCAGGAGACCAATTATCCTTTAAGATGTCCAAGCAAATAACTCCTTGACTATTTATATTGCAATGATAGATGCGTGTTCGGAATGTAACCTGTAGAGCAATACATTTTTGAAAATAATAATTATTAAAACGTATGTCGCGCTCTCTATTTTACTAAAATAAATTAAATGATTGTAAATTTTCTAAGAATGTTTTAGACGCAAGGAATTACTAATATTGCAACATTTATTAATCTCTATACAGATAATTATTATGTAATAAATATTAATGTAAATATTTATTTAAACTATACACATATTTCAAGTCTTATATAGAAAAATGACAATAATTTAAATAATACTTTTATTTAAGTTTTTATTTATTTTCTTCACTTTGACGTTGTTGTTATAATCCTGTATAAATAAATATTATTCTCACAATATAAAATTAATGGAACTATCAACTTACCTTAGGAGGTTTAAAAGGATATTCTGGCGAGAAATGTATATCAAGAAAGAATACACCACCCTCATAAACCGAACCTGGAGGACCCAATATGGTAGAAACCCATTCATACAAGTTATCACCTTTTGGTCCTGCACTGTAAAATGATGTTAATCAACAATTAATTTTATTATCTATATATTATTCTCATAAGTAAAATATAAAACTATAATCTATAATTCTATGTTCTATAATTCATATTATTATGGAACTATTTTTGCAAAATATTATTTCAAAAAGAATTATAATCAATGACAATGGTATTATACCTGCAATTGGGAGGTGGATCTAGCGTAATTTCTGCCAGTTCTTTCTGTATCCTAAAATATTAATATTAAAAATATTTAGTAATCACAAATTATTGTAATGTTAAAATAAATACATGTTATCATAATATTATCACGAAATATGGTTCTATTGCTCTACCTCTTAGCGGATGTTCCTAAAGCTTTCGACATCTTTGGATTTGGCTTAGCTTCTTTACTATCTGGTTTATTGTCTGCCAAGGAGGAACCACGACCTCGCCCAGTTCCACTGGAACCTGCTCCTGACGACATGACTCTGTAACAAAACATATATTTTATTAATTACATAGAAACTTTTGCAAATTATAAATTTAATGGAAATAAGTGACAAAAGGACAAGCATTATAAAAGCAAAACTAATTTTAAGACATAGTAATGGAAGTGTAATAATAGAGCATCTATTATGCTCTATTATTACACTTCCATTATTGAAAACACATTGCGTTTCCTTATTGAAAATACACATTGCATTTCTATCTTCGTTTTGCTATAGTCATATAATGCATAAATAAAATCCATTGCAAAAGGAAGGAGAAACATTAATAGATCGAGTTTTGTGTATGTGTGTGTGTGTGTGTGTGTGTTTGTGAAAACTAATGTCATATGTGCAAAACAAATAAAATGGAGTAAACAGATCTTAATAACAGATCTTATAAAGTAAACCGAAAGTAGTTCAGAATGTTGAAAACGCGATGATGTAAATTAATAATGCACCGTGAATCAAACGCTTCCGGAAACGGTCGTCTTTTTCTGTGTTTTTGACAGGGAGACGATGAGTCATACAACAAAGAATCTTGATCAAACACAAAACACAGGATTTTCTATTCTTTGCCCTTCTAACCGTCCCCTCCCTTCCTGCGCGAGGAAAAACATAAACATCACGCGTATTTGATCGTCATCGGAGAAGTGTCCTGTCTCACTCGGGACAGATATCTAGCGCGTCGTATTTTTAATACTAAACGGCGTCTTGCGTAGCGTTGTCTAGCCCGAAGCCCGAGGAGAAAAGACGTGCAGACCGAGAAGAGATGTATGTGACGATCCACCGGATAGACTGAAAAAGAAAAGAATAAGATTTGTTTAACGTCATCAATGCGTTTGTTGCCTCCGATCGACTCAAGAGGGGTTCAACGCGCCCAAAATTGATTTCCCTTCATGGACGAGCACGCGTTTTTCTCTCTCTCGCTCTCTCGCCTCTGTCTTTCTCTCAGGCTTCTTCCTCTCTCGTAGCTCTCGCGCAGGCAAGATGCAAGCAGCTAGACTCTGGCTCCGATAGGCGACAGTGAACGCCGGATACATTCTCGCTCGGAGCTCAGAACAACCGATGTACATTCCCCGATGTGTCGTCTACATAGATCTCCCTGATTCCCTCTCCGTTCTCTATAGATATCCATGTCCCTTTTAGGACACACGCACACGCACAGTGCCACTTCTGGCTGTTTCCTAACCCTCTCCTTTACCCCTCTGCGATTATTTGTTCGCGAGCCGAAGCGGCTGATAAAAGCGGTGCTGCTTGATGTACCTCGTGTCCGATGTGTCCACGCCGTGTTTGCTGTCGTCTCGCGGCAAGCCTAGCTTCGCCGGGTCGCCGACGGTAGGGGGTGAGGCAGGGAGACGGGAAAGGACCGGTCCGCCGCTTCAGATGCGAGACCCGCGAGACGGTTCCCTACTTCCCTCGGCGCGGCGACGGTGTCGCCGG
>NW_017259378.1:456751-461897 GCF_001594045.1 Atta colombica
AGCGGGAGTATGCGGAGTTCGGGAATAACCCGCCCTATTACGAGATCGTATCGTTCTCGATACAACAGCAATAGCACTCACGTGAAACGCGCAGCGCACAGCGAATCGGCACGATTCTGTCGCGACCGTCCTCCAATGGATCGACGGCGACAGCAATGATGATGATGATGATGATGGTGATGATGATGATGGTCGTGAGTACGCGACGACACTAAGAAATAATCGTGGACAAGCGCACGGACGAGACAGCGAATTTCGAATCGCCCTCGCGGATTGTCCTGTCCCGGAAGCCCAGCGCTCCTCAGACCCTCGTCCTCGGATCGCGACCATTCATCTCACTTTCATGTTCCGAAATCACGATCGCGGCGTCCTTCTCTCCCGAGCGAGCGCCGAAACGTGCGCATCTCTGCGTCGCCGGATGTTGACTCTGTCGCCGCGGCGGCGGACGCTGGTAAACCTGACGACGCGTTTTCACGGGCGCTGTGATCGGCACCGTGAAACCCGGCGCGCCCGGCGCTACCGGCACCCACAGGCAGTGTTTTTCCCTGCGGCTGGGGGGACCTCGACCGTCGCGATGGTCGCGATCACCGACGACTGGAAAATTCCCTAGCGCACCATGAGAGCGCGTAGTTGTCGACTACTTTTCTCTCTCTTTCTTACTCAAATCACCTTATCACAACGCATTATTTATTATCTATTTTTGTAATTATATGTTTTGTCATGTAATTATGTGTTTTTTAATTCTTAAGGAGAAAATATTACGGCTCGCTTAATGGAATAATGGTTCCCTCTGTTTCTCTTTTTCTTTCTTCTCTCTTTTTATCCGTTCTTTTGTATAAATTTTAAATCAGTTCGAATATATTTTTTTATTTTTGCTAGAACTCTTTTTGATCGCTTTCGCCAAATATTAAACATACATCTTTTATTTGAAGTTCCAAAATTATAAAAAACAAACTATAGAAAACACATCTTTTGTATTATTTTGTATCATGCAATGCATACATTTTCAGCTCCACATATTGAAGAATGAGATAAGACAATTCTTTGAAAAGAAATTTATGAATCTGCTATTGTTACATGTGCTATTTTCACAATATATAGGATTACCTAAAGATTAAAGCTTACAACAGATTCATTAATGAAATCCACTCTATATTGTGAAAATGGGCCATATGGGTAACAATAGCAAATTCATAAATTTCTTTTCAAAGAAATGCCTTATCTCATTCTTTATGTGGAGTTTATGTGAATGTATGCACTGCATAATACAAAACAATACAAAAGATTTATTTTCTATAAGTTTTTTTTCTATAGTCTGTTGTTTATGATTGGTTTTCTATAATTTTGGAACTTCAAATAAAAGATGTATGTTTGGCGAAAACGATCAAAAAAGTTCTAGTGCAAAAATAAAAAAAATAAAAAGACCAATCAATTTAATCAGCGATTAATCCAACCATAGAGTTGCTCGAATCTGGAAAATTTATTCTAATTAGTCCTTAATTTAATCTTGCTTTTTTGTATTATACGACAAAAAATTATTCTGCTTTAACAAAATATAATAATATAATGTATTTTTTGATAAATTAATCGCCAATTAAGTTAAATCCCATTGTTCAAAATCGCTGTCATTCTATCTAATTGATGTCATTCAACACGTTAATTGCATGCAACTACTCTAGGAATATCTTATTTTTAAATTCTGTTACACATATATTATTTTTCTAGGGTGATTCATTTTTAATCTTAACAAGCATTTTCGAAATATTTATCTATTAAGATTAAATTGAATTATCCCGTATAAGAAAAATTCAAGAAGCATTTTTAACAACGTATTAAATCCAATTTTTTTGAATTTTAAATAAATATATCGGATTAATAATCTTATCCTTTTCTTTTTATAAAAATTATCTGCATAAAAAAATATTAAAAATCCTAAATAAATTAATGTACAAATTAATAATACAAATTTCTTATTCTGCAAATAAATAAATTTTTTTACAGTTCATGAAAATCGTGTCTTTTTTCGAATAACATCTTAAATAATTTGAATCTTACTATATGTATTATAAATTGGATGAAGCATTTTTTTTTTACTATCTTCAAACGGATATTAATCTTTATTTTCTAGATAAATAAGTATTTCTGCTTGTATCTAAAAGTTATCTGTATGCAATCGAAACCAAAAGAAGATATGCGCATCGATTCCGATGAACAAATTGGCGCAAGTCTAATTCTAACGGCTCATGTTTGTCTGTCGTAACTATGACTACAACTTGCTAAGTTAAAAGAGAAATATCGTGTTAGAGACATACGACGTTCCTATAGGAAATACTCGATCAGCACAAGTGTGCAAATTCACGACGACGTTAGAGACAATTCTGGCGAAATGAATGATAAGGATGACAGTGCTTGGGTGTTCGACTCCTTGATTGGATTTTTGCAAGGTCCTATTTGGTCCTCGCCTCTTTTGAGCTTCATCGAGGAAAAGTCCCTCGGTTCGTACATTGGAAATACTTTTCTTTTGACAAATCTCATCAGTTCTTTGAGTAAAAAGATCCTATACATATACCCAGATAGCAAAGCATGTCTCAGCAAAATCGCACAAATCTGTGATTTTGCTAATTATGATGTTGGCAACTTGCCATAAATTTATCTTCAACGATTTTGAATATATCGACATTATAGCAACATGCAGACAACAATGTGTACGTATTGCCAGTAGTTTAACAACAAGATAACTGCATCAATATTATCTTGCGTTGTCGGCAATATGACAACATTGTATGATGCTGTGTATATTATTATGGCAATAGTACGAATTTTAATGATGACGATTTGGTAAATTGCTGGCAATTTGCTACTCAATGTTATCATATCGTGAAGGCATCGTTGCCAATAAATGAAGATTCAATCGCTGCAATTCTAGTAGCAATACATACTTATCAAGCGACAAGACACGTTATCTGGATATTATATGGAAAATTAAATCCTAGAAATGAGTTACTTTTTACAAATAATGTAACTTATAATGTGGATAAAAAAATCATAAACATGAGACTCAATGGATGCTTTCTATTTGATGATACAAATCGATACAAATATCGTTCTATCTTTGTTACGCTGAATGATAAGAAAGACATTAAATTATATATATTTTAAATTAAATTATATATTATATAAAAAACTGACTCATTTCACCGAGATCAAATTTTCTATATAATTAGTACGAGAGCCTTTTTTGATGTAGAAAGAATAAAGAGAAATCTTATAGTGTGGCTTGTAACGGAAGTATCACACACACACACACACACACACACACACACACACACACACACACACACGCACACACACGCACACGCGCGCGCGCGCGTGCATAAATTAATACCTTTCAGAATGTGTTCGTATAATTTCTTCGTAATGGAAATAGAAGTCTTCCTGGAATTGGAAAACTTTTTGCCGAGTGTTGTATAATATAAAGCGCATTTATTTGTAATAACATAAATATTTTGTAAAGTCTTTCCAATATATTGTAGTTTTCGAGGCTAACACCGAAGATTGCGAAGAATATCGGAAAATATATCAGGAGTACAAAAACTTGGTCGACTTGCTGCTTGGATGCTTTATGGAAGATATGGGTATCACACCGGAACAATTCGAACACGCATGCACTGTTAATAGAGATACAAAGATCCCGATACATTTTCAACAAGTATGATCATTACACATACATAACGTCTGTATGAAGAATTACGTTTCACTCATGTTTTGTTTCAGAAAATTAAAACCGAGATTTGTTTTCGCGACATTAAAAAAAAAAAAGAAGATTGTCATTGTATATAATATTTAAAGATTTTTGGTGCGTTCAAGGAGACGTTATTAGCGCTTTTATCATTCTATCTTGATTATTTATTAGACATAAAACAAGGATAGAATGACACAAATAGCACTAATAGCGGCTCCCCGAACGCATCTTATAACACAAAAAATGAATGGTATACGTTTATGAAAATTACATGATTTAATTTATCTATATTTTGTATCCATCTTTTCCAAAAAATTATACCATCGCGTATTTTACAGAATCTGTTCGAACAAATATGGGCAGCAAATGAGTACGAAATATTCAAAAGAATGATGATACAAAAGAACTTGGAGCTCCAGCTGCAAGCGCTAAATATGATCGAACAAAAATACGGTCTCACACCTGCCTCTCTCGTATACGAGACTGATGGCTTCCTTGACGACGAACTGGTCATGGAGGATTTGATACAGTACGTTATATCGTAAATATATCAATAAATTAGTCAATATGTCTACCGGAAACGTACAAGAATTAGAGATGTTTATAAAAATAGGAACGATTTTTGTGTCGGAGGAATTATGTATCTTTCATATGTGTGCACAGCAAACGTGTTCTGGAAGATCAAAGCGAAGAAGAACCAAGTATATCCTCAGGAACAACATTGATTGCTGAACACGAGCGTATAGCTGCCGAATACCATAATGAAAGAGCGTTATTGGAAGAAGCATTAAGAAGATCAAAAGATGATTCCAAGAATACTTCGGATGACGAGTCAACGGAAGAACTTGAGTGTGCTACTATATCGGCTGAGAAAAAGCCACTAGATAAACTTCAACTCAAGAAGAACGAGCCTCTCAAACCAATACCGACTTCAAAAAAGAAATCTGAAAATGAGGTATTACTATTATTAACTTTTGATTTACTTGCATTTATGTGATATCAATACACGTACAATACACGTAATTCCAAATAGACAAATGAACATGACTAGAAGATTTCAATCTACAATAATGTGTATGAAAATAAAAATGTATTGTATTGCTTCCATTTTGCAGATGAATGCAGAAGATATTAAAAAGAGGCAAGAATACCTGAAAGCCAGGCGAGATAAACTTGTGGCTTTGAAAAAGGAAGCTAGGAGTCATCAGCTAGAAATGAACAAAACTCGTCCGAGTTCCGCTAGAACAGTTGCTGAAGCAACTCTGAAAGGAGAACAAGAATTAGAAGCAGCGCAAGCTATAGATCCTTCAATACTTCAAGTACGAAGGGCTCTAGCAGCCCGATTGAAAGCTGAAGTTGTGCATAAATAATTTTAACTTTGCATTATATATATATATATATATA
>NW_017259378.1:461997-463428 GCF_001594045.1 Atta colombica
AACTGTAGAAATCTTAAGCTTGCAATTCCAATAAAGTGCTTCACACAAAAGATTAAATAATTATGATATCTAGAAAAATAGTATATGCAAAGTTGTATTTAGTCAGATATCTGTCTGCGAGAAATTTGTGAACCTACAAGTTGTTTTATATTTTTATGTCCTGTCGTTTTAAGAAAACTTTTATTCCTAATATTTTCATACAGAATAAACAAAATAAAACTTATTTAATATCTGCAAATACATCCATGTATTTTATCTTATTAAAGTCTGATTTTTTAAACAAAACTACGTTTAATAAAAAGAATATTGCATTTTAAATGTTTTTCCTCACAATTAGTATTATATAATATGTTTGTATAAAATATTCAATAAAACTTTTTAAAGTGCACGTTTATAAATATAAATATACAAAAAAGTATTAGGAAATAATATTTAAAGAGCTTCAATTATTTCACAAAGTTAGATTAAGCCACGTTAATTATCAAACACATATTGTGTTTCTGTATTCATTAAGAATTTAAATATTAAGGTAGATTATCTTTGCTAACAAGTATTCATCTAATTTTAAATTTTATTTAATTAAATACTTTTCGCACTTCTACAACACACTGTATTTGTATAACACACATTTATCATTCTCACTTTTTTGTAGACTACTTTCTAATAAATGAAATGGATTCATAGCATAATACCAGCAATAAGTACACTAATCATATCAATATCTAACTTTTCTTATTATTTAATGAAATATTAACATATATTTTTCTCTGTAGAATAATAGAAATCAATATCTATCTGCAGCAAGCAAAAATAAATTCTTTTTATCATGTAATACACATACACACGCACGCACGCACGCACGCACACACACACACACACACGCGCGCGCGCGCACACACACGCGCACACACACACACACGTACGTGTATCATCAATATTTATATATTAATACCTATTTTTATAACTATAATTAATATTTAAGTTAAATTTAATTAATTCTTCCTATCGCTGCAGATATCGCTCTATTTAATACTACAACAGTACTCAACTAATAATTTTGAATAATAGAAGTGAGCTATAACCAAGTTAGAATTTGATTATACAATATTAAGCAAAAAATTCGTAAAAGTTAAGCAACTTTCTGTATAATAGTTGCGTGTTTTGTGCTATGAATCCTGCATTTAGATATCACTTTTGTTGCCTGATTATTTCTTTCATTCCCCAGTAGAATAAAATGCAAAATATCCTTTTTCAATTACAATTCATTCACTTATTACCGTAATACACACAGGATTGTATATCTTATACTTGCTCTTAATTCACAAAATTCTCGAATAGCTTTTCATATAAAAAGATTTCTTTTTCTGCACACACACACACACATACACACACACACACACACACACACACACACACACACATATATATATG
>NW_017259378.1:463528-465483 GCF_001594045.1 Atta colombica
AAACGCATGCTAGTGTTAGCATGTGATATTGTACAATGTGTGCACGTCTCGACATATTTGCTTCTTTTAATGTTATATCAATGTGACGGTTGAAAAATGTATGTTTGTGATCTCGGCGACGGTTCTGAGGCAGAATGTTTTAAACTGTCATATTATATGTTCAAAGTTATATTATGTAATAATAAAAGTTATATTATGTAATAATATTATAATAAATATGAAATATTGTATTAATAGAAGACATGATAAAACACCAACATTTTCAGAGCAGCCAATAAATATGAGATTATAACGATCTTGTGCTAGCAAATTTATTTGGATTTATTTTACTTCTCGTTAAAAATGTATTATTCTACAAATATGAATTTGTAACAAGAAAATATATTTGTTCGTTATATTTCTACAAAATTTTTTAATTTAATATAATGTATATCAAATATTAATAAAAAAATAGAAACAAAAATATCGAAGCTTGTAGATAATAATCAAGAATATTATTGATGATAAAATGTATGATTAGAGCGTAACACACTCTGTACAAATGTATATCAAATTTCTCAATTTAAATAGCACGTGATCGCATTTTTACTCTCTAGTATCACTTAGATGTTAATTCATTTGTTCTTTTTTTTACTTACATTCTTTACGCCCAATAACATTCTAGGCTTAATATTTGTTTTTTTTTTATTATCGAATAAATTGTGGATATATGTAAAACACATAAAGAACAACATTACTCAGCATTACCTTACTTAACTAATTAATATTAGCCTTTGTTACATTTCTTTTTATGATCAGTCCAAGTTGCACAACATTTTATGTACATATATCACTCAGCTCCAGCAAATTTGCCTTCTCAGATATTCACAATTTATTTATTTTTCGATTGAATTAACGTCTGAATCCCTTTCGCTATAAGTAAGAGTTAATATATATGTATATGTGTACATGTGTATCTTCACTGCAATATTTCAAGCATTATGTACTTACAGTCCTAAAGCAGTCTTGGAAATTCTTTCGGGTATTAGGCATATTATTGAAAAATCTGTACATTAATTTGTAATATTTTTCTGTAAAATCAACTCAATAAAAAAAATGATAAAAATTAAAATCGTTAATGTAATATGTTATAGGAATTATACGACAAATGCTAAATTTAAATTTTCATTGTCAACTTTATCGTTTGCATAAATGGACCAAAAGCAGACACTTTTTTCTGGAGCTGATTCAAATAGTTAAATTTAGTCTTCTCACATGATGACTGTAAAGTAAAACTTAAATTTCAATTTAAAGCGATTATATATATCTAATTGAAAATATTATTCACTTCTGTAAGATGAAATTATTTATTATAACACTTCAACTCTTGTTAAATTTAATAGCATAAACACAAATTAAAAATTTATATTGCATTCTCTGTGACACTATTTTTGTATCCAATATATAAATTATACGTTATATTATAAACATGTTCATAATTTAACAAAACTAAATCGTATATAAGTCTATTCTATCATTCTTGGCTCCACTCTGCCCATCATGTAAATACGAACAATATTTTATACATAAGCCTAATATTCCGCGATATATTTATGTTATACTTTACACATCAAGGATTAACATTGGGCATGAAGTGCAGACTGATAAATATACATAAATCAAATATTTATTGTACAATTACTACTACTTACATTGACAACCGAAAAATTTATTGAAAGTATTTCAAAGGCAACTGAATTCTTAAAGAAATTGCATATTTCTGTTTAATCCATGAGTGTGGTTGTTTTACAATCGTTACAAATATACATATATATACAAACTAAATACTACGTCCGTTGAACTGGATAAAGTTTCATAGTGCCTGACCCATTGAAGAACCACTCTCTCTCTCTCTCTCTCTCTCTCTCTCTCTCTCTCTCTCTCTCTCTCTCTCTCTCTGCGCGAGCGATCAAATA
>NW_017259378.1:465583-470499 GCF_001594045.1 Atta colombica
CTCTCTCTCTCTCGCCCAGCGGGCGATAAGAAACTTACGAATGGCAAAACGAAACGTTCGGTTATTTTTGTGCGGTACATCATGTACTCTTTGTCTTCTCCGAATTCGGTCTTACAACATATTGTAAGTTTCTTCTTGGCAGACTTACGAGATAACTATGATACACTGTGATTACAGTTTAGTCACAGCTCAACTGTGACGCATTTCAGTTTAACTGTGACATATTCCAGTTTATCAATGTACTTACTAAGCACACGTTTCATTCTCCTGTATCTGTAAGTCACTAAACTTGGCTAATTTTGGCCAATCTTCTTAGACTATTCATAATATCCGTGAGATTATCTTTCCTAATGCACAAAATGTTTCCAGACAAGTGGAATGGACTCTCTCTATGTGATTCATTTAGTATCTCTTACTTTTTTTAACGCATTATACAATAAATCATGCTACATCGTATTATGCCACAATACTACACTGTTCGTTTCATTAAAGAAAGTTTATGCTTCCTTTGTTTTATCGATACACTCTGTCGACATAGCTTACTTAGTTTTCAATCACACCATATTTAAGTTTCACATACTATACACGTGTCACAGACAGACCTATGGGTGCCCACCATACATTTTTTTTAAAAGCACTCTTATTGTTGTATCCATTCCTTAGCAATAAGCTCAATCTATGTCTCTTCCGATAACGAGAGAATAAATCTTTTTTTACATATAGAAGGGGCATGAAATAATAATAGCAATTAAAAATCACAAATGTTTTTGTTGTTTTCAAGTTTGCCTACTATGACAATCGTTGTCGTTTTGGGGAAGGACTTAATTCTGAATCTTCGTCCTCCTCATCCGAATCTCCTTCATAATCGACTAATCCCTAGAAATTAAATAAAATTTATATAAATTTTAATTTTATAAAATCTAGAAATCAACATAAAATCATTTATTGGTACAAATTGCAATTTAAAATCCAATTAATTACTACAAGGATTTCAATATCAATAATTTTTAATTGCATATAAAAACTGTGCGACTATTATATATTTTGTTTTACCTTTTTAAACAGTGCCGTTCCCGTTTTTTCCACAGTACCAATAGCTGGAGAAGGATTTATTTCCGAAGCAATTGGCGATTCATTCGTTGTTGATGAGCTGTTATTGATCTGTGGTTGTTGTGAGGTAATATTATTATTAGCAGTATTGTTATTTAATACAGACTGCTGTTGCTGTTGTTGCTGATGACTTTTAGAATCTATAATAATAGGATTAAAATTTGAATGATTTTCGATGAAGAATTTTAATAGAAATTAGAAATATAAGGTCTTATTATATTATTATTGGCTCACCTTCGTCAAATTCTTCTTCTTCATTAAACCATAGTTCCTCTTCCTCGTCTAGCTGTCTCTGGTCCCTTCGATATCGACTGTTTCGTAAGATTGATGGGACACTACATATAAATAATTTTATTAAATTATAAAAATATATTTTTATGAAAATGATTACGTTGTCAGTTCAGTAGTAATTTATTATATAATATGTTCCATATAATTGTGTTTTTTATCTTCTTTTCATTATAAATATAAAAAATATATCAATATATACCTGTCAATTGTAGCTCTATCACGATCTTTCAACTTGTCTTGATGTTGTTCATACCTTAATTTTAATGCTTTAAATGTTTGTACATAATCAATTGTTTCCAATTCCTTTGAGAAGTTTTCAACAACATGTGAACATAGTGATTTAATATCCTCCTGAAACACAATAAAAGATATATAAATTATAGTAATATTATAAATTCTTTCTATTATATTGTTTACTAAACAAAGCAAAAACAATCATTACTTACCAATTTGATAAATTCAAACATTTCCAATATAGCCGAATCTAAGAGATTGTATCTGCCATTGTTTCTTACAAATGCATCAAATACAGGTGCAAATAAATTGCCCTTAATTATATACCTATTATAAAACTCATCCTTTAATGCTATAATCTTTCTCATAAACCTTAATGCACATAGTACTAGAAATGTGTGTGTTGATTTCATTAAAACCAATATTCTTCTAAGTAAATCTTTATTCAATATGCAATTTTTGATGTGATACGTATGGTGCTCCACACAGAATGATAACAATTCCAAGATTAATCCCAAAAGTTGTACTGTTCTGTAATCCTCTCTCGCAGGTCGTTCTCCAATTGTATTTGCCAGAAGAGGGGCTATTAGAGTACCGATACTATTCTTGTAGAAATAATTTAAGAAATCAGTCTTTTCTGATTTATTAACAGAAGCCAACATATTTTCTGGGTCCAAAAGTAAACGTAGTACACCAGCCAACTGCACCGCTCCACCCAACTCAGGATCACTATCTCCAACAAGTTGAGCAACTATTACATTCACTAACATTTGGTCCTGTTCCGTGTTGTTTATCTGTTGTAATGTATAATCTCGTACAACACTTGGAGAGTATTCCACGATATAAGTCAAAATATCTATACTAGCTGTTTTTGTTTGTGCATCATTCATTGCCAAAGTAATTTCTAAAGCAGGGAGTATACCAAGTGCTGTTAATGTTTTATAAAACGCTTCTTTTCCTTGTGGCTGAAGATTTTGCGAAAAGTTGCAAAATTCTTTTAAAAAAAGGACTAAATCGCGTCTTTTGCTATCTAAAGTCGCTTCGTCCGTTAACTGACGAAAAAGTTCAGTAAGAAATTTTTCATCATCCTGTATCAAAGTTACTATTTCAACTTTATTGAAGAATATAAAACTACTCAATGTACTCAACATGTTGTCCTCAAATACACTCGGAGTTGGCAGCACTACGTCTTGAATGTATTGAACTCTGTATGTTTGATGGATTTTAGCTAATAGTTCGGTATTTGTAATAGGAATTGCTTGTTTAAATCTGGCTAACTCTTTAAGATAGTCTCTATGCTTCTTTGGCTGAGATAACGTTGGCTCGTACTCCAGGCAGCCAACAACATCGAAAATTGTATCATCGCTGAACATAACTTCAAACAATGCATTTTTATTGAGTAAAAAAATATTTTTGAATATATCGTAAAGATGATGTAAACCCTCAATATTTTCTAAATCCTCGCATGTATGAAAAAGACTTAGCAATTTCTTAATGTAACCTTCGGATTCTAGTGCCACTGCTAATTTCTCTTTTCTCATTGGGGACGTTAAACAATTTTCTATGAGCTCGTTAATATCTTCCAATCGACTAAGTTCACAGGGAGGTAATTCGATAGGCGGTGCTGCATCTGACATATCATCAAACCGCTCATCTTCAGATTCTTCCACAATGTCTTGTGTAATTTCTACAGATGGATCTTTGCCTTGAACCTGACAAATCTTCTCCCATATTTCGTCACAGCCAGCTTTTTCTTGAAAACTTAAGGCTAAGTCGAAATTATCTCCTTCAGACCATACTATCAAAGTATCCTAAAATCATACATATATTTATTTATATATTACACACACACACACACACACACACACACACACACACACACACACACATATACACACACATATATATATACACACACATTGTCACGTATAAATTATAATTTATTTATAATACATTAATATGTATAATATAAAAAATATTGATTTTTTTTAATAATACAAAAACACATTTTATAATTAGAAAATATGCAACATTAAAAAAATTTGATTAAAAAAATTTTTATAATGAATAAATTATATACACTCATCTATTCATCTAGTTTTCACAAATTAGATTAGAAAATTTTATATGCAAGACTAAAAATAGTAGCATGATATTTAATTATCAATACTGATTATGCTTGAAAGTAGAGCTCTCTCTCTCTCTCTCTCTCTCTCTCTCTCTCTCTCTCTCTCTCTCTCTTGTAAGAATCATAAGAAAAGCAAATTCATAAAAATCTTTTAATACCTGTTGTTTCTGATATGCTGTATCAGGTTGTATTTTACTCTCAAGTAGAAGAGATCCATCGCTTTCCGCTCTTACCAACAGGGAAATCCCCTTTAATCTCTCTACATAAGAAGAGGAAACATGACCTGTACCACGATCATCCCATTGCCTATCTGCATTAAGAGCATATAGTTTTACTCTTCTACGTGTATCCGTCATATTGTAAACCTAATTAGTGCACTATCTGTATCACCAATTCTTCTGCATGCCTTTTTAAATTCAATCTTTGGTTTTCTCAGCAGTTATCTCTACGAGATAATTTTCAGATACCTGTTGGAACAATGTATGGACAGAAACCTAGATATGTTAGACTTCCGCATGCCCTTTAAGATTTATTGGTATTGCATTATACATATAATAAACAAGATGTTTGGTAATGCATTAGTGTCTTTCTCTCTACTGAAAGACACTGCATGAAAAGCCACGTTCAGCATCCACGACTCTTAGATGAATAATCTCGTGTGATGGATAATGAGCACAAGTTATACTCTAGTCGGTTCCTAATTGGATCAGCCGATGATCATATGCATGCTCGTTGAAACAGTGAACTTGAATAGCACGAATAATGGATGCTTGTCATGGATGAACGTGGAGAGTTTCTTCTGAAGCCTTTTTTTCTCACTGCGTCCACGAGTCGCGTCAACGCGACGTTTACCAGACAGACCGTAGGCGCGATCCCTCGAAGAAGAGCTTGATCCAGCAGGCAGATCGTGCGCGGGAAAAGATCGCGTGTCTGCGACACTCTCACGTGTCGCAGCGGCCACGACGTATCGAGATGTACGCGACAGTTTAGACTCGTCGTCCCGACCGGCACGACGACAAGACTCTCCAGCTTGGATACCGATACTTTTGGTTAGTGAACGTTGCGCATGTGAATTTTTCTACTCCGCTGTGTACAATTCCTCTTCCCGCGACGACAGCGGCGGCGGCGGCGGCGGCGGCGGCGGTGGCGGCGG
>NW_017259378.1:470599-485359 GCF_001594045.1 Atta colombica
CGAATACCCGTGACAGTCGCCGTCGGCTCGCATCGCCGCTCGCACCCTTTTCCTCTGAGCTGCACACTCTAAAATTGACATAGACACCGAACAGCCACAACACTACATTCCGCCATGATAGATCATAACAACGCGCCACGGGGTTCACCGCGTGACACGCAAGGACGTATAGCGCGAGATTTGAACGATGTCGACAGACTTTTCGAACAACTCTTAAATCTCTCTTTCTCTCTGTCTCTCTGTCTCTGTCTCTCTCTCTCTCTCTCTCTCTCTCTCTCTCTCGCGAATCTTGTAAATCCGGTCTCTTTTTATTCTTTTTTTTTTTTATAAAATATTAAGTTTCGAATTTCCGTCACGACTTTTGTCTTGATTTTTGAATCTCGATGGCCGGAGAAAACTCGACGCGTTTCTCGCAGTATCTAAATCGTGTACAACGACGGCAGTGATGACCTCAAGAATCACGCGGTCGGTAAAGCGACCAAGTGCTGGCGAACATACAAGTTTCAGACTTCTTCTGCGACTTTGCAATCTTTTCATTGCGATGAATCAAGATTTTTTTTTTCAGATGCGCTTCGCACGCGCGCAACGATCGCCTCGCGTGCCGCCACGATGCGATGATTTCATCTCCGCGCGGATGCATTTTCTCCAGACTCCAGAATCCGACGGGTTCTTCGATTTCTGACGTCACGGTCAAAGATGGCCGGACGACTTCTCGAAGTAGTCGAAGTGATATGACTCGGAAATTATTAATGTCGAGTAATAATTGTAATGTTCCCTGTGTGTTTGCGCGCGCGCATTTATGATATCCGAAGAATAATATAATATGCCTGTTTGTATTTATTTAATATCCATAATAATTGTCCAAAGCAAACCTGACGGATTTTTTTCTTGAAATATCAAATTATGATAATTTTCTTTATTGAAAACGAGACGATAATTGGACTTTCACATCGTAGTAGTATTCAATTCGATAAGACGGCTCGAAAAGTGGACCGATCTTGCTGATGACATCGTTACGTCATCGCGATATCTCTTAAATTTATAACTTGGTAGCTCGGTACACCAGCAATCGTTCGGATATCACATTTTTCTCTTTTCTCGCTCCTCTGCAGAAGCAGCGATAACTTTATTGAAAAAAATATAAGATACTGTGCATACGTAATACAGGCGACATCTCGGTAGGAATCGCAGAGATACGGTTGCTATATTCGATAGAACAATTAAAAAAACAATTAGGACACGCTGAAAATTAATTTATAAAATCGCAACGAATTTACGAATGTTATGAATTATAAGGCGTATATAAATTATCAGCATTATTAATGTTTATCGAGGAAGTTACTCTTACATATTAACATTGTTGCATACTCCACTTTACGAAATCGAGTGTGCGCATTTTCGAGATGTTAAAATGAGGTTATAAATATCTTTCGATTGATCAATAAAACTTGGCGAATGCATTAATGTCAATCAGTTTTCTTCTATATCATGTAGAGTATATTGCTTTAAATTGTTTTAACCGCGTATTTATTATTAGATTGGTAGCTCTTGTCACAAACATTAAACATCACATTGACATTAGCAAGAATGTCACATCGTGATTGACTAGTGTTCATTGTTAAATAATATACGTAAAATATCTATTAAAAATTAACAATACATTTTTCTTTCAAGGATAAATTTTTTTATAATACTTGCTCATTGCTATTAATTATAAAAAAAATAAACACGATGTACAATCTATGACTGTATAAAATTGAAATAGCTCATATAGATTAAACAGATTATAAATAATCGTATTCGAAAAAAAACTTTATGTAGAAATTCCATTTTTTTAAATATTAGGGTTATTTAAAAAAATTTTAAAAGTTTAATTATTTATATATCATAACTATAATGTCTCTTTTCTGAATAATTAGATCTAGAATCAAAGTCAGTTTTAAATTCAAACATTTAGTATCCAAAATTGAATAAAAATATTCAATCCGGATTAATAGAATTAATAATGTTGATGCAATAATAAAAGAGAAATATAAAACAATTTACTCACAGACTGAGTTAAAGTTTATCCCTGCATTTATCTTTTATACATATTCTTTCTGCACTTTTAGTTAAATCTTAATTCTATAACAATTATCTCTAAACATATACTTTTGCATTATCCATATTGTTAAAAAAAAGAAATATGTTGATAAATAAATTATACATTGGCTAATTATCAGAAATAATTGTACTGTTCATTGTGATAATATCGATATGTTGTCTTGGTTTTATGAAAGGATGAGATACACAAAAATATGGCGTATTTACATGACAATATAATTATAAATGTACATACGAAATTTCCATATATTAAAGCTTAGGGATAAAGGTACTCAAATACATGTTTATGCAAAGAACATGAAATAATTTTAAGGTTTCATGTAGTTTCATAAGAAATATTCTCGTACAATTGTAAAGATTATATAGATAGCAAGAAAATCTGTAATTATTTACAGGTAAACACATTTATAAATCTGAAAATTATAATCAAGTATAATAAGTCAATGGAATTAATTTCTTACATTTTATATGCACTCTGGTAATAATTTACAAAAAGAAAGACAAAAAATTGTCATTCCTATAAAATCATTCTTCCATGTGATTATGATTGTTGGTAGTATAACAGTTTGCAATTTGAGTCTCAAGCTTTCAGTCTCGGTTATCACTAAATTCTGGATTTAATAATCGCTGGAGATTTTTTTACAAACAGCCTTATCAGTGCTTAAAACATTAACTGGCTTTTAACCCCAAACAATATCGAATATCGTCTCAATCACAAAATCCAAACTTTAGCTTTATACAGTCCTCAATTATTGACCGTTTGCGTTAATTGAGGCCGATAATAAACCAAGTTAAAAACTATTATGTTACATAAGTTATCACATAATTTATTTTTATTTATTCTGTTGGTGGAGGTGAAAATTTTTGTAACCTACGTCTGCGCAGCATTTCTTGTTCGCTTGAAGATTCAGTCCTAGATAAGTCTACTGTATCATTACATGCTGACGTGTCTTCCTTCGATATACTTGGAGTAGGAGTGTTTTCCTTTGACGTACTCGGAGTCGGAGTAGTGTTTCCTACTTTAACTTGAGAACTATCGCTATTAATTTCATTATTTGTGTTTGCTGTACCGCTTGGACCTGGCATCGTGGATGTATCTGAGGTGCTATCGGTATTGCTTGTAGAATTATTATTCACAGGAATGCTGCAATTTTAAGTCATAGGTGTTTTATGTAATAAATAATAGAATATATATATATATATATATATAATTTTTATAGAATATTATACTCACTTAGCAGTAGCAGCTGCTGTTTGATATTGATTCATCATTGCATTGGCTGCATCTAATAAAAGTTGAATTCTTTGCAGCGTTTGTATCCTGGCTTCAACAGCTTGCCGCAGGTTACCTTCCATTGCTCTGAGCTCTTCTTCGCTCAATTCGATTAAATTTGGTGGCGGTACAGGAATAGGTGGTAATGGTACTATTGTAGGAAACAGCGGTGGGAAAAGTGGAATATTTCCAGTAGGTGGTATTGGATTTTGAGGCGGAGTACTTCCAGCATTATTTTGAGGTTGCTGCTGTTGCTGCTGCGGCTGCTGTTGTTGCGGTTGTTGTTGCTGTTGTTGCTGTTGTGGTGGCATACCTGGAGCTGGTAATCCAGCCCAAAATACCGGGAAATGAAAGGGTGGTCCTGTATTAAATAATAAAAAGAAATAGATTAAATATGGAGATAACATATTTAATACATAAAACTCAAATACAAGAAATAATACAAAGTTATACCGATAGGATTGACACCAGGTGCTTGTGGAGGTTGTGGAGGCACCTGTGGTCCAGGCTGAGGAGGATTTTGTTGTCTAGGTCTTGTGTTGTTCGGCGTAGGCCTCAAAATGTTCAACCGACACGTCGGACATGTTTGCTGACGTTGAAACCAAGAACGTAAGCATGCAGTATGGAAGATATGATTACATGGCAATTTTTTACTAGCTGTAATCATTTCCTCTCTGCAAGCATAATGTATCAGGTTACATTACAAGTGTTACAAGAAATCACACAATTTTTGTATTCACACAATCTTAATAAATCATTTATTATTGTTCACAATTTGATTTATTGTAATACTTACCGACATATAATGCAAACATTATCAGCAGCAGCTAACTCTTCAGTTGTTGCATCTGGATAAAGAGTATTCATATTCCTAATAGCTCTTCGAGACATTACAATATCGTGAAGTGCTTTCTTGAAATCTCGCATTGTGTAATACATAGGACGCAATGCAAATAAAGGTAATGTAAATAACTTTATCATTAAGGTCACAAAGGCAAAATAGAGGAAGACCTATAAGGAAATATTATTCTGTTAGATAAAATACAAGCACACATATACAGAATTATAAATTAACATAAAAATAAGATTTTTATAATAATTACCTTCAATATGCCAATAATCAATTCTGTATACAACAGGAACACTGGTTTGTTATCCCAGGGAGTTTCGCTTTGTAGATCAATAGTATGCAAGACATATTTTACAGTAATATTAAAAAGAACAGTTAGCAAAATTGCATATTCAAAGCCAAACACAAGTTGTACGGAGGGACCTTTAGTGGCTGTTGTATCGTAGGCATAATTAATCATCATTATATTGATGACAAACAAAAGATTTAGTAAAGTAGCGACTCTGAGATGGAACAACCATGTTATTACCGGACTTCTTTCCATCTGAAAGATAAAAGATAATTCATTGACTGTACAGAATGTAATTACTATATAGAATATAATATATAGATATAATTACAAAAATGTAAATAATAGCAACATAATAAAAATGAATGTATGCTTGATACACAGAGATTCTTGTATTTTGACTGTTAATAACACAAGACTCACGTAATCAACACGGTCCTCTGCAAGCCAGTGAAATGACTTTAGGAACAAGAGAAGAGTAAATAACGCTATAAACTTAGGACTGAAGTCATCTCTGAATACTGTAAATGCCAGGCATGTTTCTGTCACGGCATACCAGACTTTTTCCACTAGATGCTGCAAACAAGGCAGTTATAAAAAAGACAACGACGTGAGAAAACATAAAAGGATGAGATGCTCACCTCGAGCTCGGCAGCGCGTAAGGTACCGAAAAAGATCTTTCGCAGAAAGGCGTTAATCATGAACGCAAGAATGAATCCTTGCGTGTAGATCACCTGAGTACAAATACATATGTGGTAATAGGGCGCACATTCGTTACGCGGTTTATTGAGAATGTTGAAAAAATGCTTTAAGGAAAGCTCAACTCACGGTCATGCTCGGATTAGATTTGGTTATGTGAACGACAGTCGGATAAAATTGTTTTCTTTGATAATACGCATTGCCAATAACAACGCATGTTAGTGCGGTGCTTATCAACATGATCCCAGCCTCCCTCATTTTCGTGCCGGGCACTTTCTCGTACAGCCCGAACACCTTCCGCGTTTTCTGAGCGAATAAATCGCTGACACTTGCGTATTGCACGGAGAATTTGATCGGATCGCACGTTTCCGACGATCCTTGTACCCACCTCAACAACTGTATGTACAACAAACTGTATGTGAACAAACGTATACGCGCACACAAACAACGCCACGCTGAGAGTTGGTATTAATGTGGCGCTGATATCGTGACAATATCCGTAATCGCGGTAATCTTCGAATCATTTATTTGCGTATATAAATGTTTCAGAGGCTGCATTCCGACCTCTTTTTTTAATGCGTTTTCTTTTTAACGAGAATATTTAACGGCAAATATCGCAGTTCGTTATTAATTACAATCATCGCGTTGTCAGTTATGTAAGATGTGAAACCATTGTGTTGTGACAGCATGCAAAGGACAAGCGGTGCCACGTGATTGGTCACGCGAATTATCGTGTCGTGATCGTTGAACCACGTGGATCGCGATGATTTTCGCTTTCGCAGATAAAAATACTGATAGGTGATGTCACAAATATTTAAAAGAAAGCGGGTACTTTCTTTTAAACATGGTTGTTCTTCTGAAAGAAAAATGCGAGCGAGAAAGAAAAATAATACAAACATTATAACGACATATAATTAGTCTCCTTGTAATAAATATATTCACAAGTCAAATATTAATTATGATTTGTATTGATTTGTATTACATGTTATTTAACGATAATAAGCAACAATATGAATATTGCATGTAAACCTGAATTTGTCATCGAATGACAATGAATGAGGATTATATATTTAAATGAGAGCACAGATATATGCAATGACTAGCCTTAAAGATATTTCAAATATTTCATGTTTTAGTCTTAAAAAAAGTAAATTTTGTACTAAATTATAAAGATACAAGAATGCTTTTAAATCACTTTTTTTTTAAGAAAAAAAAATGTGATTTTAAATGCTTACGCATAGACTATCAGTTTTGCTTGCGATGTCCTATTTCTATTTGTAGTAACTTTATATATATTCTGCTAATATAAGTATTAAATATATTAAAAACACCACAAAAGATATTGTTTATATATATAAAAACTGTATAAAAATTATACCTTCTTAAAATAACGTATATATATATATATGTATATGTAAAACTAATTCAACATATAGTACTTATGGTTAGACTTTCTGTTACGTATGCATACTGAGAGTTCGTGTTTTCAAGATACTTTTAGGACTTTGACGTTTTGGGGTTCCTAGGTGTGTCGTTGCTTTCAATGGTGTTCTACGTGTGTCAACTGGAGGTCTACGCACTAATTTGGAACTTTTCGGCGTTTTTACTGTTAAAGGTCGCTTAATATGCGGGGTTTTGCTAACATCTGATTTATAAGGAGACATATTTGAATTTTCTAACGTTGTACTGACAGGCATCTTCGTCAATGGCAATCCTTTTGCAGCAATATTTTCTTTCTGAATTCTTGTCTCGTATACGACATTGATCCCTTTATCTTTGGCGAAAGTTTGATATATAATTGGTTCCTTATTCGAACATTTCTGATCTTGCAGTTCAAATTTTCGAACATAATGTTCGTTCAATCCATTTTGAAACGATTTTAATGACGCATCTATTATTTGCGTTTTAATGTGTGGTGATGCATTTGGAGATGACACTGTGTGACGATTTTTATTTTTCGAATCCTTATTGGATTTTTTTCGAGAGACTTGTGTCCTGTTGCACGTTTGCTTGAAACATTCAGTATTCATTTCTTTAGCTACATTGGAAGAATGTTTATTTACATTGTCGAGACAATGTTTTCTGTTTGATACATTGCTCGATTTAAATTCGGATCTCTTCGTTGTGCCCTCGTCAAATAATCTCGCTTTGGCCAGTACCATACCCGCATTTTGCGTTCGAAGTTTAGCGACGGATGCTCTGCCAGTCTGTGGAGCAGGTGTATTTCTTCGGGATACTGATTTAAAATATTTATCCGCATCTTTCCAAGATATTTTGTTCGAGCCCTCGAAAATAGTCTTATCGCTTAGTAAACAATCATTGTTTAAGGCTATATTCTGATGACTATTCGCCTTTTTTAATTCATCGATCTTTTTATCGAAATAGGATGAGTTATCTACGAAATCTTTTCCATGAAAAGATGACGCTCTACGTACAGATGTGATATGATTATTATTCAAATGCAGATCTTTAAATCCAGAAAGATCCAAGTCACTATTATTTGAAATTTTACGTTCGCTTGAACGAGAAATCAATGTGTTAATTTGATTGTGTAAACAGGCTATTTCATCTCTCATATTATTAGAAATATTTTCATTACATTTTTCAGCAGAATGAGAGTGCTCCTTCAAGTATTTATTAGAATAAATTGATTGTTTTTCGATGGGACAAACGTTTACTTGTCTTTCGAGTTGCACGTGATGTTGTAAGTTGAATTCTGGAGATATATGCCATGATGCAGTTCTTCTAATACGTTTGCTGTAAACATTAAAACAATAAAAACGATAATTTTATATTAGTTTTACAACTATTTTTATATACTACTTGAATTTTATTCTACACATGATAGAAGATTCTATATTTTTAAAAAGATATTTATGCACTATTTAAAATAAAATTTTTAAATGCATAATAATTGTATATATCACAAAAAACATCGTAGCTAATGTAATTCAATTACCTTGCAGCTTTTTCTTGTGAACGTCTTCTTAATGATCCAATTTTTCTTGCGCTAGGCGATCTTATTATTTTATGTTCTCCCGATCTTCTGATCTTTAGTTCTTTACTCAGTCTTTTTGCTAGATAGTCGCTTGTTAGAGTATTCTCGATACTAGCCTCTTCTAATGTTTTTTCATACGCTGTCTGTATGTTATTTAGCGATTGTGTAGTGATATCATCCTTCTCGTTATATATACATCCAAATTCTTGAGAAATACGCGATTCAATCGCAGAAACTCGATTCTTTATATCTTCATATTCACTCTTACGAATTCTGACATAATCTTCTTCATAGTGATCGCTTGATGAAGATATTATGTTACTACTAGGAAAAAATGTAAATTCTTCTGAATTAGTCTTTTCCTCAGATGTCAGCAAGAATATATTATCACTTTCATCTGTAGCATCTAATTTTCTTGAACTTGTGCTTACATTTATATGCCATTGCTCACCATTTTTATGACTTTTATTTATAAGCAAGTCCTGCTCGCCACCATCGTCTGATAAATCCACAGTGGCATTAATGAATACATCATTATATTCTTGACGAAAATCATTATTTGACGGTTCATCATATTTCTTTGATTTTATATTTGATATTCTGCCATTGTACTCACATTTTATTTTATGCGTATCAAAAGAATTGCTTACTGAACTCCAACGTCTTTCATTACACGTTTTGTAATTGCCCATATATGAATCTGATAAGTTATCATCAACGTTTTTCTGAAAATATTTTAAATAAAATTATTACAATTAAAATAAAATAACTATACACAATACAACATTTAATAATTAAGCTTTTTAATCTTTTCGGATCTATTCAATAATATTGATTTAAATGGATTGATTTAGAGAGATTTTCATTCTATATATGTGAGAACAGCTATACTTACTTGTTTATTCTTAGGTACAAATTTGTCTAAACTCAATCTTAATTTTTTTGATTTGTCTAATTTTTCGACCGTTCTCCTACAACATGTATTACGTTTTGTATCAATATTATTTTAAATTAAATATCAAACTGTGTGTGTGTGTGTATATATATATATATATATATATATACACACACACACATAAAAGAAAAAAAATAACACAATAACAAAAAAATAAATAGTTTCATTACTTTTTCTTTATACTCGGAGGATATTCTCTCTCAATTACTTTTCGTTTTTTGGTAAATTTGTTAGGAGCTACATTTAACTGTGTTGGATGTACGAGAGACTGTGGTTCATTAATATTAGGTGTATCATTAGGTGCATCAGCACCTTTTCCAACCATCTTCTTTAAGCCATTGAACATTCCTATATAAAACATTACATCCCCATTCAATATATGTTATATATACATATGTTATATATACACAGATATAAGAAAAATTTTAAATAAGATTTGAATCATATAATGTTATGTGCAACAAAATTACATTTAATAAATCTAACAATTTTAGAAGAGGGGGGAATGTTCTAATCTAACTAATTTTTCATTAATATTATAAGTCTTTCTAACATTTATACACACACACACACACACACACACACACACACACACACACACACATTTTTGTATTTACATATAAATCAGTAAATATATTTTCAGATATATTTAGATAAAACTAAGTATTTCGATATGACTTACGTGTAAGACTTCCACTACGATGTTTCTTCTTTTTATGCTTTCTATGTAACTCAAAGGAATCCAATCCATTGTCTGTGCTGCCGCTTGTTTCAATAGAAATACTCTGAGCAATATGAGGTGGTAAGACACCAATATCTTCTGCATTTTCAATCAGAATCTGTAACAATATTAACAATTACCTATTTGTTTATATTATTTATCAATATATATTCTCTAAAATTTGTATTACCTTGACAATAGTTAAATGCATTTGCAATCTATTCTGTACAGCCGACATGGATGTCTCTTGCAATGGCATAATATTCGGTCCAATGACTTTCGCCAAGTTGTCAATACTCATCTTATTCTGTTTTTCATACATGGAAACCTTTTTCAAGAATTCCATGAAGAATGCTAAGGTATTCAAGTGATAAGGTGGTAGCAGTGTACATGCTAACAATAATGCCTGTATCCGATGACTCTTCAGCAATGCGCAATGCACGAACAAATCGTGATATGCATACGGGATCAGTGGCTCTGGCAAGTCTCGGAAGAAAGATTTTAGGCAATTGGCAATATCGATCGCATGATTTTTGTCACCTAAACCATCACCGTTATTCAATCGGGATATCAATTCTCTCTGTCGCGCCTGAGAGCCAGCCTTTCTGAACAGACCCTCTTGAGCGACATGCTCTTCCAAGAACGTAGAGGCTTGAATGACAAATACGGGTATGTGGACTATGGCGCCTGAGGATAGGTTAACAATGTCCAAGGCTTGATAAAACAAAGGGGTCTTGAAAACCTTTTTGGAAATATCCTTGCACGTCTCGGGCCTTTCGTTCTTAAGCATGCTCTTCTTAAAGCGATACTTAACTCCGAGGCTTCTAAGATCGCTGGCGACAGCGTGATACACCTTCTCCTTGTGCAACACATCGTAGATCAACATCTTCGATATTCCAGTTATAAATCAAACAAGTTCTGTGATGATTAATTCTTGAACGAAGAATTTATTATTAATTACACACCGTTCAAATGTCGTTTATTGTTGTACTTCTCGTCACCCGTTTTCATATTGAATTTGATTGAATTGACATCCCTCCAGTGCCGCCAACATCACAATAGTAAACGCTGAACGCTCCGTTATGTAAAGGCGCCATTGCAATGCATCGCGAAAGAGCACGATTTCATTCATCTGATTGGCATATTCCATTAGATCCTAAAAAAACAGACCAATCAGATAAAAGAAATCACAAGGCGCTTGTAAAATTCTTTAATATGATTGGTTTAGAACAACTTTTCTTGAGAGAACTTCCTCCTTACTTCCTCCTTACTTCTTCCTGTTACCGTTGACATCACTCGTACACTACCGCCAGTACATCCATTTTCATTTTGGGAATTACATAATTACATACATTTTCTGACACTATCGATAAAATCATATCATCGAAAATAAATATAGTTCGTCTCTGTACTAAAGAACAGGACAGAAGCGTGCCATTATCCATAGGAGGGATAGTTTAATGGGTCTTTGAACGAAAAAATTTTAATTTCACAATTTTAATTTCTCTTACATAAAGTAAATAAAAGTCGTTGAATTTTAAGGGTTAAAAAAACTTTTTCTGACTTTTTCTTATTAAATATTTTATGTAAGTTTTTGGAATCTACAGTGCGACGATTAGTATTATGTATTTATCGTGATTACATTTCCAAAAGAAATGTGAAGAGCACGCGGTACAGCTATCTACCTGTACGATTCTCGGAAATGGAATAACTACGCAGTAACTACGCATAAACGTGACGCGCCGCTCCGTACCATCCCGTACCATCCCCTCCCCACGCGCGCCAACCATCTAACTGTTGAAATAACAACGAATATTATGAATAAGTAAAATAATATATTCTAAATTCTTTATACTTTTAATGTTCTTCAATCAATAGACTTTATTGCAATGTTTTTGCTTTATTTCTTAGATTCTTTACTTATTCACGCAGCTCATGAATATCTTAGTTTAATTGTGTTAATTAATTGTGTTATAATAAATGATTATATCAGTTTATAATAACTCGGAAAATATATTATATATACATATATGGACATATTTTTGTACATAATTATATATAATTATATGTGATTATATATGAAACATTTTTTCTAGGAATTTTGTTATACAAAATCCGTGCAGTGAACACAATATATTCTTTATAAAAGATTGACGCTTTGATATTCTTTTATAATATATTTGAATTGCTGATTATTCTATCATTTACATTTTATTCTAAGATAAAAGAGTTATTTAGCATTTATTATTGTAAATAATTATACTTCTAACTTATTACTTATTAAATAACATATTTAATATTTTAAATAAGTTAAATTTCTGAAATTTATTTTATATTTTTTATTTTAAATAAGTCATAATAGTTATTTTACTGAGCCACGATCGCATTATAGTTTAAAGAATTTTTGAAACATAGAATAATATGCAGCAACAGTAGCAACATGCCATAAATTAATTTTTTAACTAAAAAATTAAATAATGATTAATATGATATTTAATACTTTTAACCAAAATTGTATTAAGAGCAAATTGTTTAGCAATATTAAGAAAATTTGCATATATTTTTATAAAGGGTGTATAGAACATTATCAATCTTTGTTTAAGTATGAATTATTTAAAATATTTTAAAAGTATAATGAAAATTGAGACATAATGTACCGTTAGAATATTAAAAATACCTCACGCACGCAAATAATTTATTAATTACTGTATAAAAAGAATCGCGCAAATAATATAGGATTAAACTAGTGCCAGAGATGCCATAAAGCAAAGCACAAAATGTACGACGATACCTTTTTTCAAAATCATGTAAAAATAATATGAATAAATGAATAAACCGTATATTTTTCATTCGCAATAGTAGGGTAGGATATCTAAACAGCGCGAGACAAATAACGAGGAGGGGGAACGTGTCGTGCGGCGCGGTGGCTGACTACGATCTACGTCATCACTTCGGCATTCGCCCGGCGATCTCGGAGAGAGATGGATGTGTTTTACGAGTCGTTCCGGGTGTCACATTAATTAATGGAAATTAGATATCTACCAACGCGAATTACGTAAGATTGCCAAAAAACTAAGGAGTGTACTAAGATTTTAATAAATTTTATTGCAACAGTTTTTTGTTTTCTTTCTTAGATTCATTACGCACATACACAGCTCATGAATATTTTAGATATTTCATGTTCTCACGTGTATAGTATAAAAATGAGATTCTTATTGTTAGATATTTCAAATTGTGGCTTTTTATCACTTTGAATCGTATAATTTTGTCATTTTCGTGTTACTCCGCATTCTTATGATACGGGAAAAGTAACAATTAAATTATATTTAAATTACATATCTTTAAATGTATGTGCATGCTATTTATACATATTATTCTATTTAATCGAAATTGTTTCATAATTTAAAATAAATTTTGCATTATCTTCATTTAAAGAATGTATGTTAATATTTCGAGAACAGTTAAAGAACGGTTGGCGCGCGACCTTGAGTTGGGGATGGCACGGGTGGCACGGAGCGGCACGTCATGTTTACGTTCTTTTTACGCGTAGTTACTGCGCAGTCATTCTCTTACAAGCAGGTTGTTGCATGAGGCTCTTTTTCACATTATTTTTTGAAATCTTTTATCGCGAAGAATGCCAAATATAATACGAAATATGTTGTACTTTATGAATAATTAATCATACTAGTAATCGTATTACGTGAATATTCATAAAATACAACATTTCGTATTATATCTAGCATTTTCTATGATTATTATATGTTTCAAAAAGAAATGAAAAAGAGCTGTATGCGACATGGCTACTTGTCTGTACGAACGGTATCACACGAGTCATAAAAAGCAATGTTAATATGAACATTCTCATGCAAATAACGTAATTCCTGCTTTCACAATTAATACAAATTAATAACTTAATTAATTTTTTGTTTTTATGCCTTTTTTTATATGATCCGTTTAAAAATTAAACGTAAATTCTTCTTGAAATTATTTATTGATAATAAAAGAAACATTTCTTATTTTTATTAATTTTAATTAGCCTATTTCATTGACTGTCATCATATCTTACAGACATCATCTATAAATAAAAGATTCAATCCTTTTATCTGCTCTGAATTTATTTCGCAATGATAACGAATTGCAGATGTGTTTGATGTTCGTTTCTATAAGTTAACCGAATATATATTACATTTTTCAGATTATCTTCCCTCGCACGGATACGACGTAATGGGAGGGCTCAATACTCAGAGGATATTTACACGAAAAGAATAGTTTTTCTTAAGTATCAAAAGTTTTTCTTAAGTATCTAAAAATTTTCGGATCTATCTGAATGATTTATCTAGATAAATTTTTAGATATTGAGCAAAATCATTCTTTTCGTGTAAAAATTCAAGGAGGAAGCTAACGTACCCTCGTCCGCCGATTTAATTAAAAATGAACGAACCGCAGCCGGTTCGTCGCGTCGCGCGTTTGCTTCGGGAGTGCCGTTCAAGTTATCGGACTCAAGTTATAGTCCGCGCGCGATTAGTGTATTATTCGGGAGTGTTTTACGCGAGTGTCCTGTGTGAGAGGATGTCAACCCAATTCTGAGAGGAGGAGGAGGTCTAGGAGAGACATCGGGCATCGGTGGAGCAACTTTGCGGTAAATATTATTTCTTACTTGTTAATTAATCTTTTTTTGCTTGTTTTAAATCATTGTATTTAATAATGATTTAAAAAACATTATTTTAAAATCATTGTTAAATAAAATAATTTAAATAATTGTTTATTCTATAAAATAATTATATATTTTCTAAAATAATTTTTAGATAAAATTTTTTTTTTCGAATTTCTTCTTTTATAATTCTCCTTATAATTCTCCTTATAATTCTCTAA
>NW_017259378.1:485459-512844 GCF_001594045.1 Atta colombica
AATTAAATAATGGATACAAATTTTGATACTTATAAAAATTATATTTTTAAAATTGCATGATTATTTTTCAGCAAACTGCATGCGTTCATTGCGTAGTAATTATTTTTTAAAATTTATTTTTTTTACTGTTTTAATTTGGATTTTAATTTATTTATTACAGAATCATCGTAACGACGTTGCTGATATAACTCCGCTGTGGCGCATCAGATTGGTAAGTGACAAATTAATGTTTTTATTGGGGTGACGGATGTGTGATAATTTTATTAATTACTATGTATCTGTAGATGCATATGCATCAATTTATTAAAAATATACGAATAACTGTATGTATAGCATTCCATACATCCGTTGCCTTAAAATGGATAAGTAATAACAGATTGGAATAAACTTAATCCTGGATATCTCTTTATTATGGAATTTATTGTGTATGCACTGAAATTTATAATATCACGTTACACCAATTCAGTAAAAAATTTTTTATGCATGAATATATATAAATATGTATAAATATGTATAAATATACATAAATATCCATAATCATATATGAAATATGTCCATATATTCATACATTCTTCTTTTTTTTGTAAAATTTTTTGTTTTAGGAAAAAAACAAGTTTGAAGAAATGTAAAAAAAATTACTTATTTGTAATTATATATAAAATTATGCATAATTGTGTTATGAGCAATATTTTTTACATTTTTCCAAAACGAGCAATATGAAAATTAACTCTTTAATTATTTTTAATGTTTTCACATTACTATTATTATTTCTATTATACATTATTATTATTATTATTATTTCTATTACACTAAAAAGTAATTCTACAAAAGAAAAAGAGATGTATGAACATGTATCGTATTTCGTATATGTTTGATTATATGTTTATGAATATTTATGTATGTTTATACATATTTATACATATTCATGCATGAAAAATTTTTTACTTAGGCACTTTGAATTATTTCTAAATATTATTAAATTTAGCTCCAATTTTGTGTACTAATTGTAAATTCATATGTGTTAATGTGAACGCTTTGTTATTAAGTAATTTAATCTCAAAAATATAATAAAAATAGATTCTTTCGATGGTCGTTTTTTTATATTAAAACGAAAAAGAATAAAATATTCATATATTTTTGAAATATATGAAATACGGGAAATTAAAAAATATGAAGGTTATATAAAATAATAATTAAAGTATACGAAATTATTGTTTATGGATACCATTATATAGAAAAGTGTTTATTACACACACAGTTTAATAAATATTGTTTTATTATTTTTCCTATCTATCTTATCCTCAAATATTTATTCAGAATTAAGTTTTACACAAGTTGGTATAGAAAAGCAATATCTTATATACACATATAAGTATAATATGAAATGTTTTTTAAGAAATTCCTTCCGTTTATGTGTTTCACACTTATTTGTATACATTTTACTAATGAAATAATAACAAAAATTTTAATATAAATATATAATTTATTAATCTCACTTTTTTATAAAAGACATTTTATGGTTATTACTTATTATTATTGTTTATTTCAATGCACTGACATTAGCTTGATCTTTTATAACTTATCCATATGTAGTAACTGGATTTTATATCAATTAAAGTAGTAACATTCAATGTAAGGTCCAAAATATACATTTTATCAAGAAATAGAAGAATTTTTATCTCATAATTATTTTAAAATCGCGTTCAGAGTACATAACTTAATTAGATGTAACGGGAAAAACGCCACGAACTTTTTCCCACACCTAATACTTAATATTAAAATAATAAAAAATTATACAAAGATAATTCTATTAATTTGCAAAATATAAAGAGATATATTGATGCAAGAGAAAATTATTCCTTTTGTATCTTACATTATTCATCTGAATTTCTCATACTTTGAGATGAGATTCAATAACAAATCGTTCGATTCGTTAAAAATACATATATGGGTCTTGAATTTTATTGGATGATAATCGATTTAATCATTTTCAGTTTATTTTTAAATTAAAGTTTTCTTCTATTTTATATAATAATGTTTATAAAAAATGTAATCTAGTTTAATATTCGAGATTTTTGAAATAAAAACGTTATTAACTTAAAGATTTTTTAAATTTAGATTTATTTTTAGTCGAATATTTATATTTTTACTTTAGAATAAACGCGACATTTCTTCATTGATCCATATATTAATGGAATTATTATTATTATTATTATTATTATTATTATTATTGATAATTATTTATATTACAATTTAGTTAAATTCATTGATATAATGGCCCCTTTGCGACGCGTTCGTTTCGCGCATCAAAAAAACATACAAAAAGCGTACAAAAGCGTAAAATCTTATTGTCGGCAATATTAGTCGGAAGCAGTCGGCAGCAAAAAAGAATATTTCTCCTTGTTATCGATATCTAACATATGAAGCCAGAAGCAACGAAAGGTGAGTTTAATCTGGCCAGAAGAAAGAAGAGTATTAAGAGTATACAAAGTAGGTTGGTGTGTAATACCAATTTAAGTTTTTAAAAAGGACATGTACACTGAGAAAAAAAAATTTGTTTAATTAAACACATTTAGTTGTTTCCAGATTTGATTATTTTATTAAATTTTATTTAATCGACTTTAACCATAGTCTTAACGAACTGTTCAATATTAAGCAGACTACGGTTAAATTCAATTAAATAAAATTTATTGAATTAATCAAATCTGCAAATAACTACATGTGTGTAGTTAGTTGAATGAATTTTTTTTCTCAGTGTATAAAGATAAACTGAATATTCGGGAGGATAACTTGCTTGCAAATTGCTTATATTTTTTTTTAATATTGCTTATTTAAAATACAAAAATAACCAATAAACAATAAGGCTAATGAGAATCAACGCGAATAATCAAGCGCAAGTTTTATAAATGTTTTTAATCTATAAAACTTGCATTTGATTATCTGTGCTGTCTCTCATTAACCTTGTTATTTGTTAATTTTTTTTTGTATTTTAAAGATTAAAAGTCTATTTTAATAATTATTGTTTATTATTTATTTATTATTATTATGATCGCGATTAGAACATCCCGTTGAATTTATCTGCATGCGATAGGAGATGGTTAGGCGTTAGCTGCATTCAGTAGAGAAAGCAGCTTTGTAATTGTTGTAAAATTCTTCAATATGATTGGTTTATACATTTAAATCTATAAGGAAAGCTTAATCGCATTGAAGAATTTTTTACAATTGAAAAGCTATTTTCTCTGATGAATGCAGCCTACATTAACGTATTATATATATATTCGTGATGTTATTACATACTTATGAAGTAGGTAATATAGATAGGAATACACGGGTGGAGATAGAGCTACCCGAATAGGCATAAATAAATAAAAATACGAGTAGGTAGGACAATAAGTATAGATAGGTAGAGATAAACATAACTATTTTAAATTAAGAAATTAAATTATTACAAATTAAATAACTTTCGCGAACAGGATTCAATTAAATTTTATTTAAAAAAATAAAAAAATAAATATAATTAAACTTAAAAAATATCACATAATAAATCTAAACAGTAAACTATATAATATGTAAGTATAGGGATACAAAAACATTATCTGTACATACTTGATAATTGGAAAGGAGGGATTAAAAATTAAATAAAATTTTTAATTAATTTTAAATTTTATTTAATTATCAGCATCCCATTCTAATGATCAAATATGAAAATAAATCAAATTAATTTTAAATTTCATTGCCTTTTCAGCCTTGAAATTAAACTTTTTGTAAAATTCTATACAAATTATGTAACGCATTAATATTATAATTAAGTTTATATAAATAAATGTATGATAATATTAGGTGATATAGAATTTATGTAAACTATGTCCAGATAAATGTTATCATATTTACTTTTGTAATTTGCACAATAATTACTAACAAAGTATATATTTATCGGAATATATATGTATATCAGTATTGAATATCTTTATTCTTTATTGAATATCTTTATTGAATATCTTTATTGAATATCTTTATTCAATACAAATACCATTTATCTTGTAGTAAACAAATTTTTTGTTATTTTATCGATGTAAATTACATGAAATAGACGGAATATATGATAACAAAAATTTATTGATTTAACAAGTTTGACAAATATTTAATCTTGAAACTTTTTTTTAATTTGGATTTTATTTTGAATATTAGAAAGTTATTAATAATTTTAAGTGATTTCTAATTAAAAATTTGATATTTAGAATAATCATCAATTTTCTTTGTATTTATATTATAATAGTATATATATTTATTAAATAATTTTGATTATTTAGTTTAAATTAAGTTTGATATTAAATAAGTAAAGATTGGATCTTTGACTGAACCAATAATTAAATATTAACTTTTTACTTGCTTTTTGACATTTACATTTTTAATATTACAGAATTATAACTTATATTATATCTTAGTGATTAATTTATTATACATATATAAAGACCTCATCGCTATCCGTCGTGTCAGATGGATGCTAGTGAATGCGTGGTTTGTACCGATGGAAAGTCGTAATTATTTTTATTTCATAGAGAATTATTCCTCGTCACTTTCCGTAAAGTCCATTCGCAAAATCTAGTTTAGATGTTCCATTGGAGATTCTTGTATAGATCGAAATTAATCCTGGATTTTCCGTCAATTTCTGGAAGTAATAATTTTATCAATGATTCAATAACAATTGCTACATATTTTAAAATTACGTTACGAAATTGATTCAGTGATATATTTTATGGTATAATTTTTATCGCTTTCTTAATTTTATTAAATGTTCTCCCACTAGTAATAATATTATTAATAAACTGTCTCAATGACAATAAGAATTTAGTATGAGTAATATGGATAGAATGATTATTTGTTTAAATGCAAGTTATTAAACAAATAAATTTAAATTTTATACAAATAATTTATTTATTTTTTGATGATTGCTTTAACAAAAATGTAGTTACGAATGTGTATATTTAATTTTCTAATTGTTATTTAAAAAATCGTTTTTAGATATTGGATCCCGCCACTCAGAATATTATTAATTATTAATTTATATACATATATATATACATATATATATAAATTTTCCCATAATAAAATACATGCAAATATTATAAAATTATATTTAACAAATTTTGATTTTTAATTTTTACCAAAATGCTTTATATTCTTTTATAATGTTGTCGTGAATAACGAATTTAATTAAAATTATGTGTACAAAAAATTTGAGATAAGTCGAATGGATACCTTCATATTAACGGGATATTAATAATTAAATTTTTGGAAAATACAAAAAATAAGAAATTGTAAAATTTTATATAATATATTTTTTAGTATAAAAGTATAGTTCTTTAAAATCTCATTATTATTAGGTTCGACTTATCTCGACAGATACTCAAGAAACTTTTGTATCCATACATACAAAAAATTATAATAACGCATGTATTTTATTAAATATATATATATATAATCTTTCGTAATTACTAACTGCATAAGGAAATCATTCTATCTGTTTATTTTTAATAAGAGATGATTTTTAGTGACGTGTGACAGAACATATTTTCTCGCGAATTTAAATATTATATTAAAGATGTGACAAAAATAGTAATTGTAATTGACATGCTATCAAAATTATTACTATCATAAGTAGTCTGAAAGATTCGGGATGCACACTCTTCTGTAACAAGATCACTAGTATTTGACAAATGATTAACTTTTTTTTATAAATGGATCTTGTGAATTTTACGTAGAATACATTAAGTTCGCTCTCCATAAAAAGATGATTTTTCTTTGTATCGGATATTATAATCAGCATACTACAAGGCAGAAGGACTTTGATATAATGAAATTATTAAGATAGTTATCTTGAATGTAATGAAATAGTGCTGTTATATATATTAATGACTTTTTTCGCGATATTATTATGTTTTATATTCGCAAATTAATAATTAATAGTAAATATAATCTAATTGTTGTTAGTATTTCTTCTGCGTTTATCAATATTTTATTAAATATTGGTTTAGAAAAATTTGTGTTATCATACGTGATTTCGACTTTTTCGTATAATCTCGCATTATTAAAATTTGTTAATTATGCTCTTATATTAGGTGTAGTAAAAAGAAATCCATTATTTTTGCATGAAATTGAATGGAAAAATAATGGATTTCTTTTTACTACACCTAATATTATCATTTTTATTTTATTTAGAACAGCATTAATAATTATATATTATATTGTAAATAATTGTTATAATTGTTGCAATATCGAATTGTATAAAGGATAATACAATAAAAAATAATATTAAAAATGTTATTTCATTAGTGAAATACAATAAAATAATTAAAGGTAAAAATAAAAAAATTAATTAAAGATATATTTACTTACAAAAAACGGTTATTAAATTTATTATAGTAACTCGTTTTTTTTATGGATGTTTACAAAAAAAAGAGAATCGCCGATAAAATTGGCGGAGAGAGTCTCTCGTTTTTGCTAAATTATAGTTTATGCTTAAATTGACAATGTATGTTTAGATAAGATTGAATTTATTAAAAGTCCATTTGCTAATAATTATACAAACTTTATTATATATATAAAATAATTATATGTTTGATACAAACGGGCTGAAAATTTGCATAAAGATATGCAGAATTTGCATAACTTTGTAATTTCATAAGATATTATAAGATAAATATTATAAGACAATATTACCAAAATTAACTTGTTTGAATTTTCAGTTTTGTTTATTAAAATTCAACAATTTTTATTTACATATGTAGGATATGCGAAATTAAAACTGTTTAAAGACCCATTAAACTATCCCTTCTATGAATAGTCGGCACTTCTTGAGGATTTAGTACAGAGACGAACCATATCTACTTTCAATGATACGATTTTATCGATAGTGTCAGAAAGTATATATAGTCACGTATATATAGTTCTTAAATTGAAAATGGATGTACTGGCGATAGTGTACGGGCGATTTCGATGGTAACAGAAAAAAAATGATCTTTCTTAGGTTTCTTTCTGTTTTTATCAAGCTCTGGTTAATTTGATCTAGTAACTTTGCAGGATTCCAATTGAAACAGATATCAGAGACATTCTCCGAAGATATTCTCCGACATCAGTTTCTGTTGGAATTAAGTCAGAAGCTTAGTAAAAATCTCCCTGATTAGATCTATAAGGAATTAAAAACAAGAATTAATCAGTGAAACATTTTACATTTTTAGAACATTTACAAACTGCTTTCTCTTCTGAACGCAGCCAATAAAATTCTGTGTCCACGCTGCTAGAACTCAATTCGAATTCTTGGATCTAAGAATGTGTAACCAATCAACATATAGTTTTTATAGAAAAACGGCAAGTTGATTGGCTACACGTTTCTCGATCTAGTAACTCGGACCGAGTGCTAGCACAGTGAACATAGGGCTTTTGGCTACATTCAGCAGAGAAAGCAGCTTTGCAACTGTTGTAAAATTCTTGAATATGATTTATACATTTAAATTCAATGAGAAACTAAGGACAAAAATTACAAAAATTATATTAAAGAATTTTATATAGTTGTACAAAGCTTTTCTGCTAAAAACAATATGTATTTTCCAATATAATAAGTATATGCAGTGAAACACCAGTACATTATTCCTTAATTGTAGTTTGACATTAAATAAGAATAATTATTTACTGTGTTACACTGTGTCCTTGCTGGAAATTGTCTAATTTGTCGTACTATGCAAACTCCAATTAAATTAATTCAACGGCAGAATTACAAAAATATTTTAACTATATATTTTTTTTTACTTCTGATCTCATCTTCTCCTATTCAAACCTTATATCCATTTTATTTGGATAATCTTCTTCTTTTCTAATCTTTTTTTTATGAGAAAAAAAAAGATAATTCTATCTATAAAATATTGCTTAAAAACTATTACTAGATAAACTAATCAGCAATTAATTTATCAAACCATTGATTAATTTAAAAAACTTTTTAAAATATAATTTTTAATTATACAATTCGTCATCATTAATCCGATCTTTTGAAACGCTGATTAAGTTAATCAGAATTTGATTATAGTCAATATTCTACCAAAATGTAAGTGTATTGATTATAAATTTCATCGATGAATCACGTTATGTCTCTACATGTATAACGGCCTTTAATGCGCAAGTAGCGGATTCATCGTGAAATCATCGTCAGTGCCTGTCTGTCACTTGTTAGTGTCGTGCATGTTAATCAACGATGGTGCACGTGAGTGCACGTAAGTTTTCGATTTGAGTTCGTTGATTTCAAAGAATGTGACCTTTTGCCACTGAGCTTCTCGTTCCGGTCTTCTCTCCGATATTAGTTGCGTGTATTTTTAGACGCGACCGACTAGTCTCATCTAGCAGACTAGCGACTTGATTACGATTTTACGAGGCGAGGCATTCAGCGTCGCGAGACCACATCGTGATACATATGATGTGCGCGTGACGTTTATCACTGTTTGTTCCTGTTGAAGTCATTTGAGATCGCTTGTTATCGACGTGTTGTCGGATCGAAAGTATCGAGGTATCAAGGGTCGTTTTCCATGCCGACCCATTCCAAGTCCTTGACAATCGATTGGAAAGCATGCGTATGCACGAATTCGTGAGCCTCACTCGTCGAAGGACTCGGCGTGTGAACGGCTGTTCTCGACGATCAGAGGCGATCTGGATACGTCGCCAAGGTTAGGAGGCTGTCATGAAGAGTCCTACGACGTCCCAACGACTGAACGGGACCAATGCGCATCCCGTCCCGTCGCCGAGTCTACAGACATTAGGAAGCGCTAAGTCTCGTCACAACAATGCTGTCAATAGTTTCCAGATGGTGAAGGTCACTGGACGCGAGTCTGGTTGCTATATCGCCAGCAATATCGCGCCGAAGATTGGTAAGCAGCAGTTAGTGTCCTTGAACGGAGACACAGTACGCTGTGACAGCGTCAACGTCGACGAGGCACTGGCATGCGACGTAGCGCCTATACCAGCGGCAAAGACCAAGGCCCTGTGTGTACACATCAGAGAGAACAAATGGTACGACGCTGGTAACGTCGTCTCTGTCGGAGTAGCAGGAACCAGCCTGAATCATGCTCTGGAAAGCATGTCCTTGGCTTATAATCCTTCCACGAAACAGCTGTATTCGGTGGAGGAGACCAGGATGCCCAGCAATGCACAAATCGACTGTATTTCACAATACCTAGAATCTCCATGTAATGGTAAGGAACAAACGTCAAGTATGAAACTTGATACGGACAAATATATGAAGCTCGAGAATGTCAGTGCAAACAGTAGTCCAAGAAATAGTTTGCCACGCTCATGTAGCAGCACAGTGTCTTCCCTTAGCGAAATATCACCTTCTGGTAGCTTTCTAGGATCTGATGAACAACACATTGTAGAAAAAAGTGATAAAATACCCAAACGTTGGGGACTGAACACGCTTTTTACAAAGAATGTGTTTTCGTGGAAGAATAGAGGTTCTCAACATTCAACACCTACCGGTAGCCCATCAAGAAATATTGACAAGGTAGGCGGTAGTACAGCTTTAATTCAACAGCCGAGACCAGCAAATTTACCAGCTAAAAATGCACTGGAAGAGGAACGTCATCGTAAGCAATACAATGCAATTTTAGAAGCAGCAAGGAAGAGAGAATTGCGCGAAGAGAAAGAGCGTAAGCAACAACGGGAATATCAGTTAAAAGAAGAGAAAAGATTAGCCGAGGATTCCAACACGTGGAATGTACATGTTTTATCTAAATTTGAAAGCGTTAAGAATACGAAAAAAGTAAGGGAACTGTGGTGGCGTGGGTTACCACCAAGTGTTCGTGGTAGGGTATGGAAATTAGCAATTTCGAATAATTTGAATGTAACGCCGCACCTCTATAATCTTTGCTTAGACAGAGCAATGTCGAGCTCTAACAATGAGTCATTAGCCGCAATCAGATTAGACGTATCTCGTACCTTTCCTACCTTATGTGTCTTTCAAGAGGGTGGACCATTATTCGATAGCCTTCAGGGTATTTTGGCAGCATATGCTGTATATAGACCGGATGTAGGCTATGTGCAAGGTATGAGTTTTGTGGGTGCTGTTTTATCATTAAACATGGAACCACCAGACGCCTTTGCTTGCTTCGCGAATCTGCTAAATTATCCTTGTCACAGAGCCGCCTTTACATTGGACCAAAAAAAAATGAATACTTACTATAAAGTATACTCCAGTGCTCTTGCGCATAAGCTGCCAAAAGTCTTTTCCCATTTTACCGTAGCTGGATTAAGCCCGGACTTGTATTTATTAGATTGGTTATATACTATATATGCTAAAGCAATGCCTCTTGATGTTGCATGTAGAATCTGGGATATCTTTCTCAGAGATGGAGACGAGTTCCTCTTCAGAACTGCACTGGGAGTGTTGCACTTATACCAAGAAGAATTATTAAAAATGGATTTTGTACACGGCGCACAATTTCTTACTAGATTACCAGAGAATCTACAAGCAGAATCCTTATTCAACAGTATTAGTCAAATGTCTACTACTGTTGGAACGACAACGTTCCAGCAAATGTTGGTTCAATATTCTTCGTAATTTAATGTATCAAAAGGTATAGCAAAATTGAAGTTTTCTTATTGTGATAACAAAATCTGAGTCTTTGTGCAAAAAATTTTATACATTATTTAATTAATATTATTTAAAATAAAAAATCTGACTTATCTGAAATGTTAGATATCATGATTCGTATTTATGTAAAAATATATATAATTTATTACTAAGGCCCGATTGCACCAACATTATTTTGACTTTAAACGAGGCAAGAAACACTCTGTCTCGTTTTAAAGCAAAAGAGAAATAGAGAGAGAGAGAGAGAGAGAGAGAGAGAGAGTTTTAAGCCTTGCTTAAAGTCAAAATAACGTTAGTGTAACCTGGCCTAAATGTTTTAGAGATGCTATATATTAATATATATGTTTCTGATCTTTTAGAAATAATATTTATTTCAATATTTCATTTATTAACACAGATATATAATTAACACAGAAAATAATGTAGAGATCAATTGCACAATAGATCAGAGAGATAATTTTTAGAAATTTGTGACAAAAATATATTGTTATGAATTTTTGAAAATTATATGCAGGATGAATCAGAGTCATCGAATCAGCTTTTTATCCTGAAAAAATTATCGACTTCACACGTTATAATCCAATTAGGTATGCAGTAAATAATTTTTTCATAGGGTAAAAAGCTGGTTCAATGATTCTGATTCACCTTGTATAAATGAATAAATTTGTTATGGAAATATTTTCCATGTAAATAATTGACTGTACTATTCAGTTGTAGATATGTTTTTTACAACGAATGAAATTGGAAAAGATGATCTGCAATATAAAACATTAATGCTCTATTAATAGATCTATACTTGTACTTTTACATTTTTTGTTTAGTATTTTTTGAAACGTGATTTTACATTTTGATAATATCTTGAAAATATTTTTTAAAAAGCAAAACAGAATATTATTAAACTATAATTTTTTAATTTGAATATATATATATATATATTGTTTTGATTTTAGTTTTCGTTAATTTATATTATAAATATTTATGACAATTTCTCATAAAATTTGTGATATTTAAACATGTGAAATATCAATCTTGCTTTATATATCAATGTGTATATTACTATATGCAATATTGCATTTCAACTTTGAGATATACTGATTTTTTGTGTATTCTTTCAATTTTTACATTCTCTTCAAAATTGAAGGGAGATATACTCAAATACAACAATATTATTCAACAACACAGGTATTAATCTCATAAATCACGAATATAGAATTAGCCAGAATTAAAGAGTCTTGCTGCATAATATTATATTTACTTGCTATTTATAAATGCTGGACATGCTGACGATACCACGATAAATGCCCAACGATAAATACTAAACAGTTGAGATTATGTACAAGGAAATGTATTTCGTCCAAAATTTTAATTAATATTGATTAAAGAAGCGAAGTTAAATAGTGCAAACATATATATAATATGTGATTAAATTAAGAAATTTGTAAAAAGATCTTTTATAATTATAAAATTTTACGTATTTGCTAAAAATATTTATAATTTTTTGTTAAATTTTTCTCAAATATTACAATTTCGTATAGTTGGAGTTTTTTCCAATACAAATCAATTCGTGTTGCTTGCATTATTTCGCTTGGCTATTTTTAGTCTGGCAATTATGGATTAAGTATGACATTATTGCAATGAAGCGTGTGATAAAATATTAATGATATATAATAAAAGTTTTACTATTTTCTATTTAAAAATTTTAAATTAATATTTAAGTGATATGTTTTCTATGATGTGTGTTACGAAGTGGCAATTTATTTAGTTTCAAATAGTGAAATCTTATCACATGTCCCGTCTTTTGAGTGGCCTTCATAATGAAGATAAGATAAATTCGAGATTTTTAAGAAAACATACGAATTATGCAATTATCGAATTTTATTGTCTAGGCCGTCTAAGGGAAGTAATCTCACAAATGTATTTTCATACAATGTAACTGCAATATGTTTATTGAATGTGCTTATTATATATCGCTCTATTCAATACGAATGTGCGTAGAACGAAAAAAATTTTAGGTCTTACTATTTCAAATAGATGACATCATTAATTAACCATCTTGAGGTTGCTAACTCATGATATTTCAAAATAACAGTCGAGAACATTATATTAGCTTTACATACAGCATATCTTGAAAGCTTGAAAATTATACAAAAAAATATAAGACATCATTATCTAGCAATATAAAATTATATTCGAATATATATCTCTTTTATATAATATGGGCAAGGTTTAGAGCAGTATAATGACAGAGCTATAGAAGCATCTGTGAACTGAAATACTAGTCGCTGAAACAAATACGACATAATTGTCGCGGCTCGTTAATCTCTCATTTATTTTTATGAGACGAAATTATCTACAATATATTGCGACATTTAGGTTATACCTATGTGTTTATACCTGTGTGTTTTTACATAATATTATGCGATAATTTGCACGAACAGCGTGCAATTAATGAATGTGCTTCTCAATGACATATACATAATACATGTTTTATAGAAAATATGTGATTCTCAACGTACGTATTTCTCAAGATACGTATACGAACATCTTGAGAAAAGAGGCATAAGTGAACTCACAAGTGTAATGTATATCCTAGTTTTTAATCGACAATACTCTCATTCCATCCATTATTCCAAACTACTATTTAGCGTTCATGAACAATACATAACGAATAAGTTTATAAATGTACATAAAGAGAGCATAAATGGATAATACGTAATTAGAACACGATGAATTAAATTATTTCGAAACTTTTAATACAAAATTGTGTATATACGTATGCTATATACGTATATGAACTAATAATTACATTCATGTATTTATTTGCGACAGATTTTCTCTCTCTTTTTGTATTAATGATCAGTCTTGTACACGACAATTGATAATAATAGATATTAGTAGGTATTAATAGTTTGATGCTCATAGATTATTAAAATGGAGATTTTTTTTTATTTAATTGACTATGCAATATGTTGACTTGAAATTATATTTTATACTGATCCTTTTTGTTATCATAATAACTATACATTAAATGGCCAAAACATTTTAAAAGTGCTATTTAAATACATTTATTTATGTACACTTCTCTTATTTCTTATATTATTTTAGCTTTAACATACATAGGAGAGAAATTTTATAAACAAATCTTAAAAATTTTATTATTGATTTTATTAATGATTTTAATGTAGCAGGCATTAATTTTTATCTCTAATCAGTTCTTTCATTTCGTTAAATTAGTTTTGTTCGTATCTGCGCTACATAATGTTACAATCAATTAAATTTCAGTAACTGTATAAATCACATCTGTGTACACCTTCTACCTTTGACATAACGTAATTACGTGAAATTGTCAACGATGTGCCAACCGTATCAAAGTTTTAAAAGAACTGTATGAGAGAAGACTTTACACGAAATGTCTCCGTGCTGTAAGCACAACTCAATTATCAAGTTTTGTAATTATTAGTATCACGCTATGCGGTTGGCTGATATAGTTAATACAATATAGTTATCTAATTCATTTAGCGCTGGATGGTAATGTCATTACGAAATATACAAAATGCGACGTTTATGTCCAAAAATAACTATCTGTTGTACGATCAATGTGGAGTGTAAGGGTATTGAAATTTTGTTCATCTTATCGATTTAACGATTGCATTATAATTATATAATATGAATACGAGTTACTACAACTAAAAACGTATGTATGTGTGTAATTGGATGTACACGTGACGTATGCTTGTATTATTGATTGGATTAGACTACTTGTAGGTATATCTATGTTCTATTTGAAAATTTATAAGAAAAATATGTTTTAAATACATTCTTGAATTGATTCTTGAATTTTCTAGAGTAGTACAGTAATTGTATTAAGAAATTAAGTAATACGAAATTATATTAGAAAAATACAATTTACTGTCTTTAAATTCACAGAAAATGCTTTATTATAAAAGATAGATTTATATTTATCTTTTAAATATACTGGAATATACACTGTATAGCAAATAATATATTTAATCTTATAGATATACCTATGTGTATTCTGAATTTTTAAGTTTCCTCTACTTAAGGTCGAAAAGTTACGATGCCTAAAAGACATGATAAAATCGTATAAATGCAAACGTTAAAAATCTATGCACAAATAACCATGCATCATGCACTATGTGACACTTCTGTGTTCCTTGTCGTTAGTGCCTCGATAGAGGAATTCATTGTATATTTTATACGCGTTTTATCGTGTGTACATTTACCTTAAGTGCAATATTGTAATATATATTTTTTAAAGAATCGATCCCACGATATTTATTTTGTCAGATCTACCTAGATCAGTAAACATGTAAAGTATACATAGAGACGTTAGCAAATTAGAAGAAAAAAAAGAAAGAAAGGGAAAGGAAATCTTCATATTTTTTAATACGAAATTTGAAGGAACTGGTTTTCGCTAGAAAGAACGTGAGATCGTAAAATAGCTAGTTTGCGTTATGAATTCCCAAAAATCCCATGAATATCCCGATAAAACGTGATGCACAGCCACGTCTCTGACGCTTTTTATTTAGAAGAGGGATGCCTCACGGCACCGCGTGAGGACTGTTATGTACATAAGTACATGCTTGCTTCCTAATTTAATCGAACTGAGAATTAAATGATATCTACCGCAATAGTGTAATGATCATTTTTATATCATATAATGGAACTGCGAACGAAATTGTAAGCGTATTAAATGCGCGTATGAGAAACTTTGTAAATGACGCCGGCAACATATCTCTATGAATGATTTTTTTTTCCTATATGAATAAAATCTATGCTCTGTGACATCGAACTTCCGAGTTTTCTTTATTCATTCGCCAGAGATAAAAGCTGAGACCAAAGTCACTTTTGCTTCATGATATGTTACGTGCTTGAATTTCGAAATTATGATTGTTGTATATTTCGCGCACATATACAATTATACAAAATAAATTTTTAATAAATTTTAATTATAAATTAATTTTTTAACGCTACTTCGAAATTTTAATATTGTGTATCACAGAATATTTTATATATACATTAAATGATTTTATATATTAAATGATATATAAGTCACTATTTTTCAATCATTTCATATGCATTAAGATATTTCGAATTTAAATGATTGCTAATTGGCGCCAATGTCAAAGATAGTCTTTGGCAAACTTCATGTCGTTCCCTCGGAACGACATGTCGCGTCGCACCGCGGTGATTGCAAGTCGCACTCGAATCGCTCCGTATTTTTCGCGATGATTGTTGGTCCGAAGTGAATCTCGTACGTGAGATATTGTCACAAATGTACCTCGCAAACTCTCGTTCTCTGTAAGTCAAATACCATGCATGTATGTCTGTATAAGTCGCGATATCGGCGATTAGTTTTGCGTTACTCGAATCGATCGGAATCATAATCTTACCTTCTTGTCGATGAACATCGAAAGCGCGCATCATTATCAGGTATATGCATGTTACACATTTTTCATTCTATAATTATTATTATAGCTCTCTACGATTATATCCTGCATCATTCGCTATCTTGGTATTACCCATGTTAATTACTGAAATGTTGCGAGTTTTACGTTGAATTAATCAATAAGCCATTAATAATAAACTATCATATACTGTCAAAATGGCTTTTATTTACAAAATGGACGTTTTCTGATCGCATTAAATTTTTTATCATGTTGTCTCGAAGTTGTCTGACATTTAAAGTATTCAAGTTTTTAAAAATTATCCTACAACACAGTTCTCCGAGGAATATCAAGATGTAAATGTCCTTTGAATCCCTTCAAGAATTGTTTCGTATGGATCGTGTGATTGTATTAATAAAAATTCTAAAGATATTTGAATAATAAAAAAATTATCATAGTATATACATATATAATATTATATTGGTTTATATTATTTTTTATTTAGTTAATTTTTTAAATAATTATATTTGATTAATAATTATATTAGCGCTAATTATATTAATTGGTATTATAGTAATTGATCAAGAAATTTAAAGAAATTATTTAAACGAATAAATTGTATAATTCGAATTGCGTAATTTTATTATATAATCTTTTAAACATTACATTAATCTTTTCTGCTTGTATTATAAAAAATAATAAAATTAAAAATTAAACAATTTATTAATATTTTTTAATTTTTAAACTAATTGTGACAATCGAATATCCAAATGCGTTCTAAAAAGTATTTCGCGCGGCAAGGAAGGTATAACTGGTATTTACTGCTCAGTGATTGGCAGTACTGTTTCAAAAGTCACATCTCGCGAGATGCGATATCTCTCTAATTTATCGTTTAGTCATAGTCTATCGAAGCGCGCCGCGGCAATTGTAGGATTGCGTTCGAACCGTTTCATATTTTTCACAATTATTTTCGATTAAAAATAATTTCGCACTCGATAGATTATATCGTGAATATCTTTATCGAACGTTGTCACTAATACCTCTTTATTGCTCTTAGTATTGCCATTATTGTAATTTCAGTCTCCTAATTCTTCGTACTCGAAATTGATCGAAATCTTTTCCGTGTCCGAAATGTATCGAAAAAGTAATATGCACACGATTGTGAGCAGGTATGTATTTATGTGTAACATTCTAGTCATAAAGTATCAAAAAGAGCATCAAAAAGTACGAACGAAATATCCGCGAAAAGCAAAGATAGATTTGGTAGATCGCGTCGAGGAATCTTAGGCCCTGCGCACAATGGAGAGAAAGGAATAAATATTAAGATTTCAATCTATTAGAAAGCGTGTATTTCGATGTAACCAGTTTATAATAGATTGAAAATCTTAATGCTTGTTCCAAATTAGATATGGGAAAAAGTTCGTGGCGTTTTTCCCGTTACATTTTTAACGAACGGGAAAATTTTTTTTCCACACTTAATATTACTTCCATTGTGCACAGCTCCTTCGCCTTGTTGCGCAGGACAATGCGATTTGAAAAATTTAGCTCCGTGCACTGACGCTCTCTCGGCGGCTGAATTGAGAAACAGCAAGCCGAGACTAGTATATGTAGGTAACGAGGAATATACTTGTTAAAATACAACATATCTAACAAAATAATTGAATCAGAATAATTCTATAACACAATAATTGTTGTAAAGTTAATAGCGAGTTGTAGAATTAGATACTGTTCACTTTATTATTATTAATTTCATAAATTCGTTTTCAAACTTTGCCTGCATTAGAAGCATCGAAAAGTAATGTATTTCACGATAAAAAATGTATTTAAAAAATGAATAATTATTATATATTGATTAAATAAAGAACAAATTTTTAGGAAATTAATTTCGGTAATAAAAAAAAATTAATAATAAATTCTCAAATTTAAAGATTTATATACATGCTAATTGTTGATTACATTTCATGTAATCATGGAATACAGTTCATACATATTTACGAAATAATTAAGGTAGAATAATTGTATTATACAATTATTATAAAATCAATAGTGAATTATAGAATTATAGATATTGCTCATTTTATCTTTGACATTAATTTCATAAATTTGCTTTCAAACTGCATTTAGAAACGTCAGAAAGGAATGCATCGTTTTGTGAAAAAAGATATATTAAAAAATGAATAATTATATTACATATTAAATAAATGAAATTCTTCAGAAAATCAATTTCGGTTATTAAAATAATATTAATATAATATTAATATAATAAATTGTCGACAATATATTATACGGTCAAAGGACAGGCGCGACAATTCTTACGGATTGCGTTTATTTCTCGTACAACTAATCACATTTATTACACCACAATACACGACGGTACACTTAATAATTTAATCGAGTCTAAGTAATATAATCGGTACAGTAGCAATCGATTAATGCGGAGGTATAAATAGCATACTCTTACTGCGTAACATCGCGTACAATTCTACGATATATGTACTTGCCGTTCGTAAATTCCGAATAAAAGTCGCACCCCTCTCGGCGACGATTCTCGGGAGGGAGAAACTCGTAATATACTTTTTAGCCGTGATAGAGTTATTTTGTTACATCGAATTACGTACAAGGGCGTGGATAAGTTGCCCGTTAAACATTATATACCATGTCATATCTGCACGCCGCAATCAGGCATTAAAGTTATCGAACTAATCGATTAATCCGTATGAAATCGAGCCCATATTGTAATATTGATTTTTCTCTCTCTTCTTCTATTATCGCAATTTAATTAATAGTTGGCGATCTACCGCATATACATAATATAAATTAATGAAATACTAAGTAAAGAGAAAATTACATTATGTTTATTTTTTTTTGGACTTTCTATCTGTTGAGAAAAAAACAGCTACAGATTATTTTTGGCGAATTCTAAAATTCGAAATTTTAATAAAATGAAATAATTTTTAAATTAAAAAAAAATCATTTTGTATCATAAAATATATACCAGGATTTCATAAAAAATTGAAAGTGTGAGACTTGATAATGTAAAAACACCTGAAATATATTTTTTCTTTCGATACGTTAATTAAACTTTCAAATTAAAGTTATTTATTTATTCTAACATTTAATTTGTGTATATAAATGTAGTCTCATATAGATTTAATAATCTTGAGTACATTAAAATTAATAACAAAATTTATATTAAATTTTTTTAATGGTTTATAAATATTTTAGTTACAATATTTGAAAGATTCTATATGTCATGTCAAAGAGTGATGTTAAAAATCATGTTGATGAATGTATTCGAAATAGATGCTTAACTTATCGAGAAACATTCAGTAAGATTGACTATTCAATCCTCAAGAGATTGAATATTCAATCGAAGTGCCTTTGCACTTGAAAGTGCCTTCGGGTGCGCGATGGAATTCGAGTGGCGAGTTTATTGACTCTGAATTCTTCTCGCGAGTTTATTTTGCTTTTCTTTTAATTCCTTCAACGATAAGCTGAAAATTGATTCCCTTCCTTACGAATGCGATAATAAATGATTTTATTCATGCGATAAATCTGCATGTCTAATCTATTGGTTCCGATCGCACGCGAAAAGTCCTCTTTAATCCCTGACTGCACGCTATTATTCGCGAATAAATGATATATAGTCTTTTAATATCTTAATCTAAAGCTATCTTAAATTGGTACATTTTATACATGTAATTATAGCGTAGGTGGTGGAGACGACAGATCTCATTTCGAGTTAAATAGAAGTACTAGATCAATTAGTATATAAACAGATGCAACTTACAAAAAAATTATAAAATCTAATTTAATTTTTAAGAAATAAATTTCCATATTGCGAAAATTTAATTAAATCCAAATCTAATAAATTATTTAAAAAAACTCGAGAATATATAAAATATATAAAATAAGTTACTAATGAAAGTTGCAACACATATTTGTGCAAAGATAAAAATTTGATATTTATTTTTTGAACACAATAATGAAATGTGTTTTTTTTTATTTTTTTATGAAAAGGAATATATAATCTCGCAATTCTAAGAGTTTTTGTTTAAAACGATTTTATTATATTAATAAATTTATTAATAAAAGATATTAATAAGTACATAAAAAATTTATATATTTTTTAAACAATAAGGAGCAATTTTTATTATTTTTGTTTTGTTCCTTTTATGAATAAATAGTAGAATTTAACATAATTCTCGAGTTTTTATCAAAAAATTATCATAATTAATCATTTTATAAGTGAAAACAGGTTTGAGGTTCAATTCAACTTAATCGCAAGTCTGTATTGTAAGAACCTCGGTGCGAAACTCGGAATGCGAAGATTCAATCGCCAAGATCTTTGATTTCAGGGTGTATCATTTTGTAACGTGAAGATTGATCGAGGATCGAGATCGATCGTCTCCATAGTACGTGATATTATTGGCTCGCGGTCGCAACGACGTGAACGTTCGTCGTTCATCTGTGACGTTATCGATCGCCCGTCAGAATCGTTTTCACCGACATCACGTTAAAATCGTAAGTACATACATACATTGTCAACTACGGCACACACGAAAGAGCGTATGACTGTTTTCTCCTCGTCCAAGAACAAGAACGATTATATCTGATCTATTTCCCATGGGATTTTCTTCCGGTAAAGAAATGTTTCCATGTGATTAGCGCGACTATAGTTTAAATGTGATTTAGTATTTAATATATGTTTATAAATCTGTTGAGAAAAAGCGTACATCTCTCTCTCTCTCTCTCTCTCTCTCTCTCTCTCTCTCTCTCCAAATAATTTTTTCATATTTTTATATGTGACGTGAAGCATTTTTTTTTTGTAGTTTTCTTCATTTAGACGCAAATCGCAACATTTACAATCAAAACATAATAAAATTACTCTGAATGTGGTATTTCAGATATTTTGCTAAAAATTTTTTAAATTATATAATTTTTAAATTAATTTGTTCGTTGCTTAAAGTTTTTTTTAATATACAATGCATGAATAATGCATGAATATTTTTAATTGTTAACAATTGAAAAGAAGAGAGATTTGTCATGACATATGTTGTATTGACGTGGAAATATAGGAATTAGAATCTTATTAATCACACGAAGACTCGACACATTGCAATTAGTACGTAACTGAATATGTGGATATTATCGTCACGCTAATCCGATACGAATGTTGATGATTGATTCCTCCTCGAACGCGACACGTGCACTTTGCATTTCCCCTTCATTTTAATTTTCTTGCATTGTTATTCATTCGCCGTGTTAGAAGGAAAATGATTTATACCAATCGTACAATGAATACTGGAAGAGGAGAATGCATTCGGCGCAATTTAGGAACTTGGCTCGAAATGCGTAAAGGATAATTTGCTCGAACATTATCGCATATAACAAGAGTACTTTTCAGTAAGAAACAGTGTGATACAATGAATTATTACAACCTTGTTATTTGCCAATGTTAAACAAAGAGAAATGATCACTGTATTATACTGTGTCTCTTGCTGGAAAGCACAAAAAATGTTTACATTACTTACGCGATTTTGTAGCGATATTCACAATTTTCCATCATGTCGTATTTTTTGTTTTAAATATCGTGGCGCTGATTATGCTTAAATGATTATAAGTATGACATCGTAGCAACAATCATATATGATAGTTTGCATTTTGGTTATCATGACTCAATACATTTTGTAGCGTAGATAGAGAAATGATTTTATTATAACGACGATTTTATTATAAAATTGAGTGGCATATAAATTACGCCCCTATTCCCTTCGGAGGATCAAATTAGTCTCAAAAATTTTTCTTATTGCACCACAAAGCACGTGGTTACAAATATATAAACGTTTCTACAGATTATCTTATTACCGTTAAATAATGCGCTTGTGCCGTTTCATCTTCGCGAATCCTCTTATCATACGGTCACGAGAAAGACTTAACTCTGGAAGAATAGCTTTCTTGCGTGCTGGTATTGATACCAGGAGTTTGGAAAGGATCAGGTGGGATGTAACAGGTGGGCTTCTTAACGCAGCTGAGTCATCGATTATGTCGAATAACACGTGATAATTCTCAAACAATTCTCACTGATCTTTATTATGCACAATATTCTTCTTTATCGATATTTCATGCCGTACTGCATCAAACCATACTTACATCGATGAAGTATACATCTTTTATGCTATAAAGATCAGCGATTTTCACGATCGACGATTAATCGAACGACGCCGCCGTCGCCGTCTGAAATTCGCGACGCAAACGATCTGGGAGAGTGTCATCATTGATCGATAAACCCGCGACTCACATCGCGACACGTGTCAGCCGTGCTTAGCCTCTACTGTGTTTCTCTCCTCTTTCTCCACTACGTAATATAATATACCAGCTAGAAAAGGATCTTAATAATTTATATAGAAAATGTACAAGAAAATCTACATTCAACGAACGCGTGATATTTCTATATGAGTATGGTATGACGCGCGATGATCGAGCAGGCGAAGAATAAATAAATTAAAACAGAAGTCGCGAGAGAGGGAGGGGAAGCCCGGGGACGAGTTTTGTGCCATTTGTGATCGAGCGATCCGCCGTGTCATAAAGAAGAAAAAAGAATACGACGAGCAATGCAACAGTTGAATTCTTAATTTATTTCTACCTTATAGAATTTTGAGATAAGAGTTGAAGAAGACATTTATCCACTTCGTTGAATGAATCATTTACGAAGACGCTTGCTGTTCGGTTTCTCGTCATGCCAGCTCAGTCGATTTGCGAAACGCATAGTTCTGTACACGTCACTTTCAATTAAACACGACGTGCGTATCCGTCAGTCGGTGCGAATGCCACACGTTCCAATTTTAGATGAGTGCATCTTGCTCCCGTTGGAAGAAGCGTTTAAACCGAACAAAACGGATGCTCGTTGACGATTTAAATTCGTACGCCTCGGATTCCTAATAGCCGTCCTTAGAACTGAATACGTCAGAGTCGATTTATCTCACGAAGATAAACTGATGTCTTCGTTGTAGGTACAAGATATGCCTCGCGACGTGCTTCAACATGATTGCCCAATTCAAACAAATCAACATATCTAACCCTTCAAACGTTGATAAATCGAATTTGCAGAGTGGTATTCGCGCTTTTGCATTGATATGTAAACACAAATCGTAGATAATGTTTGCGTGCGGAAGCTTGGTAAAGAGTCAAATAAAACAATAGAGGATTCAAACTGTTTGAAGATCTTTCGTCTTAGTAAACGTTTACTCAGCAATACTAAAACGCGGTCATTATCTTTGTCGAGAGAACGCTGTTGAGAGAGATTGATGAAGGTATATAGATCATGCTTTTAACTGATGAATTTTTTAAAGAATCTGTAGATTCGTTTTTCGAAGAAATATTAAAAAAATTAAAAGTTTTATATATATATATTATATATGTATATATATTAAAAGTTATATATATATTAGGTATAGTAAAAAGAAATCCATTATTTTTCCATTCAATTTCTTGCAAAAATAATGGATTTCTTTTTACTACACCTAATATTATAAATTATATAAGTAATCGATAATTATCAATTTCTTGTTGAAAATTAAGTGTAGAGGGAATAATAGAAATTTATTTTCAAATTTCAAGTGGACTTTTATAAATTTGTAACTTGAAAATTGGTTGTCCAGATATTTAATATTGTATTAGAAATTTGTAATAAATAATCTTTTTCAATAATGATTTTTTTGGTAAAGAATTTTGGTTTTTCTTTTTGCTAAAAAAAAATTTTCAAAACGATCAAAGGAAAATGAAGCATGATTTTATATAGTGATGTTTTACACCGAATAAACGATCAGAGTCACAGTAACTTTCTAGTAGGGCGATAAAAATGATAACGCTTCTCAGATTCCAATGTGTGATATATCCATAATGATAATATATATAATGGTTAAATATATTTTATACTTGAACGTATCTTCGCTTATCTACTTGCTTCGCGTCCGTTTTCGTTTCTCTTTTTGCCTCTCTCGTGGTTTCATTGGATTCTCGCGCTGTTTCCCTCTCACGCCCACTTTCTCCGAGTGCACCGGCTCTCAAGACACAAGGCGGCCGCGAATAAATCAGATTTGAAATGGCTAGACGTGGTACATGTACGTACGCATTTTGCGCTTGTCTACTCGAGACCAGCCTTTTAGTACCGACGGCAATACGAGCCCTCTAGTGCTGGACGCGGTTGAATCATGCTTCCGTAGCAGGTGTGCCGCGGTTTTCTCAGGAATTAAGTCGAAGCGTACATATTATCACATGTACCTTCACCTCGCTATTTCTACTCCGCGACGTTGAAAGAGATACCACGATGCATAATTTGCGGTCATTGTGCAGTTTTATTATAGCAAGATTATTCTTTATATTATATTATACAATTTTTCAAACAGTGTTTTTGAAAACTGGATTAAATAAAATAATAATAAAATAAAAGTTAGTTATAAATTATAAAAACTATGTGTCTGCGATTTGTTTTTTGAAGAAGTAAAATTAGAATAGCAAAATTGAGACAGATTTAGAAAAGGACCACGTAAATTATAGACATTCTATGTTCCGAGAAATTACAATTTTTTTTAGTATCATTTCATAATTGCGCTAAATTATTAATGTATAAAAAAATCAAAAGTATGAATTGAACTTTTCTTCAAACGGAAGTTTTTTCTTGTGTACTCCCTTTTTCAATCTTCACTTCAATTTTTGCTCATAAGCAAAATAAAAAGGAACGAACAAGATTAAAGACATCGTACATCAGTATGCGATTTTCGAAATTGATTTCGCTTTGCCGAATCTATTAAGCTTTAATGATAGTACCTTCTATAATATAGATGCATTAACGTTCAGTTCGTACATATCACGCTCGCATCACATAGTGCACAATCTGTACACGTCCATGTTTTGTATATAGCAAATTGATGTTGATGAAAATGAATTACCATCGAACCGTCGGAGAAGCGTTTTGAAAGAGCTCGATTATTTTATATGTTATAGAGATATTAATATCACGTTCTCTCGCAATTCACGTTGAATATTGTTGCACGCAACTTAATTAAAATCATCAATTTCTATTGATCACGACAGTGACTGCGCTACGAGCATTATGATGCGGAAGTGGATATTTTTTATTTGAATCTGGTTCGGTTGTAGTATTAACGTTACAGAAATGACGACATATTTGGGCGATTATTCGCCATTGAATAACGGGGGTATCGCCACAAACCATACCGGCGACGATTTGCGGTATTCCAGAGTAATTGAATCTGTCGCGTAAATTCGACCCGACATTTATCTCGCGACATTTCTCACGGACATGCGATTTATCGGGTGCGAACGGGTACGATGGCGAGCATTCAAAGATTCATGCCGTTCAATAAATTGCTTGTCACGGAGAAATGTCGCGCAACAAATGTCAAGAGTGAATCGACATCGGGGAATGCGCTTGCTCTACAGAGATGTTAGGTACTCGACCGAACAGCAAATTATCATATTAGAATGGAAAATCTAGACTAATTTGCATTTGATTCAAAGGATATGTACTTGGTGAAAGTCAGAGTAAAACTGAAGAATTTTTTTAATTGAAATAAAAATTAGAAAGAAATTTCATAAATATATATATACGTGTAATTGATTGATAATACAAATATAGATTATCTGAAATTTTAATGGTTATTCATCAGTGTGTATTTTTTTGAATGATCGATCATTCCTGTGGATCGTTTCAGGATTGTATCTCGTAACAAGATAGTTGCTTTTGCACGCAATCTTTCTACAAATATGCATTGCTCGCGTTACTTCGCGGGGCGGACTACTCGTCACGGAAAAATCGCTGCTCCCCCTTTCGTCTTCCTTCCTCGTATCTTGCTTTCGACATAAGATCGTCGATGAATACCGCGCGCAAAACAAAATCGGCACCCCGATACTGGTATTCGCGATCGGGAAATCAAGATATGCAGGTTCCTACACGAACACGGTTAGGAGGGGATTGACTTCTCTCTTTTCCTCTCTGTTTCTCTCTCTTTCTTTTTCTGTTACTCTCTTTCTCTATCTCTTTCTCTCTCATTCTTACATACATACGAACGCACGCATACATGTGCACACACTTCTTTCTCTCTCTCTCTCTCTCTCTCTCTCTCTCTCTCTCTCTCTCTCTCGTTCTTTCACTCACACTCTTATTCTTTTTCTCTCTTCATCTTGCTTTCTATCTCTTCCTCTTCGCGACGTACGAGCATCTCAATGGCACGATCTCGCCCTTCGTTGGAAACGACGCATTCGACGATGCCATTCGTCGCGCCACTCGATGACGATCGACCTCTGTGTCACTGTGAGTCCACCTTGACCACCACCGTCACTCTCTTGACCAAGGATCAAGTACGATCTGTAAATATAACAAAATTGTGTGAGTTTAGTCTCAGTCGTTGTTCAGTTGTCAGCTGTTGCCGGCTATCACAATTTCTGACAGGCAGTCCATGGACGTTACAATTTGTTTACATATTATCAGAGTTATCCTATTAGAAACCTTGATCATTTGATTGATCTCTAAATGAAGACAAGTAGAAAATTAAATGACTACGAAATAAAGAATATAAAAAATTAGGAGCTTTATGTAGTTATTAATGTTTTGAATGTGTATTATCCAAATAATAACGAAATTAATTGATAATAAAGTAAAAATAATAGTAAAAAGTAGTAATAAAAAATAAAAGTAAAAAAATAATAATACTTGTGATTCACAAGAAGCAAATTTAGATTTACAAGAATTTAGAATTTTATAAAAATCTATTCCATTTTATTTTTATTTTGAAAGGAATTTTGTGTGTTGTATCTGAAAAAATATATCTCTAAAAATTCGTTAAAAAATCTGCAGTATTATTTAAATTTGTCCACATATAAATGTAGTAGACACTTTTTTACTTTTTTAAAGATGGGCAATTTAAAATTATTAAATTTTTAATGATATAAGTATTCATACAAAAATGAAAGAATTTTGATTCAACATTCAATTCTTTGATGAAGTGATAATGCTTACTTATTAGGCTTGATTTTCGGGCATCTGCATGCCAGATCAGCTGAATGAACGTAAAGGGACACGTCGCCACGTCGAATCCTCGAGTTAGGATTTTTCTTGTAGATGAAATCGACGTTTAGAGTGAATCGGATCCAGGATGTGCCTGATACGCTTGTACCGGTCTGCGAGCTGTCGCTTTTCTTGTGTCTGTCCGTTATTCTGCCCAGAATAGCTGCGTTGAAAAAGAACATTGAGCATTACATTTCAAGCATACACATACATAATAATGTTACCAAGTTATAATTGAGATAGAATATCTGGAGC
>NW_017259378.1:512944-529068 GCF_001594045.1 Atta colombica
GACTTCGTTCGACAATGCTAGAGTTATTTCTTTTTTCTCCGAGTATTCTACAAGATGAAATAAAAGATTTTTTAGTACATCATTTTTAGAATAAAATTTGTCTTTTTATTATAAAATAAAACTTTATATAAGTAAATGTAACTTCATAACTCTAAATAATTTCATAAAATTAAAAAAAAATGTAATTAGAAAATTGATGTTTTATGTTGTAATTAAAATGTTTTGAACGTAATAGTGCTTAACATGGACCTATGTGTTCCTTTCGTTCAAAGGATGTCTAGATCCTTTCAACTTCTATCGAGACTATAGAATTGAATGGGAGGCAGCCGGCGCGGCGACTGGGCACAACTCTTCTTTTCTTTTTCTCCTGTTACGACTTACCATCTATCCTGTCGTCCTCAGAACAGGGATACTATTAGCCTTTCGCTAAGGACTAGGGTCATGCCCCTGCGAAACGATTTAGCGTTGAGTTGCATTCGATTGAACCATTCATTACTCGACGTCGGCGTTATGAGTTTATACGCCGTCGTGCTTGACCCCGGAGTTTGCTATTCGAATCACGGGGCCGCGTTATTCTTGACATCGTAGTCTGGAGATTTTACATCTCTCGTGGGGGAGAATAACAGAATATATTTTTAAAATGGAAATGTATATTTTCTTTGCTTCGTAGCAATTTCGCAAATTCTAAAACTGACTTTGTTGAGTTATTATCCTTAATACCCTAAATTGATCTCTTGTTGAGAAAACGTAATTAATAGACGAAAAAAATGTGAAATGCAAAATTATTGAATATTTATATGAAAAATTATATATTTGTGCAATTTTGTTTTTATTCTATAACCAATTTCTGTTGTTATTCTAAAAATGTTTATTTCTATTAAGAAAAAAATTTCCAACAGATAAAACTCAAACTAAAAAAACGTTTTATATATGATATTTATAGATAAAAATCATTTTTTACTTTATTGATGTTTTTATGAAATATTTCTTTCCTCTTCTAATCTTTTATTTTTATCAAATCAAGTTTTTCTTGTATTGCAATTTTATCTTTGATGATTTGTTATAATGTTTAAAATCATTGTAAAATCATTGTAGAAGCTTCCCATGACATCTCTTTGCATATTCCTCGCTCTGAGCGAAAAACACGTGAAGGCACGAGGCGTCGCTTCCCGATCGGTTTCGCTTTCGCGACATGACTATAGGATACACGATCGTTTTGGCCGCTATTCTAAGTCGGAGACAGCTAAGTGCAGACCTGTTGAAGATTTATCTGCGCTGAATCAAAGCAGCAGAGCGGACAGGAAAGGAAGCAGGGAGCGTCGAAGCTGCTCTGTTCGGCCAAAACCGCGCCGGACCACGGCTCAAAGGCATACCATTCTATTATTGAAAGCCCCGGCACCGTTAAAACGCGAGTCTTTCATTTTTGAACGAGTTGTTATATAGATACACCACCGCGAGAAGAGAGCGTAATTGCGACCGTACACAAACAACGCTAACCTTTCTTTCTCGTTCTCCTCAATGACGGGTTTAGCGAACTCCGAGCCCCAAATAGTATAAAGCGATGTAAAATTTAAAATTTTTTATAAAGAAATAACGAAATTTAAGATATTAATTTTTTATAAATTATTTATTATAAAGAATAATAGATGCAGGATATAAAGCAATTAGTATAATTATAGAAAAAATTGGAAATTAGAAAATAGAAAAGATTCTTTTTAAAAGTGATTTTTAAAATTATTTTCTATATTTTATAAATATCCAATTTCGTTTAATATATTTTTTCCTTAAAACGTCTTTTGTTAATCTTTTTATGCAAATGCAGGGCTTTCTAAAAGCAAAATCCGTTACTGTCTCTTCTCTTACTGTCTCCCTGTTTCTCTCCCTTCGGGTCCCTCTCCCTGTGCGTACATTTATGTTCGACTTTTTCGAGGACTTTCGAGAGAGAGAACGGCACTCTGGCATAAATCGTTGTTTTACATACGTTCTCCACACATTATTGGGGCGGGCGCACATCTATTCCCGATAAAAGCCGAAACAATTCCAGTAGCTTTGTGTCGCGCAATGTTTTTCCACATCGGCTAGCCAGGATTGTCTACATCACTACGTTTATTGTCGTTTTCGAGCGCTGTCATTTAACTTGTCAGTGCGATATTGGATTAGAAGTTTTGTATTACTTGTTTATTGCAAAAATAATGGAGTCATATTAGATATAATTTCTTCATTTTTATACACTTTGAAACTTTTGATTGTTTGATTCTTTAAAATTCTTGAAAATTGAAAATTAAATATTTCTTGAAAATTGAATATTTCTCTTTATATCTTCTATAATATTTAAAACATTATCAAAATATTTATTCTTATTGATCAAAAAACTACAAGAAAATATAGATTTTATCTTAAGAAATTCGTCATAACATAAAGATGTTGCGTAATAGTTTTAAATATGAGTGTAGACAGATTTTAAAGTGATATATCCCTTTACTTTAGAATAGGTAGTTTTATTTTTAGAAATGTGATAGTTGATGTAAGAACGGCTTAATTATAGAATCTCGTGATGACGGGAGAGAGAGGTGGGACGTTTGTCGTGTTGTTTGGGTTTCTACAGCTTGGGTTCCATTATATCAGAGGGGTGAGTGCAATTACACAGTTCTTTGTTCACAACGTTGTTTGATTCGGGAACACTTACCGTAGTCTCTTTTGCAGTACTTGTTGAGATTTAGCCTCTTCGTGCTGGCGCGACACTTTCCGCACTGATCTGCAATAAAACAAAGTGAAAAATAAATTACGCGGCTTTCAGTAGCTTAATCAATTTATGGCTACGCGGATTAATTTCCATGGGCGTAGCGTTGGTGAACGAGGAAACGCATTGTTAGTAAAGCATTCTTTAATTGCACGCAGAATAGAATTTGGTCGGATCGAGCAATTGTCTTAATTGGGCCTTGTGCAGAGGTTATCAAAATGACGAATCGCTATTATTACAATAATCGTGGTATGCCTGACATGATTAATCACATTAAGGTCTCACATAACAAACCCATATTAAGCTCTCTCACATAGTTGTGCTATTTATTCATGATTAACACCGTTATTATTATGGGTTTTAATATATGAATCAAATTACATTGAAACGATATGTCTGCATTATGAATTTTATTATCTTTTTATTAAAATTATCAAAAATAATTGTTTCGCATCTTTTTTGAAATAATTAATCTTGCACTCCTCGGGAATAGAGCAAGTTATAGAAAAAATTGATTAATTGGATTTCCTATTGCAATTTGCAATGATTTAAATTAGAAATATAGTATTTAAGTAGTCTGCAAACTTAATTTATTAATAATATAATAAATTGGGTTTGAAGACTATTTTGCTTTTGATGTTATTGTGATTTTATACTTTAATAAAATTATATCTTTAACTTATTTCCAAGTAAATTTTATTTAAAAAATTGTAAATTAAATAATGATTAATGTTAATTAAAGTTATAGGTATTTAATGTTGAAAATTGCAAGTTCAAACAAGAAATTTTTCTTCGATATTTTCAATAAATTACTTTCATATAAAAAAATTTACAAAAGATACTTTGCTGCCTTTGGTATGCAAGTCTATACACATAGGCACGTAGATCTGGTGTTAGTGGAGACGACAAACGAGTATCGTGACGTTACAGACGGAGAGCCTTCGACCTCGTGTCGCGTATACATTGTAGGCACTTGGATTACTTCAGTCTCGCTCGTCTTGTCTCGTCTCGTCTCGTCTCGTACTTGACACGACCCATTATCATCCACCAGTGAATCCATCCATCTATTATCTAGCCGCGACTATCCATCCATTATATCCCATACGCGGTCAACGCGTCTCGCAGCCGTTCAATTAATTCCCCAGACAATATGTTATAGTCTCAACTGGAGGCCAAGAGAGGTGAAAGTCGTAATGTGATTAGGACGAGACAAACTTTAGAACACTTGTTACAGAAGTTGAAGGAAGTAAGGTTTAGATTATCTTTTAGAAACAATGGAATGACTTGAAAGAAATTCAAAAAGCAGATGACATCAAGAAATAACGAAAAATAAGAATTTTTACGTATTTCATGAATTATAAATATATGCAGTATACGATGAATATATTACATTTTTATCACATTGTTTCAATCATTGTCCATAATATAACATATTAAGTCTTCTGCAGATATTATTTAAATGAATTAAACATTACAATATAGTTATATTCAATTTGGGACTTTAAAATTTGAATAAAACAAGATATGGAATAAAGTTAATTTCAATAGTCTCTTAAGAGAAGACAAGGTAAACTTAGGTAAATTTTCCAAACCCAAACGTATTTGAACAGACATCAGAAAAGGAGGACACGTCCAGAACGTATCATAACTTTAAATTTGATTTGTTTGGCTATCGATTTTACTTCATGTTCTCTTTAAATTACGGCAGGGGTCCGATCAGTTCTGAGTACAGGTAGGCAGATGCAAATCGACGTCAAATGCCAGCCGCATGGGGCTAACTGGTGAATTAGCGTGAGCTGCCCACCTGGTGCTGATTCGCGATACCACGCTGATGTTCATTCGTTCGTACGTATGTCGGGACGTTCGCCGGATCACACACGTGTCGAGGATTGAAAGCGTGTGATTGATCGACCGGCCGGACGATCGAGAATTGCCCGCGAGATCGTCCGACTGTTGCGTTGATTTATCGGCAACAACGTGCTTGGATTTCATAACATGACGGAGATGGTAGTTGACGAAGAAGTTTTCTTGTATTGGAACTGAATCTGTTGCGTATGTCCTACATGAGTCACAAACATGAGTGACATTCTTGACTTACGAATTAATAATACAAATATTGAATTGAAAATAAAATCATATTCGTTATTATTATTCGGAGTCGCTTGGACTTTTAATAGCCATCTTTAAATTAAATCGATAACTGCCAGAAAGATTGTTATACATACACACAGAAAATATCATTCAACTGCTAAAAAAAGTGATTACTCAGATTTTTTTTCTTTTCAATAATAATTATGTTTAATAAAGAATATTTTTTTGTTAAAATTTACTTATTACAAAATTTTAGAAAAACTTAATATCATACTTAAAACAAAGAATTTATTCTTTCTTGAAGTATAGATATAAAATTTTACCGAAAAAGCGATTTTATGTAATAAATTGTTTTAATTTAATAATTTTGATTGAAGTATTAAATTTGGATTCAGAATTTATTTTAAATAAATTTAATGTTTGTAATGAACTTATGATAGATTTGCGGGTTGATAGATTTGATTACACCAATTGGTCTGTTGCTTAGCACAAGTTATTAAATTATGATTTTGTATCTAGTTAAATTTTTCTGTAACAGTTTATTCAGTGTTTGCATCGGCATACATTAAGTGCAACCGATGGAATTCGCTATTATATTTGTTTACACATTGCGAAACATCAGTTCATTGAATAAACGACATCGAGCAGGAAATTGACAAAAGAAAAATATCGGTCAGATGAAATATTTAAGATCACCATAGACAGCAAAAAAATATTTGTTTTCCGATACGCGAGAGCAACTGATTCTTTCACATGCATGGTATTTTACGACTTCAAATATCACACATCCGGTTCGCGAAAATGAACGATGTATGACAAAAAAATAAGATAAAAAAGTGCTACTGGAGAAGAACACTTTTCAAATGGAATAACATACATACGAGTGACTGACATTGTCACGCAGTATCTCGCATTCCGCTCGCGTTTGGAGTATCACGGCAGTGAACGATCGCAGCATCTTTTCTTATTTTTACAGTAAAGCATTTAAATCAATAATCTCTTCGTTTTAATGTTCTTTATTCTACATTACGAATATAAAATAATTCTCTCCTGACGCAAAGCTGATATATTTGAAACATTAAATCTTGTACTACATGTACTTGCGTAAAGGAGTAATATTTTATCTCGAGAGATATTCAGTTATTTAATAAGATTCTCAGCTGGTTATTCACTGAACGGGACAAGTCGCATACATCAATACTCTTTCTCATTCGCGTGTCGTTTATCGAAGTATATCGCGAAGTGGCCACGAGAAGCATGCCTGATAAATGCGAGAGCATGAGAGAGACACTTTGCTTTCACGGGCGAGTTGAGAGAGATGAGAGCTTTGAGATCTTTGACCCTGGGAGTGTCGAACTTTTTACTGGACTATTATCATAGACTCCTGTAATATACGCCGAATAGCTAAACTGGTGAGATACGAGTGAGGAAACATCACTACATATATAAGAAGCGAAGTCTTCTTTATGACTATGAAATATCCGCTTTCTGTAAGATTTTCCTCGACACATATTTTGAACGTCGTAATCATTTTTTGTATCGCTAACCTAATTTAATAAGGTTCGATCTCTTTTTAATGAAATAAAGATCGAGGATAGAATTGAATGGATTTTATAAACGAAATGTACTTCATGTTTGAGAAGCAGAAGAGATCATGTTCGTATAATTTTATTTTATCCTAAAGTATTTTACGTGGATAATGAAACTTTGCGTTATTTTATATTTAATTAAATTTGCAATAAAATTTATCCTCGTGTATTTTCATGTATTCTCCTTATGAAATAAAATCTAGCATTTGGATCTTTTTGCTTCTCAAGTGCAGATTTACGCTAATCGCGCGTGTCGCACACTACTTCAATCGCGTGCGAGAGCGGTTAGTACGATCGATCCCGTAATCATGGTTAAATGCCTTCGAAGAAACTAATCCTTTTTCTCATGGCCGATACTCGTTTTAATGCTCAGTGTGGTTAGGAAAGATTTAGCGGTTACGCACTGTCGAAGCCAACAAGATGTGTACATGTTCTTCTTATTTATCTCGTTCTTACCGCGATAATTTTACCTCTGTCGATCCTGCCTCCCGGCTCGGTAACTTAATTCTAATTATTAGCAGCGATCTTCTCTCCTGTGAAAACTTAAACACATCTGTAGTATTCGAGTAACACATCTGTAGTATAATAAAGTAAAAAGAAAAAGAAATGAAAAAAGATGATTAGCGAGTACGATTACATGAGTGTGATTACAAAAGGTGAAAACAAACGTACGCAAATTCAATTTGCTCTTGGCTGTCTATTTGAATTAGGGATAATTAGATCTTTTTGAGATATCGGGAAACAAAAGTGTAATTTTGATTTATTTGTTACTATATGTTAATATCGCATAGTGGCGAAAGGAATATGTAAAATTGCTGTGATATGTATAAAGATACGTATACATACAAGAATGTGTAGAAGAAATTTCACGAGAGAAATAAACTTTTGGCTAAATTATGTTTTATTATTATGTATCTAATTATAGAGTCTCTAATTATGAACCTGAATTATCTGAAAATTATATTTGATAATTTTCAAATAATTCAGATATCAATAATTTGTTTTAAACAATTAACAAAAAATTGATTGGAACGAATACTAATAGCATTATTAAATTCTACGGAAAAAATATATATAAATAGTGTATTGCAATTTTTTCTTCCGTTATCCTTATTTCAAATAGTTATATTTATTATAAATTTAAATTCTCTTTTTTTCCATTGTAACTGTTATTTCTTACATAAAGCAGCTAGTAGAATAGATAACTTCTATAAATTTTTTTATTATTAAAAACGAGAATTCGTAAATAAGATTTTATTACGTCACGTTTTTAAGGTACTTTAGCTAAAAAATACAAAAAATGCCTTTTGGGTTCAATTTTCTCAAAAACATGACGTGAACAATTTCATTTACTACAATTTAATTTAATTTTTTCAGCGACAAAAAAATCACTTCGTCCCGTTCGTGATTTAGAAAAAAAGTATAAATTTGTCGAATAGTGTAATTACAATAGCTCGTGTAATGAGATTCGTTTATAAATCAGACAACTACAAGATAATACTTCACTATTCCTTGTAAAGGAATGTACTATAAGGTAATACTTCACTATTCCTTGTAAAGAAAATTTGATTTTAATTGAGTCAAGAGGTAGTTGCAATTCCGAGTTTTCTTTGCATTCTTATTTTTTCTCTGCAGCTTTTATCTTAATGCGTGGATATAAGCTTTCGAAACAGCTTGCGGGATCGCGTGTACGCGCGCGGCACGACTGCTGATATGCGCCATTCATAAGCGTCCTTTAGACGAGTCGCCATTCATTCTAGCCCATTCATCGGTCGACCGTCCCCAAGCGCGGTGACGACGGCAGTCGGAAGTCGCGCGATTTAGAACGTTGATATTCGCATATGCGCGCGCGTGTAATCCGCTTAGATCCAATCGTTGGGTATCGTTAATACGAAGCGTCCGATCGGGACTTCCTTTGTGCCTTGATTATTGTCAATTTGTAATCGCATGAAGCGCGAAAGCTTTTGTTAACTGCGAAGAATGTTTCTTTGAGGTTTATTTAACATAAAGACGGAGACATTGATTCGCTTCAAGGATTGATTCGATTTTATTATTGTGTTTTTAAAGGAAATTATGAATTTTTTTAATGGCTATAAGTAAATCGATGAGATTACTTTTATAAATAATTTCTAGTACGTTTTATTAAAAGAAAAGAGATTCTATAATTTAAAAACATTTTGTATTATAATTTAAAAAAAGTTTTCAATGTAATCAATATTAATATTATTATTGACTATATTATATATTAATAACTTTACGCAATGTCGTTCTGTAAAGAAATATTTTTAAAAATAATAAAATAATAGGATAATTTTTGTTTTATCTATTATTTATACATTATCTATTATTATATTATTAAATTATTGATGTGACCTAACATTTTAACAATTTAGCAATGAGAATCTCATTCCAGAGATATCCCATGTTAATTTAAGAAGCTGACATTGATATCCATTTAGACTAGGATAAATTTTAGAAATTATTTTAACCTTGACTATGAATATTTTTAGTCTATGCATATTCTTGGCGTATTAATCGTTACTGAGAACAGTTACGTAAAATGATGTAGAATTTTATGACACTTGTTTTTAGTGAGCTGACCTAATATTATTTCTGTTTTATGAGAGCCATATTGCTGTTGAAGTGTATTAAACATATAAAGAATTGAAGAAAGATAGATATTTGTTCAAATTCTTAAATATCAAAATATAAATTATATTAACTAAAATTCGAAATACAAGTAATCATATATTTCTAAAAGTTATACACAGTAACACATATATATTAAAATATTTCTTTATAATTTTACAATATTATATAATAAAAAGGAAATGAATGCATAAAAAAAGTTACGAAAAAAATCAAGAGAGAGATTATTATTACTATCATTTGAATATTTAAAAAATAATATAATTTGCAAAGTGTAGCAATTGAGAAATATATAAAAATTATGTTATTAAAATAAAAACTTGTATAATTTTTTTTGAAAAGTTATGCCTTAAAAACTTGAATCAAATTTATTTTACAAAATAAAAATATGTCATAAGTTTACTTTGCAAAATGCTAAAATTTACAATAAAATTTTTATAAACATTATACTTTTACTATTGCGTAAAAAATTTCATTTTTATAATTTTTTCTGCAATTTCGTATATGTTGAATAAGATTTTTATTGCTATATTCGCGAAGATAGTAGACGATACTAAATTATTTTCTCTCTAAAGTTTTATCTAAAAAAATAAACTAAATTTAATTTTGCCTGTTTCTTTGAAAATTCAAGAGAGTTTTTTCACTGACTTACTATTAGCCTTATAACGCCTATGATGTGCGGATTCTTCCCAGGCGACGTTGTTCCTAATAGCGGACATAGATTAATCTTTCGCAACGTGACTGTGTTTTTCTTGGCAGAAGGGCTATGCCACGCGCAAGAACGCGCTCGAGATTTAAAAATGAATTTCGCAAATTCTCGTCTTAGCCGCGATACTTTTAAAGCCAAGGAAAACATCAATACTGGCACAATGTTATTGCCTTCTTTTTACAGGGATACATCTATAGATATAAAATTTTTATTTTTTTAAATTTATCTGTAACATGAACGAGGCACTTGATGCAACAATTAGTCGATTTTTTGAAATTGTGAAAATTTGGTTGGAAAAAAATGAAACAACAAAGTGAGATTGAAAGTTACAGTTTTAATGATTTTTCCAAGTTAATGACATTTTTTAAATTTAATAAAAATTGTTACTATATTTAATTAAAAATAATTTAAACTTGGTCTCTCTTTCTTTTTCTCTTTCAATACATCGTATCTTCGTTGTCTGAAATATAATAAAAAATTATTTCGTTTGCAAATCCTTCTTACATACGTATGTGTTGGTTTACTTCCACATTACTTTATATTAGATACATGTATACATAATACACCATTCGTGTGCGCAACTGATTCTTCTGCATTTTACGCTCAATCTGGCCAAGTACATGTAGGTGTCTGAAAGTATTTGCGGAGCGGGATGTATACCGGTGTTCATCAACTAAATCCAGAGTTCGCGAGGAAAGATTTCTTGGAAGCTACTGGAATAAGGAAAGAAAGCAGAGGCTAGAAAAGAGATGCGGAACGAGATCCGCACGAGATGCGAACCGGTATACATATTTCTCTCCACGCCTGTCTCATTCAGGTATTCGCGGAATAATGAGATTATATTGCGATAGCTATTCTAAAATAAACTACAAGTGCAAGCCACGGAATGGGGGATGTGTACAATACTCACTCGTAAAAAATATTTCAATATTTTCATTCAGACATAGAAAAGGATATAGAGAAACCTTAGGATTAAACCAGGAAAAAGGGCACACAATATAATATACTTATACATATGAGAACATATTTTATAATTTACCCAATCTTTTTTGCTCCTGCTGTATATTCTTTTTTTTTTTCTCCAAGAGAAAGCTGCAAGTTGGCAAAGTTTTTTTTATATTTTTAAGTCACACGTACTCTAAGATCTTTTTCATGTTGAAGTTAGGACGTCTGTATATGTACTGCATGTACTATATGTGTATGTAATCGACGGGAAATATAATACTTTTGAAAACCGTTCCAGAATCTTCGAGCTTTTCTCATAAATCCGACAACGCCTTCCGCCCGCAGGAAGTAGAACAGGAGATTGCTTCGAAATCAATTTATTTTGACGTAATTCATCTCCGCGGTCTGTTTGAAAGGGTCAGAATCATCTCTTGTCTCGAAACTAAAAGTCGGCTATCTGCTATCAGTTTTAATACATATATAATGTTTAATAAAATAAAAGTATATTAAAATTAATGATTTCGAGAAAAATTCGAATTAGGATACGTTTAAATGCAAGTTAGATTCTGAATTAACATGATCAAATATAAAATGAAAGATGATGAGCAAATTCTCTTCATTTATATTCATGTCAAATACGTTTGCTATTCTAATTTGTAATTAAAGATTATATTATAAGAATTGATTTTCTGACTGCATCGAGATCGAACGATTTGGATCGCGTGAACTGTGAAATTGTGTAAAAATGGTATAAAACACACGCAAATGGAGAAAATGTTCGCGATCAAAAACACAAGTGAAAAGGATAACGTCACAATTATATTGCACAACATCGAATGTTCTGCGAAATAGACGAGTTGTGCGAGAAATCAAATATTGTATTTTCCGGATACGTTGCTCCCCTGGATCACGCTTGCATATATTGCGGCGCACGGCGCACGTAGCTCCAGTCCTGTACTACCCTGGAAAATCCAATTTTCATGGGCCAAAATAAACCTCTATCGAATATCGTGGTCACGCGTGGAAATGTACGACGTGACTCGCCGTTTCGACATTTGTGGCGAAATTTCTAACGTACTATATTCCCGCGTCGACAGTCGGGGTATTATTGCATAATTACGTGATCCTCATAGGTGTGGAAGCACGAGCGATGTAACAATACAAATGCGGAATTTGCACTCCATATACTCCAGTCTGGTATAATAAGACGATTGTAACGCACGGCAAAAGCACTATAATATTTCGTAAAGTTTATATAGCAGAATATACCAGTATTTAGATAAGCTTATTATCATTCAAGAAATTACCAGTCGAGAATCACTATGAGTTAATGATTCTTATACAAATTTATGTTTGTCAATTAAGTAATTCCATTTTTTTTTTCACCTTCAAAAATGAGAAATGAATTTCATTTATCAACATGAATAATAATGTATGAAATAAAAATGCTACGATCAACTTTTTTTCTCGGCAAAGAAAGTTAAAATCGATAAAAAAACTTTTAGAAGAATTTTTCATATATAATATCGAGTCAATATTATATCTCTCTTTTCTCTCTCTCTTTTCTCTCTCTTTCTCTCTCTCTCTCTCTCTCTCTCTTTCTCTCTGCTCGCACGCAGTTAAAGTGATAAAGTATATACAAAAACATAACTACAGATCTACTGAATTCGGTAAATGCAACCACATCACGTTTGCGCACGATGCAATACGCAAGCGAGGTTACATAGCAATATACGTGAAAATGTCGACTTCTGCATGGCGCCAAATTCCCATATAGATTATACTATCTGCACTATACGATCGAGAATCGTGCAAACGTGAGTAGCAAAGAAGTAGGAAAAGTAAAATGGCAAATATAACATTTATTTTGGAATTTAATTATCTTTTCCTATTTTCATATATTGGTAATTATGTAAAAAATTCTACAAGTTATAAACGTATTAATTTTTGAGCGTAATCTGGAGTATAAGTAAAATATAAAATAATTCATATTAAAGTAAAAGGATTTATACTTTTCATATTAATATATCGCGCGTAATAGAAAATAAAATTAAAGTGAATAAACGCATTAAAACATTTTAGTTCTACAGATAAAACTAAAAAAGGCAAGACCTTAATTCTGTACGAAAAAAAATGGTTAAAGTATTTATAAAGTAAAAATTTAGCTAAATACAGATCTAAAAATAAATTTTGTCAAATCATCAAAATAATTGGAGAAATAAAAGCAGCTATAATGTGATAAAGTTTTAGATATTTTAGCAAAATTCGTTCTTTCCGCGTTTAATTAATTCAATAACTTAATCAAATTTAATAATATTTCTTAATAATAGTTCACTAATAATAATGAAACTTAATGACTTTATATTTATAAATCTAAAAGATTAATTTGATTTCCTTCTTTTCTCTTTTATTCATTTTATTTAAATTTCATTATTTAACTGGTATGTGTCAATTGTTTTAGCTTTACGTATAACAATATTGCAACTGTCGCACCTCTGACTCCCTTGTGACGTGTCCCTCAATTAACTTTATCAGTGTCAACGGCGACATTGACGCGATTATTCGGAACATGACATCGGATTTACTTTGTCCGATTGCTGATTGGGATATTCGATGCGTCGCGGGATGTAATGACTGGGAACAATTGCGCGTGGTCGGTTTCTCCGAACCGCGTTTTGGCCGATCGATGCGACCACTCGATCGGAAAGCTCGACCTTACGGCAGTCGCGGTCGATTCGGCGAAGCGATGGGTTCAGGCGGATTGGCGCAGGTTAATCGACACAAAGGACGTTTCGTTAGTCGGGAATTAAACGGATTATGTCTCAATCGTCCGCCATCGTGATCGATCCGCATTTGCGAACGCGATCAGCTGTACCGTCCCGTTTCATGCCGTTACGATCCCATCCGGTTTCCGTTTTGTCCCGCTTCCGTATATTCGTAATACAGCTCGATGACTCGATATATCCCGTCAGCGAATAAATCCCCGCGAGTGAACTGTCCGACCGAGTGCGCAAACTTCACCGCGAAGATCGGGAGATTTCCCGTGAACTTGCAAGCGGCTTTAGTCGGCTTTAATCATTCGCCTCTGAAGCAGGAAGTCTTGGATCTATTCATACTTCTGCGAGTTCTCAAGCGAATTATGATTCAGGGTCTAAACTATAAGCAAGACGTCATTTCGGATCACTTTTAATGATAGGTATAATACATATATCGTGTATCGAAATGTTAACTGTCACATACATCTAATTTTTGTTTTTGAAGGAATTCTAAAGTCGTCTGTTTTATTGACCAAATACGATTATTTTTCATAAATATTTTTCTAGTTGCCTTTATAGAGATTTGAAAATTCTTTTTCAAAATTAAACAGTAGTATAAACAGTAATATAGTCCAAACTGGGTCGCCTTTATGCAAAAAACGAAAAAAAGTTGGAATTATAATTTTGTTATCAACTTTTGATATTGAACAATATTTGCTTCATATACAAGTTTTATACTTTGTACGTATAAAATTTGTATATAAAGCAAAAATTGTATCTTTGATTTAGATTGGTTTGGACTAGGGATTATATGAATAAATAAATAATAATGTTGGGATCTTAAAATTATACTTAATACGAAAGATTAGTTGGAAAATTTATACCCTCATATGTGTGCGATATTGCACTAATGTGTAATGATGTATAAATCGTATGTATCCCACTGAATCAGTAAAACAAATGATTTTAGAATCTTCTTATATTAGATTGATCTTCACGATATGTTCTTCTTTCTTCTAAACAAATAAAACTTGCAATTAAACTAAGATATTAAATTATTCTATGATTACTCTATTATTTTATGATTACTCAAATTAATAGTTCTATAATTCATTAAGAAAATAAATGCAATGGCATTCTTAAAAAATCGTATTAAGTATAATAATAATAATAAGAAATAGACGACAATGTAAAAACGTGTCAATTTTTATTCTAACGAAAAGTAAGCGATTTTTGCATTTCAATTCGATATTCATCGTCGTTTCTCTCGCGGTTATCTCCGCATTCTGTGTCGTGTCTGGACTTTGTAATTTGGTCGAGCGACTCGATGGCTTCGATCAATAGCGCGTACAAGTTTCTCACAAATTGTCCGATGTTTGTTTGATTGTTTCACTGGCGACAATGACAAATTGCTTTTGGATAGTATTCTCACTGCTTGTTTAGTAAAGCGTGATAAATATAATCACTCTATGTCTAAAAGACATAATAAAAGGTATCTTTATTAAAAGGTATCTTAATTAAAACATAAAGATTAATATTTTCTGATTAATTTATATTACTTTTATTTATATACAGGCTCTCTATCTCTAAATCAGTTTACGTTTGCAGTAAGTAATTCAGTTAGTTATCCGCAAAACATTGGATAATGAAAATTGTAAACTCGTATAGGAAAACAATAAAAAGATAATATTCACGAATTGAGTTCCGGAAATATACGGAAATCGTGTGCTTCGGTCGTGAAACTATAAAAAGTGAGAGGAGAAGATTGGGAACTACGCCAAACAAAAACTCCATTCCGCTTCACATTTGTCTAGCTTGATTTCTCTGTTTCTTTCTTTCGATGTATCTCTCTATTAATCCGCTTCCCTCTGATAGCATTCGGAATTTCGGAAATTCCGTTCGATAGCTTTGGCGGACGTGATCGTTGTGCCTGCGCGCGTGGAATTTTCGATATTTTTATTCGATAACGTCCGTCGACAGAAGAGACGGCCCGTCGCGGAGCATCTCGATTGAATTTCAAACGATATTCAAATTACGTTTAATTTGGTTAGCCACCAGTGAATGCGCATGAGAGAGAGAGAGAGAGAGGGGAGGGGGAGAGGGGGAGGGAGAGAGAAAAAGAGAGGAAGAAAAAGAGAGAAAAGAGATAAAACGAGACAGCCCGCGTGTGTATGCTTTCGACGCCGATGCTCGCGTGCGGTTCCAGGTTGGTTCGAGGTCGGGGGTGAGATATACGGATTCTATTATCGACCATACGGTTCATTAAAACGGCACGACATTTACAAACAGAGCATCGTCTGTTTCGCTCGATCGACGCCGCTCGGAAAAACGGAAGCGCGATACAACAACCATGTTTCACTGGTCTGCAAACAGAACTATTGAGCTTGTGTCGCAAACGTTACACATCAATTTTTTGAGGGGAGGGGGAGCAGGAAAAGAGTTACAGGTGGTAACGACTATTTGACACCTGCCGAAATCTGTTGTTAAAATAAATTCTTTTAATTCTCATTGTCAGAGATTTTCGAAATATATTCGATATTCAATAAAAACGTTACTGTTTCTATTGGATAGACAATCTTTATTTTCAATTTCGATTTAAAAATTTCCGCAAAAAGTCTCCGATATATATATATATATATATAATA
>NW_017259378.1:529168-529867 GCF_001594045.1 Atta colombica
AAAATTATAATACTTTTAATTATTTTTGAAAAATAAATTGCAAAAATATGATTATTTGATTAGAGAGATATATCTGATAATATAATATGACGTGTAAAGAACTGAATTTACGTGATGTATAATATAATAGTCTAGAGTAATTTGCTTTTGTTTTAATTCATGGCGTAAAAATGCGTAACGTTTTAATCTTTCAGCGGTACAAGTTCCGCGTTCGGGGCCCGCGATTCGCGATAGCGCGGTTTTTAAAATTATTTACCTCTTCGATATTCGATAACGCGTTATCGGCAGCCGCCAGGAGCGTCCGTTGGAGTCCGGAATCGCCAAACGCGTCGAGAGCTGTCGCTGTCGGAACAGAACGGGGTAAAAGTCGGGGGTAGATTGGTGAGAGGACCGTTCCTCGTTTATTGCTTATTCGGCACCCGGGGTGCCCGGAAACGAGTGTCGGGGTGCCGTCGGGTTCATCGCGAAGCCGAGATAAAAACGTAAACGGCGGACGAGTCGATCGCGAATCGACGTTCCCGCCCGGCGGCGCGCGGAGGATGAATATTTGACGATGTTTGCGGGAATTGTATAACGGGTGCTCCCGCGGGCGTTGTTAGCTGGGGTTAATCAACGTGGCTGTCTCGAAATGCAATCTCGTGGTCGCGTCGAGAGAGAGAGAGAGAGAGAGAGAGAGAGAGAGAGAGAGAGAGAGAGAGA
>NW_017259378.1:529967-530180 GCF_001594045.1 Atta colombica
CTTAAAAATTTGTTTTATCGTTCGCTGCGGCGAGGATTAATTATGATCTATATCACACAGTGTGTGTTCGTTGTACACACTTTTTAATCACATTATATAATATCGATTTCTATTGAAATTTTAGTGTATCTTTTTCATATATTGTATCACATTTGACATTTTAACTGATAGTATATATATATATATATAATAGCAATTGTGCCAACATTGATA
>NW_017259378.1:530280-533308 GCF_001594045.1 Atta colombica
TGCACACTTTTTTAAATCGAAATGTAATTTGACAAGTTTACATAAATATATGTAATATAAAGTTTAACAGAATTCATTAAAGGAGAAACAAAGTTATTAATAACTAAAATGTTTAATTTAGCAACTTTACAAATGCAAAGAATATGACATTTAATTAAAGTTTGATAAAGAAGTTTTTTATTTTTCTATAAGAATACATTTATAACAAGCGCCTATTAATGCAATACTTTCGCTTTTCAAATTTTCGAGTTTTCACATACTTTGTAGAGCAGTAGAGTCCATAAAATCAGAACCGAGAGATGACTTGTAAGAAATGAGAAATGTTATCGCAAACTTACTATTAAATACAATTGTGAGAGTTACTATTGTAAGAGAATTACTGTTGACATTGAGTCAATTGGCAATTTTTGCAATCTTAGTAACTTTCTTGAGAAAGTTACTACTCTCGCGCAAAATATATAAATATTCTCATATGGAATATTCAAGAATCACGGATATTTTGCTGAAGTATTAAAAAATTTAACTAGACACAGATTTAAAAATATTTTGTAAGAATTTTCAAGCATGATAAGAAATTCTGCAAAAACTTTTGATATCAGTTAGAGTGTTCTACATAATTATTTTGATGGTCTAATAAAATTATTTTTAGAGTTGTATCTATCCAAAATTTTAAAAATATTTCAACAAAACTGTTCTTTTTGTGCTCCAAAAATAAAATCAAATATTTGGCAAATAAAACCTAAATAAATCCTAAAACATAGAAATATATCTAATATATTTAAATTCATAAATACAGAGTCATGAAGTGGCTAAATTGAATACATTTTCATTTTTAATTGAATTTTTTCAATACACATAACTCTTACATTAAATTTCCTTAAATCTTAATTTATTAACATTTTTTAAAGCAATTCTATCGATACTTCCGCGTTCTATTATATGTTACATTTTTTAAGAAATTATTTTTTAATTTTATTTGAAAGAAGAATATTTTGTAATTCTGAAACACTCTGTTGTGTAAGCGGTACAAACAGGCGTATCGAGACGAGGTATCTCTGTCCGTTATTTGTATAATGCACCTCCCGGGCCTTTCATTAAAAATCACCTTTTGAAAACTTGCGGACGGTCTACCCTGAAATGAACCCTCGAAATGGAACTGCTGTCTCCGTTGTCAACGATTAACGATGTATGATGTGACCTCGTTTAATTTTCGTCGTCAACGGACGAACTTTTGTGTAATCGTAATGGCACAGAGCAAATATTTTCTATATTAAAATATTTAAAAATATAATTAAATTAACTATTTTGTAAGTAAAACGAAACAACTTTAAAGAAATATACTCTTTGACGCAATTAACTTTGTTTTGTAGTGAAAATTTAAATAGAGATCTAATTATGCGTAGAGTTTAATATTTAGATTCTCAAAAGCGCTTTGGTAAATAATAGATGTTTTATCTATTATTTATTTATCTCTTACTCAAGTTCAAGAAAAGACTAATGGAAAAGTTAATTGCGGAGCACTTAATAATTACAATAAAAAGTATCTATGAAAAAGATATATATGATTCTCTTTGATATATACCTTTCATTAAGAAGATATCTTGTCACTATATTTCTTTAAAATGTACTTTGGTAGTTTATAATTATAAATGATAAATATTTTGCCAAAAATGTTTGCTGTCCATTAATGAATCTTTCTTTTTTCCATATCTTAATCGTTCATTATAAATTTCTCTTTTTTAAAGTAAATTAAAGTAATGAATGTAAAACATTTTGCGTAAAAAAAAAAGCAATTTAGGATTTAAGAGATTAAACTTTATCTATCCAGACACGTCAAAAAGATTTCTCATTCTTGAACTGCTTTACGAAATACGAAAGTGCTCGATAATCTAATACCTAATACGTTATTCCACGATCCGGTTTAGGTATCGCGTCGTCCTTCGGGCAACTTTGGTAAATTAGTAAATTGCGTTCCGCGCGGCATCGTGAGTAAAGCCGGGGGCGAGTCTCACGAATCGACAGATAATCGTTTCCGCAATCTAGTTTCTACGATCGTGGAGCTACATACATCGTCCCCTTCCCGACTGATAAACTCCGAGAGTTTCTCCCATTCCGGAGAGGATTGTCTCATGGGATCAGTCGGGAAGATTTAAGCTGCTGCGCCGGAATCCCCCGGAATTCGAGACAAATAGTCCGAAATAAGGATGCGAATGCAAACCGAGAGACTGGTCGATTTATCGGCTCGGTATAGTGTCGCCGATACTATAGCTACCTTCAGCGGAAACCTGTCTATGTCTAAGGCAGCTAAGATCGCTCGTTTTTCACGGAAAAAGCATTTGGGTAAAATTCGCTTGATATCGTTGTGCTTAGTATCGAAGTGTAGAACTGAAATCTGTGACACAAACAAATAGACGATATTTTCACATACACGTTGTGTGTTGGGGAAATATATTTTAAAGTAACTCTACATCTCATAACGACAGCATACTTTATTTTGTTAAAAGCATATCGATATGAAGAAGAGGCATCAATAAAATTGGAATTTTTCATTATGTATCATGTTATTTTATCTTCTCATAACTACACATACTTTCTTTAAAATATATGAACTAATGAAGATCCATTATGTTTTACAAATTTATAAACATTTATGTATCGTAAATTTATATAAACATACTTCGTGACGTTTGATTAATTTTTTTAGGACTTATTTTCTCCAGAGAGAAGGATTTACATATTCTCTTAAAAAGGTTAATGCTTTCTGTTATAGATTATTGGGAATATTATGAATACACATGTATGATGTTAGATTTATCTCAGCTAGAATATTCTTCTTCATGGTTTTACTTAATTAATTGCAGCATTACACAGTCATTTCTGTGAGATTCGGAAAATGTTAAAAATTTGATAAGCTAGCAATTAGAAAAAAATTTCACGTTATTTAGAAAATAAACACGTCCATTTTTATTTCTGTTATATATGTTACATAATATTATAATAACTAAAATACTATAATATCATTCTATTT
>NW_017259378.1:533408-535761 GCF_001594045.1 Atta colombica
GTATAAAAGCCTATAAACTCTTTCCGCTTTGTATGCCTGCAGAAAAGGATATTCAGAATGTACATATGTAGGTATGTTGTTTGCATTTTATTCTAGTCTCGTCCGCCATCTCGACGACGCGCACGATTTAATTAATTATGCGTTGCACAAAATGCACGCCCCCATTTACCTGTCACATGCCCTCTTTTGTCCCTCTCGTCTCGAGACGAGGCGGGGACACACACGCGTGGTGCGCTCGTAAAGTAACGTCTTAATTATAAAAGGGTCGACACGCTGTGTGCCTCACGAAGCACCTTAAGCACCTTATAGCAGCCGTACGGGACCTTAATGGCCGCGTGGGTGACTGCCAGCCGTGACGGCGGTGGAGAAGAATCTACGGTTTTTCGCGCGGTCGCCCTTGAGACAGGAGACCGCCCCCTGCGGGGGTGAGTAAGCGCACGTTCTCTGAATGCGAGACACATTCGCCTCGAAATTAAACGGACACGATTAAGCGCCTGGTTGGCTTATGGCCGGAATTTACGCGGTGAGATGCACACACGGAACCCGGTTACTGTGATGCTAACGTTGTTAGACAAGCCGCAACGGTGCAATTTTGCAAACATTCCGGAAAGCTTGCGCATTCCCTATACATTCTTGACTCTATAATTTGACAATACGAGTCCTATAAGATATACATATATAGCTTTTATTAATTTTCGAGCTAAGCTTTTACAATATTTTTCTTGGTAACACAAATCGATATAATAAATTTTTATGAAATTATTTTTTTGACGAATGTATGTAATTTAATTTCCTGCTTAATGTTATTTTATTACATAAATAAATATTATATAATGTGATGATAATGTTAATTTTATAGTTAACTCTCCGTCTGCAATCTTTTTGAATCTTTTTTAATACAAGCAAAATTTTACTCTTAAATTTCTCCAATCAAAAGGAATATGGAATCAGAAATCCCTCCTAAAATAATTGAAGAGATAATTTGATTTAATGAAATAAAAATATTGTAAAGTATAAATATATAATTTAATGAAATAAAAATATTGTAAAGTATAAATATCGATTTTTTTCCTACATTTTTTGAAAGGTTAAAATAGTAAAAACTTGGACAAAAAAGACCAGTAAACGAAGAATTAATATAACATTGATAAGAATAAAATCTTTTATGAATCCTTTATGAAATTTGAAGTCTATAAGAAATTTATCTTGGCAAGAAATTGTTATTAGCGAAATGGAGTGTGTTAGGATATTGTATAAATTTCCATCTAACCTAATTTCACGCGTGAGATAGTTCGTGGCTATAAAAATAGTCCCGTGAGCTATCAAAAACTTAAATGTTCGTTACTTAATTACGAAGGGGATAATTTGCGTTTACACGAAACTATTCGCTATTTATTTATACTGGGCTGGCTGAATTCTGCGAGAACACGAGTGACTTACTTTCCTCAGCTATGCTAGTTTGCCTCGAAGCGATCTCCTAGTTACGGTTGCAAATTGACCGCAGTTCCCTTCTATTTCTTTCATGTAACTTTTGAAATTATTGTGATTTATATCTGATTCTCCATGCAGTAAATCGATACACATTACTTATTTATAAATATCATAAATATTATGTGAAATCGAATGTATTCTTGGTCTATTAACAAAAATAATTACAAGTTCTAATAACAAATATTATTCATACAAATATTAATGATATTCTTAAAAAAAAACAATTCTCATTATTATTACTTTAAAATTAAATATTAGTTAATGATTTAAATGTATATTTATTGATCTTTAAAAATTATTTAACGTCGTGCTAACAAATATTAACGAACTTAATAATTTTTGGTTTATTTAAGACTTCTTTTGAATTTGCAAAATGCTTTTTCTTAGTCATCGTGTTTCGACATAGTTTGATAGTCGCTGCGACAACATCATTAACGTGATTCTTGTAAGCCTGAGGGTTCTCAGAGATTCTCAAATGTGAATTTTCCTGCTTTTTACATGAAGATCAATTCGTTAGCAACAAGATATTGTTAAATAGCGCCATATATTTATATCTGTGTGATGCTTATATATCTGCATAATCATATCTCTATATATATTATTAGATATTTTTTGCATAAAATATTATATATTTCTATGATTTTATATGATTGATGATTGATGAATGATGATTAATATATATATATATACAGTTAAACGAAATGTAAATTAAAAAATATTTTCGAAATCTATTTTCACATTTATTTAGATGTGAGACCCGTTAACAAAAATATTCGAATGTAGAATGGACTCGAAATTCATGATGGTCTCTTGTGACTTTCATGAAATCAGATAGAGAGAAATATATATATATATATATATA
>NW_017259378.1:535861-538397 GCF_001594045.1 Atta colombica
TCGCCATATATAATATAACTTCGACGAAACTTTCGTAATGCGAGGGAGCAGAGCGTGAGCGCAGTAATGACGACGGGGTGAGGCTCGGGGGACGGGTCAATTAGTCTTGATTTAAATTAGCCACGGCGGCTGGTAATTAACTTTGGTTTAGGGCGCTCGACTGGTAAGCCAGCGTGGTAATAATGACGATAATTATTATTGTAGGTGCGCTCGCGCGCGCACATGTATCACCAGGCGCTGCAGAAATTTTCAAAGAAGCCTGAAGACGCTATAAAGTTGCAAACGATAACGGATATTAAATTAATTCGCTGATAGATTCCTGATGGTGTGAGTAAAATTTTCATACATTCGATTATATAAGAATCGGCCAAAAGAAAAGTGCCAAGCAGGGAATAAATTTTTGCGAATAAAAATTGAAGTTTCGGATGAAGTAGAAGTACATTTTTAAACTTCGAAGAATCTACGAATTTTTTTTTAGATGAGTAAGAGTTAGGTGCCCGATTTCGTCGACGTGCACCTTCGAAACTATTTGAGATATCGATACGAAAAATTTTCTCGAATTCTCTATATTTTATGCAGAAGTCTAAACCAAATTAAGATGAGGAAACTGAACAGTACGATTTGAGATCTTTTTTAAGTATAAGATCATACTTGAAATGGATCTTCTATTATTGGAAAATTTCATTCTTATATTCGATGTTTTCCTTCATTATCAAAGAACCATTGAGAAGAACCATTAAGAAAAAATAAGTAATGATGAAACGTCCTGCACAGAAAGAGCAGAACTGAGAACGAACAAGTAATAGTGAGCAAAGCGTTAGCAGAGTAATTAGGCTTTTACAGTGATTGAGAATCTCAGCGTCGTCGGCGTCGCTCGCGAATAAGTGTCGTTAAACCGTGTCGTTCACCAAGCGAACATTAATCAAACGGAGCCGGTGGTTATCGATCCCAGCGATTTGTACTGTCGCGCGCGTTCACAGCTTGGCGTCGCAGTTCGCGGTCGCTGCATAGGCCGAGGAAACGCGAGCAAATCGAACGTAAACGGCAGTTAATTTTGACACTGGCAATTACTTGTCGCGGCAACTTAAACGCGCGAACTGGCGAAGCTCGTTATTTCTGCACATTAACGTCGATGTTGATACTCTTGCGCTTAATGACTCGTATTTGTTCTGCAACTTAAACGAATTGATAAATACTTTTAAATATTTTGAGTTAAAAACACTCTTATTGTTTGAAACACTCTGATCTGTTAGATATATTTTTATAAAAAGAACAATGTTTACTAATACATATGTTTTCTTATAAAAGCGAGATGTCGCATTGAGAAAAATGACTGGATTAATTCGGATTCTGATTGAAAATGGACGAATTCTTTTTAAATCTTCTAGAATATTAATTGAGATAACTGAAATTCTGAATGATATAATCAAAATCTTCTGATTCATTCATTTTTAACCAGATATTTTTCTCAGTGCGAGATAGCAATTCTAGCATTTTGCTTGTACTTCTTTTATTCGAAATTTCTGCTGAAAATTATAAGAGAGCATTTCTTTTTTAATAATATTTTTAAAGTTAACGAAATGCGTTTTTTAATATGAATGTATTTCGTGAATTAAAAGAGATGTGGCATCCTATTTCACGGTTTTTGCTATTTCATTTCCCCGATCATTGTGTCCTTTCAACTGCCCGCATCAGCGGGAAGAGTTATGCAAGCGCAAAATTTCAATTATCTGAGAAAAATCTCTATTGATTCTTGGCGCGAAATTGAACGGCTATGAAATACGGACGAAAAAGGAAAATTCAAACGGTGCTGGGATGTGGGGGAGAAAAGCTAGAGAGCGGTAAAAATCTTTATCGGACAATATCAATTTTTCTCAAAGAGCTCGTCTTGATGTATACTGGTACACTTCGAAGCGGCTTTAACGGGTAAATGAGAGGAGATGCATCGCCTTCGGGAATGCAACATCGTGAGCTGTTCGAATACACCGAATGGTGTTAGTTAACTCTTGAAAGCAGTCAGTGTGAAGATTACGGGATGCATTTAATATACGGAAATTTACATGTGGTTAGACGAGCATAGGCGAATAGGAAAGATTTTTCCTATTCTGAGTTTAAATCTTCGGGGATGTTGAAGGATTATACAGAGTAATTTAACTGATAGTTTAATACAATGTGATAAATATATGATTTTGAGTTCATCCTTGATTGATAGAATGTATAATTGTTTTAAAATATGCGAGTATCGTGCTTCGATGAATTAATCGTGTAAGAGTCGGAGGCTGATGATAAATTTATTAACATCAATTTTAAGCTACTTTGATGAAAAATCGCGCAAACTATAAATAAAATTAATCAGTTGTTATTATACTAAAATTATAATATAAATGATTTATCTCTCATGTTATAATATTTCTTTGATCATGAATTTTTTCTTGTACAAACATTTATGAAATATATCATTAAAATGTAAAATAAAAAAAGAATATTCAATTTAATCATTTTTAATAAAAATTTTTAAATATAATGTATTTATATA
>NW_017259378.1:538497-541933 GCF_001594045.1 Atta colombica
TTATTCGCTATTCCTCAATTCTTTTTTCATTTAATTTGATTAATTTGAAATCATTATTAAAACATATTATAAATATGTTTTTTTAAATAAAAAAAACATTGAGTTTCAATGCGAACGTTTTGGAGTAAAGAATTTAAATTCAAGGTCGCATTTGCTTTGAGACGCGGATAATTTAATATACGGGAAAAATCGTACGACGCGGCAATAAGTCTCCAAAGTTTCCTCGTTATGCGCAAATCGCTCCTATAAAGCTTCACGTTCGAGTATCGCGTTGCTAATTGAGGGTAAGGAAGCGTAAGAGCAAGCTGCGGGGATTTTTGAATAATGTCGACTAGTCGATTCGCTCGACCGGAATAAAATGCCCTAGGCAGTTCTCCATTTTCATGTAGGCGCGCGAGCTCCGAGATTCTTTTTTTCACGAGAAATTTACATCGCGCCAAGCCTCGGGCGATGCGTATGCGCGCATCACGATGTATCCAGTATGCATAATTAGGTCGTGATTGTCCACGATGCGTAGAAGATTGTCTTGTACCCATCGACGAGGTCATCACCCGAAAACTTTTGCCGAACTCTTCGATCTCGATTTTACATGAAAATAAAACATCATCCTATCTTGTGCAAATTCTTGTGACATTTACTTGTGACTAAGTTTAAACTTAGTCCTTTATTGTACAAATGAAGCTATTGTCTTGAATGTTGGAAGATGAAACTTTTTGTGTGTATACTTTTGTGTGTATAGATAGCACGATAAAATCTGTTTTAATTTAAGTTATAAAATAAAGAATCTTTTTGATATTTGTAATTATAATTATACGTTACTATAATTATGATTATTACTGTTATATAATGTTAATAATTATAACTATATGTATAATATAATTCTATCAATAAATATAGTTGGCAATCAAAAATTGTTATAATTATAGTTATTATCGAAAATGGTGCAATTATCATAAATTATTAGTTAAATATTTTTTGGGACAACCATAATATGGTTTCAAAAAATGATTATAAATTATAGTAATTTTAATCATTTTTGGTAATAACAATTATAATTATAATCACTTTCGGTGCCAATTATATTAGGTGTAGTAAAAAGAAATCCATTATTTTTGCATGAAATTGAATGGAAAAATAATGGATTTCTTTTTACTACACCTAATAATATTTATTGATAGAACTATACATACTACTATACTATAGTTATTACTGTTAAAATTGTAATAGTAATAATCATAATTACAATAACGTATAATTATATTTACAAATATTAAAAATTTTTCTGTCAGTGTATCAAAAATCAGTGCTCAAAATTTTTTTACAATATGTTTACGCATATGTTTTCCAAAATTATTAATAATAAACTATTGTAATTCTAAAGATCCGTATATTGTACATTGAAAACTATTTCACATTACATGCAAAATGTTGTAGCTAATAAAATAAAAAAAAATATTTATCAAACAAATTTCTAATCAAAAGTTTCTGATCAAAAATATTCTTGTTTTTCCTTCGTTCAATTTCTCTCAAATCTTTTCTGTTCGTTAATCTAATACTATATTTTATAGCCTGCCGAGGGCAATTTCTCGAGCTTAACGTAATTCCGTCGGAGTCTATCCGCTATAAAATTTCGCGGGGTTTCTTCCACCTCGTTCGGAAGTATCGAAAGTGCGATCGGTCATTCCTCCGCGCCGGCATTGCTTTTATCGTCGACGTCGCGACGACGAAACCCTCGTTCGGCTTTAACAGTCCGCGAAAAACAGATCGATTGCCTGCTCGTTCTCGGCACGTCATTCGAACGAATGAAAAGGTCATTTCCTGCGAAAGTTATTTCCTTTTGCGTAGCCAACAATACGTGGTCGCCGGTGCATCGCATTGTTCGTATTGTAAGAAACACAAGGGGGGGGGGGGATTCTATCGCGATCGACAAGACAACGACGAAAAAAAAAAAAAAAATTGCTAGAAGAGTTGTTTCCCGATGTTCTCAAAATGTGCTTTTCCTATGTTCCGTTTTCAACTCGTCTAAATAAACGTCTGTTACATGTTAAATTTATTTTACTTTTGTGTTGCAAAAAAAGGAAGCCGCATTAATTATACAAAAAATAGTGAAATAAGTTAGGTTTTATGTACACTAAAAAATGTTCAGTTTATATACAATTAATCAAATGTTCAGTTAATATATCAAAAAAAAAAAACTTTACTTTTTAAAAGATTTAAATAATTATTATCAGACGGTTGTTTATATTATTATATTTGGTAATTCTTAAAGATATTATCTCTAGATATTTATATATTGTAATCATTTTATTAAAATTTTCATTCAACATTTAGTAATTATTACCAGATTTTTTTTTCCAGTACATATTAGAACTTGTAATGAATAAAAGATGTCATATTATTGAATTATAAAATAATTCAATAATAAATAATTTTTGAGCTATAGTTAAAGTTTTGAATTATGATCAGAGATTTAAAGTTTATGCTTATAAAGCACCTTTGATACACTATAGCTCAATTTATTATTCAGCCTTGTGTGTGACATTTTATTCACCACATTATAAGCTACATTATATGTAAAATTAAGTAATTTTATCCAATTTTCCATGTAATTGGTATAATATGGAGTCCTTTGAAAAGTTTCATGATATAACCGGAATCTTTCAAAGTAGTCGATTCTTTCAAAGAAAAGTCTGCACCTTGTGCTGTCGAAGCTGGTGTTGTAACTCTCAAAAGGAATCTCATTGCAACGTCTAAATTACACGCAGGCCGTATTTACGTCGCAAGTATTTGCAAATACGTCTATAAATACATGCGATACGTGTCGGGTGAGAGGAAAGCACATTGCCGCTTTAAGGTGTGTCTATGGAGGAAAAGGAAGAAAACGGGAAAGAGAACGAACCGATGTAGTGTGCAAACAGTGCTCAGGGTATGTTTTCCGAAACGGAAAGACCCTCGATGGGCGTTTATCCGAGCGCATACGCGCACGCAACACGTTTACGCGGCGGTACAGTCGTCGAGGTATACTTAAATGTGACGCGCCTTGCCATTAAAATCCTCGCCAAGATGCCTTGTGACAGCACTCTATCTCTAAATATATTTTGGAAATTAATATAACTCTCGAAATAATAAATTATTATTCTCAGAAAGTGTGTTATTTTCTACAAAAATATTGTATAATTATACATAATATAATTCTTTTGTGTACGTCTATATAATATAATGTTCCATATTAAAACAATCATGAAAAAGTAATAAAAAATATTTTAATACAAATTTTGGTTATATTACGTTAAACTTTTTAGATTAGTAACGTTAAAACTAGGAGATTATTAACGTTAAGAAATTTTCTAAAATGATTTTATTTTATCATAAATTAATGGATTGCACTTCGAATATGAATTTCTTCATTATTTCTGATTTAAAAGTTGGATCTTTA
>NW_017259378.1:542033-545143 GCF_001594045.1 Atta colombica
TACATAAATGAGCTTTCAAATACTGAATAATTTAATAGTTACTATCATGTATGTATTTTCGAAGGATATTACCTACCAAAATGAAACATTACAAATATTTATGTATCTCACGCAATAATACTGCAACAATAGATTATTATATGAGTTGTATACTCAGGCACAAGCATTGTACGTAACATGTTTGGATAATACAATATTTCCGTAACCTGTAATTGGATGTTTGAATCTCATGTACCATATTCTCTGCGATGTATATTTTAAAATTAGAAATTCAGAATGTTGAACTTAAATAAAATGCTTAAATATAGAAAGAAAAGTAGTATATAATAAATAGAAAGTACTTAATTTATTTGATTGCCGCATTTTTCAAAATAATATTTTCGAATCTTTTTGAGCATTTTTTACATCGATTTCTTAATAAATTGCCTTTTTATATTTTGCACTTTCACTTAAATAGGTTATAACTCGATAAATTTTACTGTAATCCCGCATATTACTCTTGTAAATCTTACTTTGTTATTAATGATTGTTATGTGAATTTTTGAGTGTGTTGTAACTCGCATAACTCTGCTAGCTGCATTTAAATGCGTCTTGCAAACTAGCAGTTTATTCGTACCATGCGATTATCGTAATATATTGCTCGAAAATTATTGCATTGATATCGTTTATCATCTTTGTACCGTCTTTTTGTTGAACATAAGTCCTTTAATCCGATGAAAGGACAAACCGAGCTAAAAAAAGCGACCATAATGTAAGTCACGGCAGTGTATTATTACTTTCATTCTTTCATCAGGAAATATTAAAATACAATGATTATAAAGAGCACCGAGCGATTATAATTAATCGAAATACTCGTTATCTGAATTAACGAGTTGCATAAATCTACGACTTCGAGATCCTTTTGCCTCAACAAATCACGTTAATCGGTAAATCAAACGTGTTGAGAAACATTAGCAAACGATTCAGCGAAATTACTGCAAAGAGAATTCCATACCTTCTGTGAATAATGAGACAAGATACTATTTAACTCTACATTTAAATAAAGTTACAGGATATAAACATGGTTATATATGTATCAACTGGTAGATCAGGATGTGCAAACGAATGTTAAGATGTATAAAAAGTTACAACGTCGCGCTACGACTCGACGTATCACTTCGCAGTGATCGACGAAGCGCGTACTTCGACAGTCATTACACGGCCACGGAATTTACACCACGAGCAAAGTAGACGCGAGATGACTTTGTCTACGCGCGACTTAACAGGACGGTACTTTCCTCACTTTACTACGATAACTCGCAGAAATAAACCGAACTGGTTTCGCGGATGGTCTTTAATCGCCGTCATTATCCATCCGTTCGTAACCCTTTACAGCATTTAAATCATTTTTTTTCTCCGATTTATCGACGACGTCGTTGATAAAATGTACTGTACGCGAGCGATTTGCACATGGAAAAGTCACAGAACACGTAAACGTGTATGTACGCGCGTATACATACGTAAATGAACACATACTTGATGACGACGACGACGAGGACTCTTTCTCTTCTTTTCTTTTCCTTTCCCTTTTTGAAGTTATGCCTCCTATGTCCCTTATGCCCGACTCTATCTAGTATTTTTCTCCCTCTGCACAAGGGAGGGTTCGCCCTCGAGTTATTATTATTTTGCCGCAGATATACATCGCGTGGATTCGCTTTAATGGTCTGACGTTTATTTCCTACCAGGGTCGGTTTTATTACTAAAACTGGTGAAGCAATTTATCTCGAAGGATTCATCATAAAATGTGTATTATATACTGAATTGAGGAATAAGCGCAATTCATCGTATGATATCATTAAGTAATATGATTTAACACTTTTCGAAATGATAATATATAAGTATGTTGCAATGTGCAAAATGTGCATTTTGAGTAAGAAAACAAAGCACTTGCTTTCATTCAGCTTACATTGAACATAAAATTATCTGCTATTAACTACAGTACACGTAAGCGATCGCTGGAAGCTTAATTTAATAACAGGTCTTGACGAAGGTTAATTTAATAACAGACCAGAGCCTCTCCTTCGGATTCGCCAATGTATAATACCCGATATTATCAAATTAGGAAACGTGTCACGAAATCTTATTCCTGACACTTGCTTCAAAGTCCAAGAGTATCTGAGAAGCAAAAGAATGTAATTTCAAGAAAATCAATTTTGAAGATGAAACCTACAATTTCGTATTTATACGTGCGCGTGGATAATTTTTAAAATAAAAGTAGACAAATTCAATCAAATTGAAATTTGTAGAATAATATACATCCATACTTTAACAATTTTTTATTCTAACTGATTGTATTTTAACGAATTTAAATAATCGCATTACAAGACATCGCCATCATTCTATAATTGCTAGAGTTTATTTTCAATGAAAATATGATCGAAATATTTAAACACTAAGACCTGCTTGGACTGGATATAGGATTCTCTTAATTAGATTTATTTTCATTGATCCAATTTCGTATTATTTATTATAGTTATTTAAATATAGAATTGTTAAATATTTCGCATTTGGTCGTTTTGGACCTGCCATTCTCTATTTCCCAGATATGAGATTTGATCCGACTCTGTGACTTCCTATACAATCTCAGCACAAGCAGAAAGAAAGAAAATTCTCGGAACACTCGAATGCATTGCGAATGCCTGAGAGCGTAGAGCTTCCGTTAAGGGTGGAATCGCACAACGACAAGAAGGCTCTTCGTCGACAGCGAAACGAGATTTTTCGGTTCCGCTTTGCCCGTATACTTTTCTTTGTTCCCGTGAATACTAGTCGAGTGTTCGATGGTAGATCATGAATGTTGGGGCGAAGAAAAGTACCCTCGATTTGGCAGATGATGATATATACTGTTTAAGTATACGATCGACTTTTCTTGTTTTCTCGTAATTCGGAAAAATGGGAAATTGCTTTGACGAAGTGTTACGTTTTACAAATAAATAATGACAAATAATAATGCCGGATTGTTGGTTAGCATCAATTTGTATAAAATTCTTTTTGCAATGTATCATATAAAATCGTAAACTTTTTCTGTTATGAAAGAATTTATTTTATGTTTTTTTTTTTTTTTTTTTTTTTTC
>NW_017259378.1:545243-550944 GCF_001594045.1 Atta colombica
GTGATAGTATAAAGATTGCCTTAAAATATGATATTGATGGTAGAGTTAGCAAATGCTTTGTGTTCACGTTTACGATGGATTCCCAGAAGACGATTTGTCAGAAAGATAATCGTTTATTTAATTTTATCGATCTTATGGATATAATTTATTATTATTATTTTACAATTATGATAGAATTATATCAAGCAAAAAATTCACTCTTTAAATCTGAATTAGTGGATAGTCACTAATTACCTAGTTGGCACTGATAATCAGTGAAATTCAACTAAAAAAGGAAGAATGTTTGAGCATTATATAATTAAAATATTGATATGCATGTTAATTTCAATTTTTCGATACTATATTCATTGAGTTTAGCACTAAAACAAATTAGTTAGATTACATAATAAATATTAGTTAAGTTAGGGATCTCACATTTAATTTATTGATTACCAGACATACTTGGCACTGATGTCAGTGGTTATCCACTGATTCAGATTTAGAGAGCAAACGGATTTGAATAACATATCTATGATTAACAACAGGTTTGTTAATTGATTACACTTAAAAAGTTATTTGCAGGTGACTGTTTCGTAAATGGTGAAATATGTATGAACGCGTTTATGATAATTTGGTTGAATAATTTATTAGCATAATCGTCCTTTCGATCTCATCATTGATTCGCAATTTGCATCACAACGCCTTCTTGTCGTGCCAGAGTGATTGCACTGACCAGTTATTTATAGTTGCGTAAGAATATACATTGACGAATTAAAACTAGAGCTGCGTAACAAATCGACGTTACCGTATAAGCCAAATAATTAGACCAAATTTATCAGGCAAGAGTTACGTATAGAAAGACATCTCGCACCTGTCCGCCCTGTAGAAATAGAGCTTTCCGCGCGTGTTTATGGTAATCTCGACTGAATAATTTATCAAGATAATCACTCTTTTATCCCTGGCCCGCGTTCGTGATTTGCATCGACAAGTCGCGCGAGTTGCGCGGCTTGTTTAAAACTGGATTGAATAAAGATACATCGGTTTCTGCAATTGAAATGATAAATCAATAATAATTCACTTATCCCATTGATTGTTTCGCCGTTTGATATTTTTTAGGCCTTTTCCTTTTTCCTTTTCTTTTAGATTTATTGTAATTTGTTGCACAACAAAACTCTCGTAAAGACGCGGTTAATTATGATCACTGGAATAGCAGAACATTCTCAAACTTAATCGGATTTATTGTGACGAAAGAATAATGCGATAAAAGTACAAAACTTTATAATTCACTCGACAATCATGATTCTCGAAATCTCAAACAGTGAAAGATTTTGACAAATCATAAACGAAATATAAAAATGTTGAATTTATGTTACACAATTGACAAATATTAAAATATAATTTTTTCGACGTTTTCTAAGTCTTTTTTGGCACAAGCGAAATTTTATTTCTGAATTAAGAGAGAACGAAATCTCTCTCCTAAAATAATAAAAAAAACTATAATGTAACAGAATGTAAAAAAAGTAATTCTGAATTTTTCTACATTTTTTGAAAGTTCAGAACAGTAAAAAAATTTGAACTGAACGAAAAGATCCAGATTATAGACGAAAAAAAGTAAAAATATGGTTGCAGACGAAGGATTACATTTAATGTTTATTTAAGAAATCAAGTTTTGATTGATTGTGAAAATGTATTTATAGAAATTACGATTTAAGTAACAATATTCTACTCTCTCTATTCTATTCTCTCAATCGAATGGAAATCGTTGGCAATGATAACGAGTTCACGAAACGAAGAGAATAGAATGTATTACAATAGCTTATTTAACGGAATTGATTTAAAATACAGAGCAGAATATTCGGTGTAGTTATTTCATAGTGTACGTTAAATATTTCGTGATAGCAAGAGACGGTTACGGGGCGGTTACGATATTTATTTTGATAACAGCGCGGCGGGGCAGTGCGTAGATATATGTATATACAAGGCTGTCGCGCGTTATCATTCTTGGATTGAGACTCGAGTCGATTGGCAAGAGTGCATGCTCCGTATATCGTCGCATTACCCATCGTATATGATCGCAAATTCAAAGAAACATAATTACTTCCTGCGAATCATCAATATGCGCGATAAATTGACTTGCATGATTAATAATTATAAATGTATTGACTATTTATCAATACGAGAGTTTGTGAATCATTCATTTTACATAGTACAGTATTTTACATAGTAATATAAGATGAAAATTTTAAATTACCTACTAATATATGTATATAAATCCATATATCGCGTATAGATATATTTCTATTTCTCTAACGATGTTTTATTATTACGAATGTATCTCACGTCGCGCTTTAAATTTTTCGCTGATTTGCTCATTATTTTCTGATTAAGAGCACGGTATACAATTTAAATAGACAGAATGAATGATTGACAAATCGACAGAATGAATGATTACAATAGTATTTAATTGGATTTACGTTTGAAATATATTGCGTATGCAGATTGAAAATTTCGATTGAGCACATTTTCGGATGATTATAAATGATCATCATTTTTAAATTTTTCATTTAAAAACGAAACGACTGTGATTGTGAGTTGAATATCGTTGTGATATCTTATTAATTAATAAATTATAATTAAATCAATTCCGATATATGTCAATTGCCTAATATAAATTCGACGTTTGTACATCGCAATTATTTGCAATTTGTTAAAAATTCCCACTGAGATTTTATTGGACAAATTCGCGAGATTTGTCAGTATCGAGCCTCGTATTTTTTCCCATCATTTTCGTGATTGCAATTCGACGGATTACATCACAACGGATAATAGTAAAGTGCGCGTTGCATGCGATTAGCGTCAGGAGTGCCGTACGATTATTCTATGTAATGATCATAATTAATCATGTTTTTGAGAGTATTGTGTTGTGCACGAGTGCGAAAAAAAAAAAAACAAAATCTATAAGGAGGAGGCTTAGGATACATAGGTGCGAAATAATCATAAGGTATGTAAATTTTTTATTAATAAAAATCTTTATAAAAATTGTGCTTGAAATAAAGATTTATTAATAACGATTTATAAACACAATTTATATCTCATTGCGTGTTATCTAAAGTTGAAAATCACATGATACAATCTCTTAAATAATAAACAGGTATGCTGCTAAGATGCATGAACATGCATGAACATGTTCTACGATCTATTTAACGCTGTAAATATTTCAGTGACCAATCAAAAGAAAAAAAATTTACGAATTGACCAACAAAGCATGCTTCAAAGCGTTTGCAGCGTTAAGCGGATTGCACCTCTAGAATACGTTCAGGCATCAAAATCGGCATGCAGTATGCATGCTTATCATTCAAAAAATCATGCGTCATACGATTCCAGCTTAATATTGTAGCGTGTTCTACAGTCGTATATTTTAATTTAATACAACATTTCGGGAATAATCTTTCCATTTCTCACAATCGGCTTATTGTTAATATACTTTCAAATTCTCTCTAATCAAAATATGGACAGTCTATGTTTCAGAATGATACTTTATTTCGAATATCTCTCTCGATATTTGATACATAATTCGTATAATTATGAACGCAAATTATAATTATAAATACGAGTGTCTAAATTGATTTTTTATCTTTAATTAATTCTGTCAGAGACCGCGGAACGATCAATCGTCTCGACCATCGGTATTGTACGTCAAAACCGAATCGACTCGCGTATTTTTCTTCGTTCTCGCGACTCGCGAGACTCCCGAGGCACGCGATGAACACACGCGTGGGTGCGATGCGGTACATTGCGCTGCACTACGCGAGAATTACGACGTGCGTTTGGTTGTGTGGCGGGGCATTAACATATAGATGCGATCCGTGACGCGGAATGCACACGCCGGATATGCGCGCTTATGTTACCGCGCGATGATACGCGAACTGAGGGGAGTAGGCCGCCTTCGACAGGGGTAAGGTAGCCGAGGGCTACCAGTTCGTCGTAATTACCGCGCTGCTTATGAATAACGGCGGGGGCGGACACGTGAGATCGCGCGGGTCCATCCCCGCGGCAGCGGAAGGCCCGCGCGAGAGATCGGAGCCCAGTAACGAGCCGGCCGCGTATCTGACGACGATCACGCCGGTTCGCGGCGAACCGCGCGATTTGCAGCCCGCGTGGGTGGATCGTGTCAAGTGGACCTTCTCGACGATACTTACCTTATGTTATAATAATGTATAAACGTTAAGCCTGAAGTACATATATAATCCGTTCGCTGCCGATTTTCATTGGCAAAAATGTTATTTATTAATAGATTTTTTACAATAAGCTATTAACTAAGCTTTAAATCGTAAGAAATTGATCAATCGTAGTCGATTATTCTTCTTACATTCGACTGTGATTAGCTTCTCAATTTCTCACAGCTTAAGACTTAAAGCTTAGATAATGATTTATTGTAAAAAGCCCATGAAAATTTCTTATCAATTACATACATGATTATTTTTCTATTTGCATCGATTTAAATGTAACTCTTCTCCTTCTTGAGTTGATTTTCTTCGGTATTAAAGGAAGAAGTCGATTACGATGAATAGAAGATAGATGAATATTCAAATAGTGTTCTAATGAAAAGTTACATGTTCTAGAACATGACATTTATTTCAGAAAATTAATTTTATGCGTGTTTTTTACTAAAAATAATTATTTTGTTTTATTCCTCAATAATAAAAATATAAAAGTAATGAATTGCAATTGTCAACATTGCAATAAATTCAGCTCGATAATATGAATATAGTATTCGCGCCGATTGCATTTGAAATATCTATAATTAAATTATTTGCAATCAAAATAATGATTTATAACGATTAAATAACGTCCATATGATGTTTATAAGTTTATACGATATTTTAAATCCCTAAATTTAAATGTACATCCATAAACATATTACCATATATGTATATTACGATACATTTACAATCATTATAATGCTATTTTCGGATATCAAGCAAGAGTTTCATAAATTTGGCATAAATTTTGATACTTTCTAACATTCTCTTATAACTCTCTTTATATACTCTCTTTCCGCTTTGCTACGATAATATAATATAAAATATATATCGTAATGGCATATACCTGCTTATACAAATAATATAAGATATTTATATAGAAGTGCATTAAATTACGAAGTTAAAGTAGCAGGAATTGAAAAATAAAAAGATAAGTCAATCTCGCTTTGCCATCGGGCAAAGAAACGAGAGAAGAAGTACACGAGAATGAAACTAGTAATGAAGTCTAAAAACCTGCACGCGACAAGAGCGAGCATGATCAGTAGACTTCGTCTTAATGAAATTTTGACACGAAAATCAAGAATCGATTTAATCTTGATCGTTCGTTTCTTTGAGATACAAATGGATATAAACGTAAGTAAGTCGATTAATACCGGTTCAATATTTTTTAACATTATGTTAACCAACGCAATTTAATCTAAAATTAGCTTGTTACAAGATATCCTAGACTCACGGATTCTTTTAGCTGTCAGAAAAAATGTGAAAAGTTCCAGTTTTCTTTAACGAAAACTCGATCCAAAATTATTCTCTGTTATCTTCTTTTTACTTTTTACATAAAATATTTTAACATAAAATATTTTAACAATTGAATAAAAAATTATATTTTTATCAAAATGTAAACTTTACTTCAATTGTTGTAATAAATTGGAAAAATAATATTATATTTATAATATAATATA
>NW_017259378.1:551044-563807 GCF_001594045.1 Atta colombica
TTAAGGCACGTGAGTGTTAATCCGTATCCAATATCTACATATAAATATCATATGTAAATATCAAAATTTCTTCATTAAAATGACTATTATTTTCTTAGTTATCTATTCTTACGTTATCTATGTCCGAGATATCTGCTGTATAAGAACGTTAACTTGCAACGACTTATCGCGACATTATCGAGATACTGAGGCCGCGATCGTGATTTCATGGGGAAAGAGGAGCGACTGCAAGAAGACTATTTCCAGGAGGCCTATTACGGTAGATAATTTACGCAAGTCGTTCCTGCGGCAGTTTCCCCACAAGAATTTACAGCGACAGTGCCACTCGGCGCGACACTCACCAGGTGTAAATTCGATTACGATACTACTTGCGTCGATATTTCACTTCTGTACGAGTGGAGTAGGTAACGTCGCTGCGTAATCTACAAGCGAAATTATGTGCACCATGTAGGCGGCAAAATTTCTACGCGTCTCATAAAGAAACACGCGATAACAAAAATCAAACGGGAACAAAATTGAATCCAATCGCGATCATTCCGTCCCAATATAAACGTTAGTTCACAAGAATTTTAAGTATTTTAGAATTGGGAAAGTAAGCACATCGAAGTATTAGTTCGCAAAATAAAATGTAGAAAAAGAAATTTTTGCGAATTATGAATATCTTTTTTAATGTCTTATCTATACGGTGATAGTTTCCGTTAACACATGTAATTTTATGATAATTTTTGTTAATCTGTTTCTCAATTTATATTAAGTTAATAAAATTTTTACTATAACAACTTACCCAGATAACATGTTGCTATAAGGTATTTAAAAGACATCGTTTAGACATCTTTTAGACATTTTTTAGACATAAAACATCTAAAAGATGTTTTAAATATCTTATTCAACATAAATCTAGGTTAATAACACAATATTTTAAATACTGGTACATATATTACAATACTTGAATACATTTTTGTAAAGATTTTTTATCTGAGAAATACAATAAAATTATTCATTAGCTGAGAACTTTTGGCAGTCACTGTATGTAACCTTTAAACTTAGAAATAGGATAAGTTATATATATATATAGAAATACTCTCAAAAAAAATTTCTTTGTAATGAAAAAATAAATTGTCGTATTATAATCTCTTAATTGTATTAAATAGTTTTATCTTCAGTTCAATGCTTGCAAAACAAAATTAGTCAAATAAGAATAATTTCTTTAACGATCGAAGAATATCTGATAATTAGTATCATATCACCCGTGGGTTGTATTTGGCCCCAAGTGCAAACTCGATCACAATATTCCTCTTCGCGCATCGATATTTCATTCGCGTTCGAAATGCAGGGAGCGTCGAGACGTAATCTGCGCTCTGCATATGGAACACGCGTGGGTAGAAACGCGTGCATTCGATGCAACGAGAGAACTCGAGAGGGACGACAACTACGAGAGCCTCTCGCTTTTCATGCCGTCAATTTTCAACTTGGAAAAATCGCTCGATCCATCGTGAACGCGAGACGTATTGTCAGCACAGTTTTACAAGTTTCAAATCAACATCTTATCTGATTATTGTAACTGCCGAGTGAAAGTCTGTTTATCCTGATTTCTGTTGCGATATACGCGATATCAATATAAACATGACACTAAAATGGATGCAGAGCTGAAATATTTTGATGAACGACAAATTTAATCTAATTATAAAATACAAAAATATATATATATATATAAGAGAAATATAAATAGAATTTATATAAGTGATATTTATAAAATTATAAATAAATATATTTTTAGCTAATTAGAAAATAATCTAGAATAATTGAATTACAAAAGTTAATTGTATATTATACTAAATAATTTTTAATATTTTGAAATTATATTAAATGGTACTATAAATTATTCTATATTTTTATTGTAGAATAATCAGTGACATAAGAAATCATTTGCATATAGATTAAAACAGTTTTAAACGTAGGAGAGAACCATTTTTCTACAAAATCAGAAGCTATTCTCTGTAATCCTTAAGACAGGGTCGTGGAGACGATACTAAATTAGGACATAAAGCTTTCTTGTTAAAGTTCTAGGACAATAACTACGTTAGTGTATATCGACGGCTTCTAATGTTTAATCCTTCTAATGTACCGCAGTATTGATCTATATACCGCGTCTTAGTATTTTTTAAACATTTATTCCAATAACGTAGACTCTTCATAATATTTAAATAGAATTTAATGCTTGTAATAAATTTTTTATTTTGTCAAGTTCTATTTTTAATTGTATAAAAAAATATCTATAAGGTATCTGAAGCATAATATTTTTAAGCACATACAAATTAAAATGTTTTTTTATTTTAAAAAATTACAAATTTGTATTGCGAATATGTACATATTAATTTGAAACTTGAATGAAATGCGTATATATCAAATTTAATTAGAATTGAATTCTGTCAGATTTTGTCTTTTACTTCTTTTATAATATATGTCTTTTATAATATCTCAGTTGAGAAAATATCGGCATTTAAAACCTAAATTTATCGAGATGTATCGATGTCTGGAATAAAGGACTCGCTCACTTGCTCGAACATGGTTAAGAGCTCGCTGTGAAAATCGCGCATCGTCTACGCGAGTGAAAATGCCGGAGTAAACGGGCGAGCCGCAAGCGAGGGTAGTTTTAATTAAGCCATTAGGGGTGGCTGAGAGGCTGCGACCGAGCGGCTAGACGTTCCGACCCTCTTTCTCCTTCTCGCTCGCTCACCAGCTCTATCTGCTCTGTCTGCTTAAATTAATATAGCGCCTGCATTCCGTTCTACCACGTGGCGACGAAGCTCGTATCCAGATCGACTTCCTTCCATCCTGATTAATCTTCGTTAAATTTACGGAAATAATAATGTGATCGTACTCGGAACCGTACCAAAGTTTATTTAGTTACGTATGCAATACGTGTCAAAAGTTCAACAGTTTCTCATTATAAATTTGAATTTCACGGATAAATTCCAACTTCTTTTTTAATGATGATTTCTTAAGAAGTAATGATTTTTATTACTGTATAAAGTTACGAAGTTCTTTTTCTTTAACATATCATAGTTTCGATATTAATGCGAATATAATGCTCGAAAAGTTAATCTTGAAATTTAGTAGAAAGAGATTCATTTCCTTATCGATAACATTTTTTTATTTATCTATTTTGCAGATATTTTTGATAATACAGAATAAAATATCGTAGAATTTTGTATAATATGTATTTGCTCAGTTCTGTCATGTTTTCAAGTAATATTAATTCTAAAACCATGCAAATGATATAAATATAAAATATTAATGCAAAAAGAACGTGGATTATATTTAAAGAGTATCATTAGCAACGCAGATTTTAAAGTATAACAAATTCATGATTCATTAATTATTTATAATAATTTCAAATTGAAGTACAAAGTAAATTTTTCTTTTGTATTTATTTTGAAAAATTTACGCGAATTGATTTTAAAATATCTTGATATTAAAATATCTTAATACATGCTTTCTTTTACTTTTAATTTCGCACGAAATAACGTTTTTTCGGTATCATTTCAATATCACAATGGATTCATGACACACAAAATTGGGAAAGTATTATGCTCGTATTTATTTTATGTTTATCAGCGCTAAATGCTTGATTTTCATCTCACGTTTATATTAAATCATCGTACAAGACAAATGTAACTCAGAATCGGACAGGGACATTAGTGCTGAATACGTGACATTAGAATATCGACCTACGTTAACATCGCTTTCCTCTTAAGACTCGAGATGTTATTCTCCCTTCTGTCTCTTCTGTCTTTCCCACTCATCTATTTTATCTTCTTACGTTTCATCGTTCACTAGTAATTTTTACGTCGTCTAGTGTGTCACTAGAGTGTTCGACGCGTCGTACCGTAACACTCGGAATGTCAAGTAGTTCGACCATAGGATAGTTAAACGCAAACAAGCAAATTATACATAGTCGCATGGAAGTGCGTATATACTGAACAAACATATAACGAACCAAAAATAGATATTGTAGTTAAAATAAGATATGTGCATAATAGACGTTAGAAGTTTTAATATATGTATGTTTTTCTAAGTTAACAGTTACAATATTTAATAGAAACATTTGCAATTTTTTATCTAAAAAATATTTTTTATTATATAGTTTTTACGTTGTGGGATATAATTAATTCATTAGTAATTTTAATTAATTAATAATAATTATAATTGATTCTTTATACGGGTTTTCTTTAAAGAAGAAATTTCTTTACATGGTTTACGGATTATCTTGCACATCTTGATGTATCGTTAAATATTAATGTTTCATGAACATTGCAGTCCACTTTATCAAAGTGAGAAGCAACTTGATATAATAATTGACATTTAATAATATTCCAAGACATGGAGATAATCAGATAAACCGTATAATTTTTCTTGAATTATAATTAAATAGAATTATAAATGAACAGTGAACGCAAATTTTCAGACATTCATTTGTTGACGCTATCTCGCTCGAATTAACGCTGTGCCTTTGGCTACATTTGGATTTTGGCGTATTGATATAGTTAAATAGTTATAATATTTAAAAAGTAATGGTGATAACTGATGTAATAATTAGCGAATATTTACTGTTTTTTTCAGTAATAATATACTGATTTACTTTTAGAGGTTGTGGTTTTCTGCAGATTGAATCTACAGTTATAAGTGTAGCACTGAAGTCAGTAATAATACACTGATTCATTTTTAGAGAGTACGAGTATAATTATATTTGACTTCGTGAATGGAATACAACTGTCGATTACCATTACTTTTCAAATATTATAACTATTTAACTATATCAATACGCCAAAATTCAAATGTAGTCAAAGGCACAGCGTTAATTCGAGCGAAATAGTGTGAACAAATGAATATATATAAATGTCTGAAAATTTGCGTTCACTGTTCATTTGCTCAGTGTATATACGCACCTTCGAATTTACTTTGCACTTACTTACCAGCTCGTCCGTCGTATCCACGCTCGTCGTCGTCGTCCTCATGCTCGCCGCTCTCTTCACCAGCCGTACCTTGCGTCTGTACGACTCTGGGTATCTCTGCAAGAATACGAGATAAATGAGAGGATCGAGTCTGGATGGAAGGCTGAGTTAATCCTGCAGATAATCATGAATAAGAACTTCTCGCTCGAATTATTATAATAATAATTGTTTCTCTCTTATAAAGAGATTGTGAAAAATATTTTCTGATCTTCTCGGAAATAGGAATATCATTAATATCTTAAAGACGTTATCTTCTTCGGCGGCTTTTTTAAAAATATAAATGTTCATTATTTTATATTTGTGATCTGAAGTAATGTGCATGAAATCTGAGTGCATTGCTCGAAGCACAAACAACCGTACGACATTTTCGCTCGTCCTATATTTATTACGCTGTCTATAACCCTTTTTGCACGGTAAAATACAAGCATTATGTCTTCGTGATACTCGGAGGCGGGTAACGATGTAATCTTTCGTGACACGAACACTCGTTCTTGATTAAAACTCGATTTGAAACTAAAAGCCATCCGTGAACGGTGGAAGCAGAGGATAGGTCTCGATCCGATGGTCGCACACACGTTTTTGCAAATTTCGCCTAATTGGACAAGCGCGAGGAGATCCAGTGTCGAGATCGTCGCGTGTTCCTCCCGATCGATCGATCGATCATTCTCGAGAGCAGTACGGGTGTGGTCGAGCAGCTCTAGTGTTTTTTTTGCTCGACTTTCTCGCCACCCTGGTAGCAGACTAAAAGATCGAACGTGAAATCATCTTGGTGAGAAACTTTTTGCATTCTCTTTCTGGTCATACAACATTGCGCATCTTTGTATCGTAGTGTGCACGCGAATATATCGATAACGATAAATCGCATTGACAGAAAGAGGTTTTGCGATATTTTTTTCTTTTATTTTGAATTTATAAATTCATATTTTAATTCATATTAAATTCTTTATAATTTTAGCATTCTGAATCTACTTTAAAGCATTATTTCTGAAAAAACTACGAAAGAGTTCAAACATTCTCAAGAAATGTAATTGTAAGAAATCCGCTTTCTCTTTCATTTTTTTGACTGACTAGTTTCTTAAATTTATTCAAATGTATCATAACATCATCTTATGAAAAGGTACACAATTTCTCTTATTCTCTGTAGTCGGAATACTATCTTCCTCGTTGTATCGCGACATGCTTGGCGTAGCTCGCACAAAACGAGCTTGGCTCGAGGGGGGTGACGAGCGTCGACGGAAACGAAATCGAAATAAAAGATAAACGCGGCAATGAAACCGGGTATCAAGCACAGTGAACGCACGCGTGGGCGTGTACTTACTGATGCAAGGCGCAATATGCGATCTGCTCTGTTGGTAGCCCCTGGCGCATCTGTTGCAAGTAATACCGGTTACGCCGTCTTTACAGGGACACTGGCCGCTGCTCTGGTTACAGGTCTTTCCAGAAGCTCCGATCGGATGGCAGTCACACGCTGTAACACAGAAAATGAGCTATTTAGTTAATAGAAAACAAACGTAACTTTATCAAAATAAATTTTTGAGAAAATCGAAAATTAATAAGGATAATATATATTGCTTTTTTTTTTATTTATATGTATATTATTTTTGTTATATAGAAATCATTCAGAATTGATTTTATTATCTTGAAACATCAAATATGTATACTATTCTCTTTTAGCTTCTGCACGGAAAGTATAATTTTGCTGAAGTATCTAAAAATTTAGTATATAATTCTGAAAAATAATTTTGATGGACTATTAAAATAATTATGTGGGACACTAGTTGATTGCTAGAATATTAAAACTTTTTTCAGCTTTGCTCATCATGCTCGAGTTTCCTATGTAATTATTTTGATGGTTCAACAATATTATTTTCAAATCTATATCTAGTTAAATTTTTACATATTTTAGTAAAATCATTCTTCCCATGATAATTGGAAAAAGCGTGATAATTTAGCGATGTGATATAAATGGTATGATTAATTAATTATTGGAGAAAATTTTATGTCAAAGCATAACTGAAAATCGAATGAAAGAGAGCTTTAATCAAGTTGGTCGCACCAAATCCACTTGCGTCAACCCGCTGATATTAGTGTATAGTGTTCGAATTTACTGTCGTCTGCATATCTCGTTATGCTGTACCGCACCTTTGAGATACGCTGATTCTATTAAGAAACAGCATAGATAGGCGACCCGGAAAATGATGGAGATAGCCAAACAGGCGTGACGATCCGCTACCTAAAATTAAGATAAAGCGCGGACTTTACATGGCGCCTATAAAAGGACCTTGGCCATTGACTGCATCTCGATAAATGGAAGATCTTATGCAAGATAAAAGCGCTTCATTCCCACGAGCAAGACACGAGAAGTATACTAATGTGGTGGAAGTTCTCGCGATTATCAGCAAATTGAAAATAAACCAAAATTTTTTGAGATTAATTATAGAAAATATAGAAATTAAAGAACTGATTTCTCGAATTTACATTTAATTTTTAAATAATTTAAGATTAAACTATATTATCGAAATTATATTTAGAAATATTTGAATTTTAATTTGACTTCAATAGAAAATTTATCATTAGATAATATCATTATCATTTATTAGATAATAAAATGTCCAAAAACGTTCAACCAAGAAATATCTCTCATTAAATATATAACTAATAATATCAGATATCTCAAATATTTTAATGCCACACAGTGGTCCTATTTTTATAGATAAAATTTTTTTATTTCAATTTCTTAATTAATTTAAATTTTTTTGTGTAACAAAACTGTAGAGATATCAATAGATTTCTAATTATAAATAACTAAAAACAAAAAATATTTCACAAATTGAATTCAGAGATATAAATAGATAATGAAATCTTATTCTTTTCTCAGATGTGAATTAAATTATGAGAATTTTAATTGATTATAAGAATATTAGAAATGGAAAAGTTGCAAAAGATATATCCTGAAATTTTTTAGAAAAGCTAAATTTAAAATATTTAAAAAATCTCATTTAAAATTAATTTGATTAAAGTGGGATATACTATATATGGTGTATTATATATGTATCGTAAATGATAAAAGGGGACTGCGGAGATGAATGCATTCCAATCTTATCCTAATTTTATGCGCCCTAATCTTACGTAAGGCATGAGTGTGCAAGATATTAAAGAACCCTTCGCGATTGCTACATGTATGGTGAGAACGAAGAGAATCTTCATTGGTCATTCCAAAGGATTTATAAAATCAATCAAGCGTGCCTCGACTGGATCGCCATCAAAGCATACTTTAGAGAAAGCTTATAAGCCTCTTTTGATGAAGAAAATATTTTTTAAGCTGAAGAGAAAAGCTAATAAATATTCAAGCGACCACACATTTAGTTATACCGAATAATTTGCATAGATACAGGAATGAATAACAATTATCTCTTCGAATACTTCTTTGTTTAATACGTATAAATGAAGATTAATTTCTTTTTAATTTATATTGAAGACTTATCAAAAATTGGGGGCGATGTTATTGCTAGTTATATTATTAATGCATCAGTTAATGTCTCGAAAATTATAGAACAAAAGGAAAGTAATAAATAAAATTGATTTATTGTTTCAATTTAACAGGTGTTACTTGAATATTATAAGAATGATACCTGTGTGTTTTCTTTTGTAAATTAAAATGCAAATAACTTGTGAAGATAAAAGGGAAACATAGATCATGGTACAAGTTATCATAATTATATGAACATTCCGTCTCTCAAGAGAGTCGTGCGTCGCCAGCGAAATTTACTACCAATAATCGCAACAAAATTGTGCTCATCATAAAATAATAACCGGACTGATTTACGACAATCGTGCGTAATCAACTGCAGTTATGAATCCTTCTCGTAAATTGTATCGTGTTGATAATACAGGACAATGAAAAACTTATGTCGCACACGAAGGACTAAAATTAGCGGCTATGTGTGCAAAATGAATCTCATTATTTAACATACGAGACATGATAATTAAAAAATAAATACATTAGTGAATTAAAAGTATTTTCGAAAAAACATTTTCAGGGAAAAAATAAAGTTTATTGAAATAACAATTTAAAATTTAATAATAGAGGTGGCTCAATAACATGAAACATAAATAAAAAGGAGCATACAGTCATATACGCAAAATATTTTTTGCCAAAGTCATATATTTAAAATTAAAAATGTATTATTACATTTTTAATTTTAAATATGTAATGTATGTATTTTGACAAAAAAAATATCTTGCGTATTTGACTGTATGTTCCTTCCTATTTATAACAATTTAATTTAAATATGTGGCATAGTTTTTTTTTATTATATGTAATTATTTTGATGAGAATAAGGTACATTAATCGCTTTTATAAATATCAATTAAATACGATTTGTTCATTGTTTTATAACAAAATCATTATTCATGCAATAAATAGATTCTAATTATCTTAAGCTTACTAAAGTCGAGGCAATAATTAAACGAGACTGACGTCTCACTGTTTTCTAGAACTGAGTAATCATGGGACAAAGTTGATCCTTATCTTCTTTCGCAACTCTCTCGTCAAGAGCTAATTGTATCGCGTGTGGTGTATGAGACAACGTCTCGTTTAAATTTCCATTCTCGGCATAAATTACCATCTGTTTCACGAGACAGTTCACGAAAATTAATGGGGAACACGATTCACATAATTCTCAATCGTCGACGGTTCGCACATTGACGTGAATTGTTGTTCGATCGTTCTTGAGCGAGCTCTTGAGTCCACTGCTTAGATTCATGGCGCGTAATCAAAATACAATCGCCCAATAAAAATTTTATTGCTATGGATACATAGCTTCGTGATTAGTGACATAAATTCTGATATAAATTGGACTCGCCAATATTTCGTACAGACCGATGCCGGCAGCATCTTGTATCTTATTTAACTATTTATTATCGAAGTGAACTCGACGTGGCAATAATATATTAATCGGTTTTTTTAAGAATGAGATTAAAATTTTTAATAGTTATTTAAATAACAGAATATTATTGTCATTCATATAAATTGAGCTAGATGGAATAAAAACATTTTTCAGCTTGTTTACGAGAGTTATGAAAAAGAATAATTTTCCATGTAATTCATAAAGAAACATCATAAAAAACAGTAATATATTGTAAAAACCTTGAAGAATTGTCTTAATATTTGAACGACTAATTTTTCTGTTATCAATCAGATTTTATCATTTAGCACCATTTAACTTAGATTGCACGATGAATAGCTTAATCAACTGTGAACGTGCGCGAGCCAGTTCAATCGGCGATGTAGATTACAATTCCGCGGACGTGTGTCACGGGAGGTCATAACACGGTTTATTGGTCACGCGGCGTTGTCATTAGAAATGTCATAAACAGTGATTAGAGGCATCACGGTATAGTGACGTAGTTCAAGGATTATTACGATTCTTGTTGCGACGACCGCCGCCGGGGATACAAATTGCCGTCGTCTCCGGCTGCTGTCTCCGATCGATGTTGGAAACGACGTTCGACTTTCGACACCTAAATCGCTATAACGGTTGTTTCGTACCCGTGCGACTTGTCTCCGGAGACAAGGAGTCGTTTGTTCCCTCGTTACGGGCCCTTTCATTACCTATAAATTCGTTATGCAACTCTCGCCGCGAGACGCCAGACGTCGGAGAAGAAACGCGATATCTCGCGTTACGATACCGCGTGGAAATCATTCGAATTCGTGGAAAGGATTCGTGGATATCATTAAAATCGATCGTCACAGTTATTGCAACAGCATTGCGCATTGCAAAGATAACTTATCGAAAAGTTAGCCTTGCTTCTATTTTTTTACTTTTTGTCACTAATTTATATTTATTATAAATTATAATATAATTATATAATATTAAACAACTTTAGATTTGAAAATTATTCGGGTTTCAGTACTTATTTACAATTAAGCCTAAAATAAATATTTATAAGAGTAAAAGTCTCCATATAGTTAATAGTAGAATTTCAAATTGCAAATTAATTAGGTTTATTGTTATATTTAAAATAATATTGTTATTATTGTTAGTCTTGATTTCTGCAAATTTAAATAAGACTATATAATATACACACTTCTAAAGAATTAACTATATATATATGTAAAAATAATTAATAAGTATAATGAAATAAAGCGAATACATTCAGTAATTTGCGATTTCAATATAAAGAAAAGTCTTCAGCAATCTTCGTAATTCTAAGAATAAACATGCGAAGATCAGATGAAGGTTGTTCGAAAGTTGACGATTAAACATAGTACTCGCTAAATAAGGCCGTCAATTAACTTTTTTAGTACCACATTATCTTATTACGTAACAAATTGCACAAGAGACTTATCCAAGAGATATTTCTTACACGCGATCTAAAAAGCTAATGTTACATGGATTTGATAACGATTTTAGCAGGATAGAAAATAATAATAGGAAAAGGAAAATAATAATATTTATATATTTATTTTCTTGAAACTGCACTTTCCCTAATTTATGAAAGCAATTTATTCTATTTTTTCTAACTTGGAATGGAACAACTCAAATTACAAAATTGTTAGAATTACAGGAAAAAGAGTTACATGAAAATAAGCTTGTGGTGAGACATTTAGTATGTAGAACTTGCATCAATGATAATAACTATGATTTCCCTTAGCGACCCTTCATTGCTGGCACGCAAGTGTCTCGTATCTCATCTACCATCTTTTGGCATGTTTCTTCAGATATTAACGCTAAGAGCCATTTCGTTTGTTCCCTATCTTTCGTTTATTAGTGAAATCTAAGCTGGAAAAGACACTATGTGCGCATGGCTGCGGTTAAATCCATTAAGCGAAGGGAATGAGACGAAAACGACTATGATGCCCGTGTACAATAGATCTCCCCCTATCTTTAGACAACTATTCTACGGAGGCACGTTGCTATTCTAATGAATTCTATGTTAACCTGATCGCCAGAATCGGAAACGGGAATTATCGGATTATCGCGCTAGCGGTAAGCCCAGCCGATTGTGCCGTTTTCACATGGAATTAAATCCAGGATTAAGAGCAACGTCTATTCAGAATTGCTTGTCACTTAAACTGTATTCTTGTTCGTTAGTTGCAGCTAATTATTTTGTACCGCCATAAAATTCTGTCTTTTATTGATAAATTTGTTGTAACAATTTTTATTATGATAAATGTAGAAAAAAATTTTCATGTAATAATTTTTATTTTAATCTTTTAAACGATTATTTAGATTTGCTCTATTGTTTCTCACAGTATATGAAAATCCCATATTCTTCAGTATTATCATATTTCTAGTAGTTCATTCCAGAGATTCTCAAGTAAGAGATTGAATATCATTTGATCCGCTATATTTTTTTCAAAATTTGTTTAAGATGGAATGAGATATCCATGTATCTCATTCCATCTTATGCATCCGTTTCTATCTTAAATGTCTTGAAAAATATGATGGATCAGAAGTTGTCTAAACAAAATAGTGTCTAATCTCTCATTTGAGGATCTCTTATAGTTATAGTCTTATTTATTCTATATTGCTATTGCAGGATTATTTGACATTTTTGAATATTTCTTTTGAAAACTGAAAATCGAACGACGTATCTACAGTAGAACAATATCAAAAAATTAAAACTGAACAGTGCATTGAATAGCCACCTTTAATCATTCGTACATAACTCTCGCTCTCTCTTTCGCTTTCTCTCTCTCTCTCTCTCTCTCTCTCTCTCTCTCTCTCTCTCTCTCTCTCTCT
>NW_017259378.1:563907-570711 GCF_001594045.1 Atta colombica
ACAAGAAGTCTGCTTGGGATTCAGAATCGGACTCGTTCTTGGTGCGTGTACAGCTACGATAGTATCTAGGAGGGCCGGTATTCATATGTGTTCTCGAAAGGTCAGTGCGCGAATGATCGGTACGCGATGGCGCGCGCTCAGGAAGCACGACGAAGCACCGTAACTCACGTTTACGCCTGCGAAATGAGCGAGCATACCGGCGTGTCACTTATTGCCAGCTAATATAAACATGACTCCGAGACACCCATAGAGGTAGAAGAAAATGTGCGAGGCTCGTAAATCACGGTCATTTTACATTTTACTCGTATGTCAAGCGCGACACGCCATACATGGCAACGCGACTCGATTTTGGAAACTATTAACTTGAACTATCATCTTCCACGCCGTAGGTTGTACAACATTCTGCTTCAGAGAAATCGTACTGCGCGGTCTCTAATGGTCCCACTTGTTGTAACGAGCCGAGGCATACACAGTAATGTCTGGCGGTCAATAGTTCTGACTATTCCACATCAACATTCATTTATGTTTCTTCCTGCTATTTATCATTTTTTTATGTTTGAATTTAAAATTATCTACACTCATATACACACGCTTGTTGCATTTTAAACGTTTGGATTCTTATGAATAATGAATTGTTATAATACAAAATTAATTTTGTAAATATTTTTTGTACTATTATTTTATAAATATTTCTACTCAATTAGTGTTTTTTCTTATAAAGAATTCTCACCTAGAAAATAGAGTACTTGTATTGAAAAAAATGTTCTGAAATTGAATGAAACAAAAGATTTTGATTTATCAATCAGAATTCTAATTATCTTAACTAGAATTCTAGCAGATTTAATTAAAAAATTCTGGGTTATTCATTTTTAACCAGAATTTAATCTAATCAGACATTTTTCTTAGTGTGTGTCTAAAATCTTGAAATTTGTATCTTATAGGTTGTAACATTTATCTCTTTAATCGCAGTAAATCTTAAATAAATTTTCAGATTCGTTTAGTATTAATCAACATATAATAGTTTCTAATTTTATTGAAAAGCGTAACTTTTATACGTAAAACGCAGCTTTTCACGCGTTTTGCATTGAAAAAGTACATGTAATCGTAATTTTCTTTCGTTTCTGCTTTTTCGTAATGTAATTTTCTCGCCGCCCTCCAGCGAGACGAAGCTGGTTGGATCACAAATATTCGCTAAAAGGAAGCTTCAGAGAGATGAGCAGGCGAGTTCGCCAGCTCTTCAAGTCATTCCGCTCCTCAGTTCTTCATTGCCTGTTCTCGCGATTAGCATACCGACATTCGTGGAAATACTATGTTGGAAAGGTTATCTTGGTTCTATCCGCAACCTATAATAGTGAGATTATTTTAACTAATAAAATTTTTGTTGACATACCAATAACCCATGTATGAAGTTTCATCTGATCCTTCGCGATAACTGAATGAGATCTGGTACCAAGAAATTAACTGTACCGTTACCAGATAATACATTTATCGCACACATTCATATATTCACATGATTTGTTCTAGAGAAAGATAGATAGAGAACACGTGAGAGAATACGTAAGAATATATGAGGTCTAATTTTATCGATTCTACATTTAAAACGGAAAATTGTTAATATAAAAACTAACTACAAAAGATCATCTAAACCCTAAAATTATAAAATATTTTTTAAATAAACAGCTATATTTAAGACTTTTCGAAAACAAACAGTTTTTAGAAATTTATTTAAGAATATTTTTTAATCATTACACATTTTGTTTAAAGAATTCAAAACAATATTTAACATATTTAAAATGAAATTATTTTTATAAAATATTACAAATCTAATAAAATTTACATAGAGAGACAATGAAAATTTTCAGGATTTAATATAAATTTGTAAAAATACAGAATCGTGCTAAATGAATATTAATAAAAGTATCAAATTTTTATAAAACATCTGTCAAAAATCTTCTGTAGGACAGAATAGAAAGTGCGATGTCATGCAAAATAAAATAGAAATATGACGTAAATCGTATAACGCTTTACGAAGTCGTCAATTGCCATAATACCACTCTTTCGCATCATCTGCCGTAACATCTTGCGCTTCCGGCTCGGTTCAGGGTCTCTCCTATTCATGCTATTGATGTCGTGAAAGCGTGAACCGGTCCCTTCGACAGCATCTTCAAGATTAATCCGTTTCGCGGAAGTGCAAATGGTTCCGTCGTGCTTCTACTATCGAGGCTATGGATTTAGTCCGGCGGAATCCCCGTCTTCCATGTTATCCTATCGTTGAATCCAAAATGACGCGTTTAAACTTCCTCTTCTTTATTTTCATTAGTAATGCGATTAACATTAATAATTTTGCATTTAATGACAATGAGAAAAAAATAAAAATTAAGATAAAAAATTGGTAATTAAAATTTTAATGTAACTAAAAATGATACAAGCAGAAAGATACTTAACAATAAGATAAAGAGAGAATATATTTTAAGAAAAAAATGTGAGACACTATTTTGTCTTTTGACGTAAAATTTTGAAGATTAAACATATAAGATGAGAATTGTGAAAAAATATATAAAGATACTTTTTAATTTTTAATTTTTAAAGAGAAATTTAGAAAATTATTTCTTCTTCTTTATATAGAAGTTGTTGTTGTTTATAGTATTATCACTGTATATATTTAAATATATACATTTATAAGAAATGTTTTTTATAACAGATAAATTGTTTCTCATAAATTGATATAAATAATAAAACAAATATGATTTTGATAAATTTTTCCCAAATTGAAATAAAATAGTGAAGTTTACTTTTTAAGATTATCTTTCTCATCATCGTATCCGCCAACGTTTCTCAGATGATGCGTTTACTAACGTCGGTTTATGCAGCTTCTTCAAGATTTCCATCCGGGAGATTTAGTCGATAAGTTGCGAGAAGCTCGGCTTTATATTATGAGCTTAAATCGTAAAAGCGACGCTATCGTTCGCCGCTTAGCGATAATCTCCTTCAGATTAAATCCTTCGATGGCAACACGAATGGTCGTTGCGTTCCTCTTTTGGAGAGGGTTCTCCTTATCGCGACAGACACACCACTTTCACAGAGAAGACACCTCAAGAACTTGAATGGTCCTCGTCTCTCCTCATGATACTGTTATCGTCGTATCGATCGATCGACCTTGGTGCGTGAATGATCGTACGTTAGTGTGTATTCCTGGATAGTCTTGCACTTTGGAATTCAACTGGAAGTGTCTCCGACTCGCGACGTCCAGACTGAGTAATTAGTCATGGTCAATGACGTTAAAGTTTATCCATGGCATTCTTATTTCTTTCCTATATCTTTCTTTTTTATCTTTCTTTTTCTCCTTTTTGTCTTTCTCTTTCTTTCTATCATATGCATTGAGTAGTCGACAACGTCGACAAATATGCCACGAATAGATATTTATGAAATTCCTTATTTTATAAAGGTGGTATATTTATAAAGGTAACAAAATAGATTTTTCGCGACGTCGAAGCTGTAAGAGAAATAATCGATATTCCTGTCTCCGGATTAAAATCCAATCGGTATAAACGATCGCGGACGCCGCTGTGCCAAAGCTCGTTTTACATAATGAAATTCCAAACCTGCTTTCGACAGCTCTTCGTTCTTCAGGATTGACTGTATCAGCAAGCGATATCAAAGTCGTTTTTTTATCTTTCTATGATTTAATAGTATTTATTTCTTCGATAAATTAAAATTATGAGGTGTCCGCAAGAAATGTTATAATTGTTGAATTAAAAAAGCTTAAAAAGCAGAAAAGTTTCTCTATTGAAATTTTAGAATGCATATTGTACCTCACTTTTTTCTTTCTAAAAAATATTTTTAATGTATTTAAAACAGAGAAACAGAAAAAGATATTAAAAATGAATTGTAGAAATTCTCATGCATGCAAATACTGAAGGAATCGCGTTCTTAATATCTCGATTATTTTGTTAATTAAATTTGACGTCAGTTTTATTCGCAATAATCGCTTTGCATAATGAAATTCAGAAAACCTTTGATAATTTTTCGCTTCTCGTCAACAGTTCATCCGACTCTTATAAGAACCATGAAAAGAGAGAAGATTCACCGAAAGAAACGTGACATATCCCACCTACTTGCTTATGCACGCTCATATTTTTCATGCAAAGGTACGTTGAAAAGCGATTAATTACGATTGCATTCGGAGTCAAGTGCGTATCTTAATAAAAAGCTAGAAGAGAAACTCCTCATTATGTGTATACTGTTCGAAGACATTTTATATTCTTCTTTGGCCTAATATGGCCTATAAGCGTTTAATGAGCTCTTTATATTATGAATATATTAAAACATATTATATCAAATATGATTCTCTTGTTATAAAAGCAATTCAAATAGAAATTGTCATGTTGCTTCTGAAATTATTTTGAAATTCAAAATATGAAAGAATATGACAGGAAATTTTCATTACATTCATTTACAGCAAGAATTAAATTGCAATTCATTAATAAATATAATTATTATTTCTTTAAATATATAACTACACGTTTTTAATTAATATCCATCTTGTCTTTTCAAATTGTTCGGGCGTCTGCTTTTTCTTGTATTCTTTATCTTACGTTTCTCATCCGTGTAATTGCATCTGCCAATCTGTCTGTTTCATGACCAATTCCATTTTTGTATCGTCACTTAATTAATCCATTGCAAATGTATAGTAACCATAGACTGGTGATTGTATCTTTTTAAGAATCATATAGTGCGAAATGCAATTGAAAGATAAACGCAGCACTATCCATTCTGGATAGTGTTCCGACTTTGTGCGAAATATGACCAGGCATTCCCCTCTAAAAATATTTACGGGAGAACGCAATGTTGAAACAATACCCACCTAACAATTCGTTTATTTTCCATTGGCAGGATACGTCACACGAAACGGGGTCTTTGAAAAATTTGCGTTGCACAGAACGTTTTTTTACGCTAGTTTAGCTAAATTTTTAGCCTTTTAAAGACAAACATTGATACCAGTTTTATAATATTAATTAGTTGAATTTTTTATATTTTACTTCAATTAGTGAGTCTATAGAATAATCTGACAATAACGTAATTAAATAAAAGACTTTTTTTAAATAATATTTCAGAGAAATGCAAGAAATATTGCATTATTTTTTATTTATTATAATGCTTTTCTCTATATAATAGATATAATTTACTTTTATTTGACTATTATTTAGGATAAATCTTTTTTTATCACAAATGAAAATAAGAACCAGTTTTTTATATTCAAATGCTTCTTCTATTCATCTGATCTCTTGATTTTGATCTCTACTTGAAGATCGTTGTATAAAATTTGCATAAAATGTCTATATGATTTGTGAACTTTACGCTTCTCGTAAACTGTTTCTCACTAAAAAGTACAAGTTTACTGATCGTGATGCATCTTGAAAAGATCACGTAGCTAGCATAATCTTGTCTAAATGCGCGAATGTGTGGGAGAAGAGAACCCGACTGGATTTCGGGAAATAGGGAGCGGTTGCGTCCATCCAGATTATTATGGTCCAAAGAATCAAGACAGAAAAAAGTCGGAGAAAGAGAAACCGAATAAGAGAAGAAAGCAAAGCTCTCTCTGGTGCGTCATAAATTCGACTTATCGGGTCAGTCTCTCACAGCATACACATATTTATATTTCTATACCTACATGAAATTGTTGTGCCTTAAGCCGATTATCGAGGAGAGTCAAACTGACCCTGAAAGGCTTCTTCGTCGTCTTCTTATTCACTCTCTCTATTCGTTCTCCCCGTAAGTGTTAAAAAAGTTACGTTACAATCGCAATCGTTTTTATTTTCAGGCAACCATTTTTATTATTTTGATCCATATTAATTATATCTAGTTGGTTATCAAACAGATTTTTTACAGTTATACGTTTCACATTAAATAAAAGTGTAATATTAGGTGTAGTAAAAAGAAATCCATTATTATTCCATTCAATTTCATGCAAAAATAATGGATTTCTTTTTACTACACCTAATATATACGTTTCATATCTATCTAATGATTAATTCATTAATAAAAGATCATTTAATGAAAATAATCTATTAAAAGTTAAAAAATTTAAAGTTTTATTAGCTTAATGGGATGTAATTTTAATAACATTTTAATAATTTATTACTTCTAATAATTTATTAAAATCTTTTTAGAATTTTATTATAAATTGTCACTATATTCACTTTATCGACATATTCATTAATCGGCTTATTTTTATGCGTTATTATGTATGAATGTGAATTGAGTATACAAGCATAAACTTGGAGATTTAATGAGTAACGTGCGATATAAAGAAAATTTCAACATCCGATTCGAGGAACAAAGAGTTATCGAGAGAATAATCTTGATAATAAATAACTGTTGAATTTAATTCGATAGATATAATCCGATTATAAACGTGAAACTCCTTCCTCATTTTAAAAAGCTCTATCGTAGCACATCATCGCGTAGCTTTCGACTTTGAGTAGTCAGTATTTCGAAGCCAGTTAAAGCAGATTCGGAGATGGGTGGCCAGATAAGGATCTTTATGGCAACGGACGTCCTCTTACAGGTGGCATAAATCCCGCGCGACTAATTAGAATTTTATAATGGAACGAAAATGGGTATCAGATTACACGGTCGGCGCGCGCTGTCTGGGGATCGTAATTATAAAATGCAGACGCATGTGCCGAATTTACATTCTATATTCTGTCCAAGATGAGATCGCGATGAAACTATAGCGACGTGATACACACACACACACACACACACACACACACACACACACACACACACACACACACACAC
>NW_017259378.1:570811-571564 GCF_001594045.1 Atta colombica
AATGTATCTAAAAAATAAGAAAAAAAGGAGGGACAAATGCAAAATTAAAATTTATTAAAAATTTTACGAATAACAGTGCATAGCAATAAATAAAACATGCACTTCCGAAAATAATATAATAATTTAATTAAAATATCAAATTTAACAAAAATATTACATTATTGTATATTTTTTTTGTATATTTACATTATTGTATATTTTACATTATTTTATATTGTGTATTTTAATATAATTAATTTTTAGTTAGTATTTACATTCTTATTAAAATTAAAATAATTTGCCTGTTTTGGGTAGAAAAAAACTTCCTATTTCATTTAAGCCAAATTATGTATGGAGTTTATAAATATAAAAATTATTTTGTTATATGTTCTCACTGATAGAGACAGTTGTACTCTGTTTCTGTGTCACGTAAATTAGTCGCAAATAAACATATTTGTATACTGTAGAATTACAGTGTAAATTGAGAGCGGTACGGAAATTAAGGTAAATGCAAACGGTGAAGATTCAAGAGCTCTCGACTTGGTGCCAACAACTCTTCGTTTTTTTCCTCACGGATAAATCGAGTTCCGCTTCCATGCAATTATTCCGGCGACGTCCATTTAACCGTTATGATTTATTACATGTTTCCGGTCGTTCGCTAAGCCAAAGTACGAGCATTATAAAATTATGCAATGTAATTTCACAATAATATTATTATTAAAATCTATTTCTCTCCAAAAGAGAGAAAACATTTTAAGAAACATTTTTATATAT
>NW_017259378.1:571664-588987 GCF_001594045.1 Atta colombica
AGGTGCATTACAAGTTCCAATTTAATTGTATTTACTTTATATTGTCGCTAGTCAATATATTGATACCATTATATCTAAAAATATTAAAGTTATAAAATGTATATTTATTATTAAATACATAAAAGAATAATAAAACAATAAAGCAAAATATAAATTGCATAAAATAATTATTAATTTATTATAGTGAATCTTTGATTTTGTCAGAAAATATAATAACATTCGTCAAAATATTTTCATAAATAATCGATAGCGATTATCACACTGACAGAGCTATTCCTGTGAATTCGTTGTAGTGGATTCCAATATTAAAAATATATGACATTTTTACATTAATATCAAATTTATAAAACGACAAGATATTATCATTTGCGACATAATGGTAATTCAGTGTATAATTTCATAAATCTATTGACATGTTTTCAACTATGTTTGATGTCAATTTTATAAAAAATAAAATTAAGGATAAAAACTAATGTAATTTAAATATTTAATGAAGAAATTCATATAGGTTTTTTGTCTCTGTGTCTCGATTTGTCGTCTAATGCCAATATTTTGTGAATATTCCAATTCGCTTCATCAGTATCAAATTCTCATCCTCATCCTGATCATTTTCTGATGAAGTGAACTATTTATGAAACATTGGCATTTGACGATGTATCAAGACACGAAGATAACCCGTAAGCCATTCCTTGAAGAAAATACCCGTTGAAATCTAATATTTAAATTATCATTTAAATATTCAATATTTAATATATAAATATTTAATATTCAATATATAAATATCATATAAATTTATTTAAACTATTATCGAATTATTATATAGATTCTAGTGAGATGATTTTTATTTGATAAGTAATAAGAATTTGTTTTTTCGATATGAAGTTCGAATTACGTCAATCTCATCGTTACTTTGCAGCAGTTAGCAATCCATATCAATTTTGCTTTTTTATATAATTATTACATAAGTAAATTCGTTTCCTTCGTTCGCGCAGACCGTAGACGTTCATAGTGGATAAGCGGATTTTTATCAAAACTCAACCATCATCGTGTGTCTGTTCGTGATCGCGAAGAGTATACGAGGCAGATCCGGAGGCCAAATTTGCATGTCGAAATTCGCCCACTTGTTTCTTCTCGCAGCGGGTAGCTCATGGGCCATTTTGATGGTCACTTTCGGCCCACGTTCTTCCACGGTCTTGCAGGTTCCCGCCACCCTCTCTTCCCGTTTCGATAAACTGCCGTGCAGCACGGGCATCCGGTCTCAGATACGATATCCCGCTGATCTGCTCAACGTGCCGAAAATAACGAAAAGAAAGATCTCCTCAATCTCCGTTCGGTGAAAAGTTTTTAATACATAAGCGCTCAATTATATCCGAGATGGGGAATGACTAACGTGCTATTAAAATGATAATGAAGAACGACACGATGCTGTGACAAGTTTAATAGTAGCGAAAGGTTTAAATCTCTGTAATCGAGTTAAATTAACACTTTGAAGAGTTTCAAGTACGTGTTTATTAGATAAACGAATTATAGTTTCCGTGAATAATGAAAAGATTATTCTTTAAACATACATTATTTCTATAAAAAATTATTATTATTCTTAAACATTTTAACATGTTTTTCTACTACTTGAACATATTTATTGTACGTGATTACTTTGTTTGATTTCAAATGGTTGATTAAGGAATACAATTCATCCTAATCACTCATTCTGAAGTCAAGAGTCATCGTGAAATGTGCAGATGCATTATTACAAACAAACATTAAGCGTGAACCGTGCAACTAAAAGCGATCAATTAAATCGAGAACAAGAGCGATATACACGGCATATGGATGCGGACCAATTTATTAATCGGATTATCAACCTGATTTCCCTCGAGTAAACCTTCCCAATCCAACTGACGGGGCTATATGATGATAAAGTCAATCCATCGAAGCCCGAATAATTCCTCTCTCGTACCTCGCTCGTCCTCGATGTTTCGTCCAAGTTTTCTTCGAGGATTCCCCTTTTCGTTTTTCCATCGCATCGCGATTCTCTTCTTCATCTTTTTTTATCTCATATAAGGGGAAGAGGGAGAAGAGAAAATCAAGAGTTTCTTGGCGCGTCTTTGATCGAGAGAGCTGGATAGATTGACGGGATCGAGAACGTGCGCGGGTCAAAGCACTGGAAGTGAATCGAGGCTTTTTTTTCCACTCTCACCTCCAAGATCAAAGCTAGCCGCATCACGGTGGCTCTTGACGCGCGGCTGCCACAAAGCGTTTATTCCCACCTTTCGGTGTGTCTGTGGACGTGACTCGTTTCGGATTTATCGTCGGTGAGGATAAGAAAAGAGTAAGCAAGTGAGCGAACGAATCCTCTTCGCACGCGAGTGGAGATGAAATTAGGAGCGGAAGGCCATTCGAATGAAATGGGAGGTGGCGGGAAGTAGAGATCTTATCATCACTAGAGTATAAATTTCCGCGGATTCTTTCTCTTTGTCGCAAATCATCTCAAGATCTCTGATAACGTGTACGAGCGGCACTTCTTTTCTGTCGGACGGCGAATTTAACTATCGCCCGCCTAATTCCCACGCAGAATTTAAGTATATGATTCTAATCTTTATGAAGGAAGTAATGTTAAGACATGTAAGTGCTAATACATTAAACATATTTAATATAAATTTAATAACAATTAAAATTATTAAAAATAGAATTGTAATGTTCTTGTATAATTTACACATATTTGATATACAAAGAAGTTAACTGAAAATTGAATATAACTTTTTTTATAGTTTGTTGATTAAAAATTGATATGAATAAAATGTTGATATCTTTTTGAATTTTTTTTTTATTAAAACTTTTTAAATTAAAAACTTTCGACTATAGTTATCCATACTATTTTTTTTGCATTAATAAGCGACAAGTTTAAAAATAAATAATAAGAAAAATTTGAAAAATTACACAAAAAATGAGAATTAAAATATTGATTTATATTATATTATCAATTTTATGATATATTAATTTTGCAGATATATAAATCTTGAAATTAGGCCGAAAAGATTGATGCGTTCTCATGGGTATCTCGCAGACTGACACGACATAAATCAATCGATCAGTCAGAGAACATGGCAATATAAAAACTATCCATTGATAGTTTTTATATTGCCATGTTCTCTCGCGTTGATCGACTTGTTTGAATCCTCAACGAGACAGCTACGAGAATGCATGTAAGTTTTTCTGTCTTTAATCTTAATCTCTTAGAAACCGCTCAGTGGTTTATAAATCCTATTTACATTTTATGATTTCTTTTGCTACATCATATTAACTATGAAAAAAAATCTATTAATTATGAAAAAAAATCTAAAGAATTGACGTTTTATTAATAAAATATCCAGAGAAGTTCAATATATTAGTTAATACAATTTACGTTAGGTATTATATATTATTTCATATCAGATAATTACATATAGATATTATATTGCACAATCACTTGATTAAATAAGACAATCGAAAGTAAAAGCAATTTATCGTGAAGGAATATAATATCTATCAACTTAACACGAGTAAAGTTAGATCAATATCTCGACATCAATCTTTTACGTAAGGAAAGATTGATTTAAATCCTCTTACTGTCATTTCATTAAGAACTTATTCTTGAGAATCGATTTGCGGATAGACGACGAATTAATTCTATTATAATTCCGAGCAGCTAAAGCACGGATTATCTATGCCAAATCATCAATATAGAATCCAACTTTCTTGTTATAATGCGAAGTTAATTTGATTTCGAGTCCATTTTCGTAACTCAAAAAAAAACTTGATCTCAAATCATTTAAACTTTACGCGGACATGATCGAGGAGGAGAGAGAGGTATCTCATTTCGTTCATCGTCTCGGGAATCGCACTTCAGGCGAATCGAATTATCCTCCGTCACCGTTCTCGCGGATAAACTTTTTTCCGATCAATAAAGCGGCAATACCTTTCGGGAGAAACATCCCGCTCTGCTATATCCTGGAGGATTCACGGCTCATTTGGCAGCCGAGTTTCACGAAAATTTCCCATGGTATGACAGCCATGCCGTAGATTGGTTATTGAATAAAGCAATCACCATGAGATCCCATGGAATCGCTCGTTATTCGCTGGCTGCCTTCATAAATGAATGATCGCACGACTCGACGCGTGATAGGGACGATGGAAAAAATAATCTACCCTTTGACACATGGAATGCGAAACAGACAAGCTCGCGAATTTGTTGGGATTAAACGGTATTATCTACATAGGGAGTTGTAGATCTACTGAAAAATAATTCAAAGATAAATCCTTTTATTATGGAATGCAATATTTCATCTGATAATTCTTTTTTTTAAAGAAATCTAATTATAGAGAATGTTTTCATATCTACTGAAAATAAAAATATCGTTGAATATCGATTTTTATCTAAGATTTTAATTGAAGTTTATAAATGATACAAAATTCTATACAAACTGAAAAAATAAAGCTTCTTTTTTAATAAGAGATTTTGATTAAAGTCATATTAATCTTTAGTACATATAATGATTATCCCAGATCTTTTATTAGATACGATGGGTCATTCCATGTTCGATCACTTATAAGTAAATGAATAAACATAAAAAATTATTAAATGATTCTTACATATATTTTAACATCTTTAGAAAGTATTTATAGAATTGTGTATTATAAAAAATATAAACAATAATGACTATTATTTAATTAAGTGCTCCTAACATTTCAAAGAAAAAGAAGTGAGTAGGACATAAATAACTCAACTGTGTATATTAAAAGTTAATTACATAATCAATTTTGTGTCGTATGAATTAGATGAACACAAAATCATACGACGCTTTCTCAATTCTATATTGAAATTTCAAGAAAATTTCTTCATGATATATGCATTGGAAAGAATATGAATTATTTTAATTGTACATTACATTTTATTGATAGCTAGACTTTTCTTCATTCCAGTCTCAAATCTTAGACGAGAAGTCCGCAGTCCCATTTGAGACATGCTCTCGGTGACTGATGTATTCGCGTCACGACGAAACCCTATCGTACCCCACGACTCACCCCGTTTTTCTTTTCTCTTTTTTTTTTTCGCTTCCACCCCCGTAATCAGGCAGCTCGCGAAAGAAATTCGCATTCATAACTCAAACCGGTTTTCGATCCCTTTCCACCATCTCGTTGGACCTTCCTGTCTTCAGACGACACGTGCGCGTCAGCAAATTGTTATCCCTTCGTGTACACAAGGTTGATTGAACTGCCGCCGATCCTCTCGCGATCCCTCGATACGTGCTACAGTCAATCCGAAACTTTGCGCGGACGCGGCCGGAATCTATGACAATGTAAATATCTTAGCCAACCAGTATGAAGTTGGCATCCCAACTTTTGAAAAAATTAACTTTCTATAGCTTTTCAATTGCTCGTTTGCACATATATGCACAATTTTTCGTTTGCACCTTTCTAATAAAAAAATTAACTTGTTTCTATGAATGTGAAACAAAAATCTATCGATTGAGACTAGCTAAATCTAATTTGCTCGTGGTTAGGGGCTACTATGAAATCAGTCCTCCAAAATTGTTTTTTAATAACTTTTTCATCAGAAGAATGCGAACGAAAATTAGAAATGTGTATTCATGTGCAAACGATAAGCAACGCTCATAAATTGTAGAAAGTTAATTTTTTTGAAGGATCTTTTTCAATTTCACATTTTTCTTTATCTTAGCTGTGAAAAAGATGGATAAATTCGATGATTGATTCCTCTCGATAAGCCTGTTCGATGAGCAATAATAATAAATTATTCATACGTTAAATTATTCAAACTTTACATGTGTCAAGCAAATGGAGAAGAAATAAGAATTTAATCTTGCGATATAAGTATATATATTTCGTTGCGACGTGATATGTATTTGAACGATGCAATCTCGAAGAACTTGCGGAGAGATAAAACGTTTTTCATATAATCCTGGAAAGAACTTTTCTCGATACCGCAGTGATGGACCACCAGCGACGAGATGTGAGAGGGAAAAGCTAGATCATCGGGCACGGAAGATCTCATAAAATGACACAACGGGATGAACGATGCTGTAAAGTCTGTATGTGGCGCGCGTAATGTGGTGTCGGGTCGTGAAACCTGCCGAGATAAAGTGCTCGTAAAAGATGGACGGCCGAAGTGCTCCGGTCTAGTTTAAATGCGTATATATATATATATATATATATGTATAAAGTGTAGGCATATACTTCGGGCTATAATGCCAAGCGTCCTTAAAGATAGTCCATCTTAAAGATATATTCCGTGAACGCGCCATGGCTTATAACATTAATGAGATTTGTTCGTCATGGCAGCTTACGCCTTGTCGATTTATCTGGTCCCTTCGAAATTATCTATTTTAAACTGAGAAATGTTCCTCACGATTGCCTTTTTAATATTATGACACGATGTTGCTTGTTTTAATTGATCTCTGAAGTCAAACTGGTTAATTTAAATTAATTAGCATTTCTGTTTAGTTTTCATGCTGGTTGAAATTATTCGACAAAAAAAGAGATAAAATTTAAGATAATTTATCATTAGAAAACGGTTGTAAATATTAAATTTATTATACGTGATATTTTATTGTAAAGAAAATATACGATGAAATTAAATATGTAATAAAATATAAAATGGAAATATGTGAAAGTAACAATTTTTATTATACTATTATACTTATATTTTCGTTTAATATGATAATAAGGCTACGAAAAAAAAAATTGTTTAAAGAATTTTCGATTGCCAGTAACTTTTAATTCAAGCTTTTAGAATCGTAAACTATGTTTAGTTTTACATAACATGCAATGCATGGCTTGAGATAATGCAAATACTCCGTAAAAAAAAATCATGACACTACGAAAAAGAAGACATTTCGCAAAAGTTTCGTGTCTGTTATCTTTGATAAAACAAAAGCAACTCGCAAATCCTGTGAAACGTCTGGCGGGATAAACTGTTCGGGAAGTATTTCGAACTTTCACCCTCGAACAAAACTTATCTAAAACTTATAGTATAAGACATGTGAATTGTTCATGAATTTTCTGTTTTTGTGTATATTTTTGTGCACAGGGGCACACTTAACTAAAGTTTGACTTTTCTCTTTCAGTTTTTGTAGGACAAATTCGAAATAGAGCGATAATATCCTTATACATGAAAAGAATGGTATAAATTTGTTATAACTGGTCAATAATTTGCAACTTAGCGCAAAAGAATTGTGATTCAAATTTTTAAAAAAGCTATTAAAAATTTCAAATCTCTTAATATAATTTTATTTTCATACAGAAAGTTTTTAAATATATATATATATAAAATAAATGATACAAATTAAAAGAATTGCAATTAATAATTATTAAACATGACAATAACAGATTGTCACCAAACTATTGAGTTTTACATTAATTTATTTTCTTGTAATTTCTTTATATCTTTATTCGCGTTTCTCTTCATTCACTGTCCCTGTCGATCTTACTAACAAAGTGCCTCCTTGTATTATAATTTCAGGTCCACCTTCTTCGAAGTTTTCTTTACACGAAGATGTAAATACTCCAACAATCGTCCCGTATGACGGCCGTCGGTAGTTAGATGCACGTGCTACATAAAGTAAGTCCTTCTATTTACTCCATCTCACACAAAACTTTAAATTTACTGGAGACATTGCCGTCGCCCACCAGAGGCTGATGGATGTCTGTAGTGGTCAACTGGAGAGTCCTCGAGTTCTCGTAACGGCTCGTTTCCCGTTGGACATGCGTTTTAAAAAGCCACGTCGAGATTGAAGTGGCGCCGTGTTTCCCTTCATTCTCCGGCGCTTTCCTTCCTTCGCGGAGATCCGGGATTCGTGAATATTTCATATGATTGTGACAAGATTGTTATCCGAACAAACCACTTAGAAATATCTCACTTCTTTTTGAGCTGACTCGAAGACTTTCTGGCTTTGAAAAGTTTTATTTCATTCATGAATTCGTATGTGACGAGATTGATGAATGTACGTTTTTATAGCAAACATTGTCGCAACATATAATAATAATAAATATATTTTACAAATGACAAAATAAATGACAAATCGTCATTTTTCAAGAATAAGTATTATTAAGTTGCGCGTTCCAAAATTTAATTCTGTCAACTCAAGTATTTCATTTTCTTGTTGGTCACTGAATGTTGAATAAAGATAAAAAGATACTCGGAGTTGACAGAATCAAGTTTTGAAACGCACCCCTGCAGAGCACATATTATGAAACTATGTTGGATGTTTCTCTAGAAAACAGAATAGAAATTTAGAAAACAATTGGACAATTTCGTAATTCACATTGCGAATAGTTCCATAACACATGTCTAGATATCCATCCACTACAAGATGTGTTAAACTTTCTCTGTGCAAGCTTTCGCACACAGTGTCTCATTATCAGTCCCATCCATCGAAGAATCCGAGCTCGAAAGAGCAAGGATAATTCAGCGCCGTATCGCGCATACCTACTCTTGTCCTCTGCATTCTCTCTCGCTAGAACGTCGTGCCCATCGTCGTCGTTGTCGTCCAATTCTCTCTTCTCCCGGCTTTTCGAGTGTCCTCCGCTGTCGAGAGCTCGCGTACTCCGCAGATGACCCTCGTGAGATACACACATACCTGGGTGGACCCCAAGGGGAACAGGTTCTCCGATTCGCTCTTCGGCATATACTTAGTAAACGGGACACGATGCGTGAAGCGCGCGTGCATATGTGGGATGCCCACCTGTGGCCGCGTGGAGATGTGTGGAGGATGACGACGACGACGAAGATGCCCAGAGCCCAGGTCGAACTTATGTAAACAGGCTTGCGTGAGAAGAGCCCCGCTGGCTGCCGTATAGCCGCGCGATACCGACACATTATGCGCTCGATGCTTTCCGCACGCTCGCACGCACGCGAGCGAGCGTATATCTCCCGTCTTTTTCGTACTCGCGCCATTGTGCGCATCGCATACAACATGAAGATACCACTCCTCGTTACGTCCTAAATGTAGGACTGTACTGTATAATGAGCCTTTTACGCACGGCACTGCGAAGTTTCGGATGAAGTTCACAACTCTTCTACGAATTTAAAGACGCGTTTCGTATATTATTCAACATTTGCTTGTTTTTCTAATTACAATTTAATTGTGACTCGTATATGACGTCAAAGTATAATATGAACTTATTTAACTTAACGACGTAGATACATATCGAGAAAATGTCTGTGTTTGGACTTTCGCTAGCGTTTATATTATATAAAGATTTCACAGAATGATAAACAAAAAAGGAGATACAATAATACTTGGAATGCTATTTTTAAATGCTATTATTTAGTTGCAACTTCAATATTTATGACAAAAGATAATATATTTCATGAAAATAAGTTATTAAGCAGCGGAATTTTATATAAAAATTTGAATATTGTATACATACAAATGTTTTATCAGAAGCCTCGTAATTCTGTTTCCATCAAACGTGATCGTTTTCACAGGATATTCAATTATTATGCAATATTACCATTTTTAATTCAAATGTACATCGAACGTGTCGTATGCAAAGCCTTATTAATGTCACATAGTATCGATTAAAACTGCCAGAATATCGAGATTCCATTTCATCCGATATACTGGCAAACTGCGTTAGCGAACTTTGGCAACGAGTCGCGGGACTCGAAGACTCGTGTCCAAATTAACGATAGATTTTCTCTCTGTGTGTACACACGTCTCATTATACGAACACGTGCGCGAGAATTCACTGTTAGGATTTGCACATATTCCAGTTCGCTTTAACCTGCGTTTCCGACCGACTTGATAGCGCAAGCGAGCAGTGAAACACGAGAATGCGTGTTCGTGCAAAGTTGCCCCGAAGCGAGTTCTGTTTGTGATAACTCTTGCCGGATACCGGACAGTGTTCCCCCTCGACCAGTTCTTTTGTTATAAGAGACACATTTGAAGCAACGCGAATGATCATGTGTTGCGTTTTCACAGAACGCGGAATTTTAGAGAACGTGATTTTCTCGCGAAACTGAGAGTTAGAGTCATTGAAACTAACTTCCGCCTGTAAAATTCTCGTAAATTCTATTTCGCGCAGAGACGTTTAATTAATTAAGATTAAGAACGGCCACAATAATAGTTGCCAAATTCATTCAAAGCTATTTACGCCGTGGTTAAAAAATAGAAATCGGTAATGCTTGCAATTTACTGCAAATACTAATTTTTCAATCCCGTTTCTTTACAAACAAAATTAAATCATATATATGATGTCATCGTTTGTTTTTACAAGATGCAAGATGCATGATTTACTCATCGTGTCTGTCGAGATTTTGATGACTTGTTTCAGAAATTAACGAACGTCTTTTCTCGTGGATTAACTTAATCGGGAGATTGGCGAACTGGCAATTATGCACGTGCGAATAAATTTCTGAGTGACTTCGCGAAGTTGGATGACGATGAGAAGAGCATGGAGTGATGCAAGAAAGATGCAAGACGACTTGCCTAAGGCCGTCGTTTATGCTTGACATTTATCGAGAACGACATTTCTATCCAATATTCTTTCACGCGTTGCTTAGGCCCCTTGTTACTTAAAGACTGTGCCGTGCACAAATTAACGATCCCCGAGATAACGTGGTAGTTAACCGCTATTGCACAAATGCTCGTTTGTAATAATAGATACCGACGGGAGGACAGTATATAAAAACACATGAGCAGCCTTTCCTATGTTTATTTTTTCATTGGGCTTTCTTTCACTTGGCATTATTAACCTTCCCTTATCGCTGAAATGTAATTTTGAAGTGAGGGATCAGTTATACGTCTTTGCGACATTTTCGGAATTAAAGTTCAATCATGGTATCTTAAATTATAGTTTCGGATATTGTCAATGTCCAATTTCTTCGCTCTCTTATCCTCAATTCCTATTAGAATTATGCTTTTTTAAAATTTTATAAATGATTTTATCGTAAAATGTATTATAAATATTTTACCACTAAGCGCAAAGTGCTTAAAAAATATAAAAAAAACGTAATATTTTAATATTAACATTTTCGACTGTGATTATTTACTATCACTCAAAAAATCATTTGTTATATTCTGTATAGAGCTGTGTAAAACACTTCACTCAAATAATACCATACATTTCGCTTTTATTTAATTATACTTCGTGGCGTACCATAGATAATTCTATATTTCTTATATAAATCCATTTTCACGATTAGTAATAAAATGGGTGAATAACGCGTGCAGCCATGTATCGAAATGATTGATTTCAGATTAGTATAAGATTAGAAATAATTATAATGAAATTATACCTAAGGGAAAGGCGAGAGTCTATACTTTTATATTGAGGATAAAAACAGTCAGAGATACAGTCATGCATGAACTCCGGTTATTCGTTCCGGTTTCGCTTTCGACGCGACATTCGAAGAGCTCTGCAGCGGAAAAGGGCAATGCCTGGACAGGGTGCTCGAGAAAGGTTGCGGATGCCGATTAGTATAATAATATTCGTCTGGCGCGCGCGAGAAAGTGAGTCATCGCGAACGAGCATCAAATTAAGGCCAGCACTCGCGAGAGAGCACGCGTCGGGACGCAATCGAACAATTGCAAGCTTGATCCCCGTTCTTTTGGTTCAATGGCCTTAAGGTTCCCTCGTGTGTAGCAACGACTCTCGGGTCGCTTCTTTCTTTTCTACGTGTTTCCTAGATTGCCTCGTTTTTGTAAATCGAAAGCAATCGATCGATTACGAGTGTTTCCTTCAATTGCCGAAGAGAATTATTTTCTGATTGGATGTTTTGGATACAGCAATTAATACGTCATGCTTATTAACTTTAACGGAATTAAAAAGGAATTATAAAATCATTTAACAATTCTGCCAGAACAATTTTTGTGAAATCTTGTGAAATCGCATTTATAGGCTTACTCCAACATACATGTCTATGTCTATATCATAAAAATGGAATATAAGGAATCTCGACAGAAAACGCCACGACTTGAGATGCCTCCGGCGTCAGAATATACGAATTCAGCATGGTCGATCACACGATGTAACTTTCCGTTCCTCGCGCGCCGTGTTCTCGTTACGTGCCGATATTTCGCAGATAACACGACCCGTCTACACGGCCGATATTGCGGGGGTTGATGCGCGGCCAAGTTGGTATGGAAAAATTATTCCGACCCTGTTCCCAGCGAAATCGAGTTGCAAGACGCGTCTTCGGCGCGAGTTGCGGGCTCTCGTAACGACGAGGGCGAGGGGCGGAAAGACCGCGGGAAAAGTTGCGTCGCGGCGCGGAATCGCAAATTTGATTCTCACAACGGAGTAGCGCCATGTCGACGTACGGTTAGCTACGTGTGGCGGTTGAAATTCTAGAGACGAGCAAGGAAATCACGTAGGAGGTAGACCGGATAAAAGGTGGGCGAACGCCGGGAACCCTCCCCCTCCCCTCCTTTCCCTCACCGCACGATACGTCGCGGTAATTGGTCCCGAGAATACTCTCGTCTGGTTTCTCTTCTATTTCTTGGCCCGTTTCCCTCGTCTCGCACGTGAAAAGTTTCGAGGAAGACGTCGAAGACGAGACGACATTCCAGACTGATTGTGAGTCTGGCCAACTTATCATTTTCGAATGCAAATTTTCTCTTTGTTCTTATAATTTAATCAGTCCCACCAATTCATGATATATATATATATATATATATATATATATATATTCATGATAACGTGTGAAATGGAAAATGGATCAGTTATTATATAACTGCACTTTTTAATTTTATACTGAATCATATTTATCTAGAGCCAAATATTTCTTGTTAGATTTATATATCTATAAATGGAAAGAACTTAATTTTATTTAATATATTCAGAATATATATATGACGTATCTTCTTGGTTCAACTGGGGTTAACGCTAAGAGGTCTGAGATATTATCTTTTGAGTTGCGAAAAGCTATGTATAATAAATTAACCTGTATAATTATGTATAAATACGTGAGAAATGTGATTGGCCTCTCGACATTTTCGTTAAGATAAAGTCGAAATGCGTGTTAGAGTCCCTATAGATAAAAAAAGAAACGCATGGGTATTCTGAGATACCTTGCGCAGATACATTGCCCGCAGATTGATGAACGTAGCGCACATCTGCATAAAAGCTGCTGTCCGACCAACTATGTGCCAAGATATTTTTCTGAGAAGATTCTTGGCCGCGGCAGTTTAGAGACTTAGGTCTTAGATTACTGTTTTGCAATTCCGATAGCAAGGAACGAGCGAAATTATTAATGATTATGGTTTCGCATCTAAATAGCTGAGGCTCCATGTAATTTGTGTTCAGAGCGATTGCACTTTCTTGAAGTTTAGTCACCAAATTTAATAAATGCCAGAGGTATCTTAATTCGTCTATTTACGGTATATCGAAAACACGTAATATTTTAGTGTCATGTATCATAAGACAGAAATAAATTTTGAATACAGAGAATTCTTTTTTAAATTACATTTTAGAAAAAAAACTTTGATATTTTTTTAATCTTTTGCGTACTAGACATTATAGTAATGAAAACATTAAACTAAATATTATGAAATATCTATAACTGTCTATAATTGTCTATATGTTTATTTGTACTATGTTGCAACAATGATAATAAAGTAGAACATCGTATAGAATTCTTTTAAAAGTTTGACTTCATACGTATTTCGTAATATGTTTCAAATATCACTATTTATTCGTTAATTATATATTCTACTTTTCTTATTTTATACATTATATGTGATAAATATTAAATATTTAAACAAATTAAATGAATTGATTATGAGGAGTAAGGTAACCTTTGACCTTTCCACAGCAAAGAGATGTTCTCATTAAAATTATACAGAGTTTCCCCATACTTCAGTTTGAGTACAAATTGTAATGAGTTGTTATTTGTCTCCGTTTACTTTTCACTTGTTTTTAATAAATCCTTTGAACGGTGGCAGATTTTATTCAAACAGAATCTATTTGCTTGAAATGTTTAAGAGAAAACAAGCTTTTAAAGAGTCTTCCAAACGATCTACATATATATCATTTTATCGCAGTAATTTCGAATAATTGTCAGCGTCGTTGACGCCAAAATAATGAAGCTCTGAACATGTTTTTAAAAAAATAATGTGAGAGAGAGAGAGAAAGAGAGAGAGAGAGAGATATCGGAGAAGAGCTGGCAGCTATAGCGAGAAACAAAATATATAATACGTGGAATTTTTCTAACGATTTAGCTTCATTAGAAGATAATGGTGTCTGCGAATCATTCCGATTGCGGAGCTCGGTATCAGTCCCGAGACGAAGGCAAAACACGTATTCTCCATTCGATTCGAGATATATCGGTCGTAAGTACGACGATAGGAGAGCGATTGACGCTTTCGTCCCTGGAGAGGAGGAAGAACGAAAGCCGAAGGCCAGGAAATCTCTCATCGGAATTATCGCGTCCAAGGACTGTCGATCTTTTCCTTCTTGTTTTCTACCGCCTTGTTTGCGACGCCAGCGGATATTCAATTTCAGAAATGATTCTGGACCGTTCTCTCGTGGCATTGTTGCGCGTTACGGTAAACCAATTTGTGTGGCGCGTTTTATCGAGCGCCTCTCGATAAATCTCGAATAATGGACGATGGCTCTCGAACATGTTCAGCAATTAGAGTTGTCGGCATTGCCGATGTCGGTGATAATTGGCGATGCGTGTTAGAGGGTTAATCTTTAGGCATTGAAAATAATGGAAAGGTTGATACGCAAGCTTCCTCTCGTGTAGACGTGTCGTGCTATTTTACATATCTGATTCATTACGTTGCATTATTTTTTTTATAAGGTCATATCGTAAATGTATATTTGACTTTACAAATTCACCTCTTAACTCCAAATTCACACCTCATTTATAACTTGCTAAAAGCACTTGTAGCGCTGCAGAGAGATATACATGTAGGCAAAAGGCACTTAAGTGATCTTTACATTTTAGAAAGTATTCAGACTACCCTTTTTTTTAGAGCTGGTTATGATTTACGATGATGACACGTTTTGGAAAAAGTAAACTTAACTTTCTCCTCATTCACATAGGATGACAAATAGATATGTACATACATCGCTGTTTCGTACATCGCACTCTGCTGTTTTTCAGAGAGTTTCACCATTCCAACAGCTCAGAAGAGTATTCAGTATTGCTTGACAAACGCAACATCTCGAGGAATTAATTGTCAAGTATTCCGAATGATACAAATCGAGTACAACAACAAATGTCATTTGCATTGCTTCTGGCTTGCCTTCGAGTGGGAAGCTATACATTGTCATGCCTCGTTTGCTTCGTCTGCAATTATATTTTCTCCCGCGTTTTACAACGAGTGTATCCTTTTGCTATACAATCAATTAATCTCGCATATCATTGACCGTTTTTGCACTGCGGAGACATTTCAATTTCTTGTAGCGTCGTTACAGTTCATGATACTTCCGCATGGATGAAGACGTCATGTTTTCAAGCGCTTTAATTCGATAGGATCCCTCAATGGGAGTTCTGGCGTAAGAAAGAGATCCGGGTGAAGCTCCCTTTTGGAATGCTAATTACTTCATTTCTCATCGCTCGTATCATCTTGCTTCGTTACTCATTAAGCGATGATCGATCGTCCCGCCGCTGTCCGCGCGAAACAGACGACGTAAACACCCCTCTCAAAAACGTCCCGTGCCAAACTAGCATTATCGCGTATCCACCGCGATCGTTATGAATTATCACCGATCACATCGTGCCGAAGGAATTGGGACGCGAAACGGGATCGCGTTGTGTTTTTTACTGCGTCATGTCTACCCATGAAATTTATGACTACCGGTTTAGCGCCTGCGATGCAACACCTGATATTTTTATTCAGCCGCGTATGCTTATAAGATTGTCTGTTAAAATGTTTAATATTAGATTATTAAGAATCAGAGTAATATATCAGGAATAATTATTGTAGATTAAAATTAATAATGTAAATTTTAAGTAGTATTTCTATTTTTTCTTGGATTTACAATTTTTTTAACAATTAAAATAATTTTAAAATTATTCTAATTTATTACAATAATAATTATATAGTTATATTATTGTTAATTATTTATGGTATATATTATATATTAATTTATATTATATATTAATTATATGTTACTTAAATGATAAACTTTTCATCTTTCTAAAATTGAAGCTAAAAAGGAAAAACGAATTATTTAAATTACAATCACAACTTTTAATTACAATTACAACTATTATATCTAGTTTAACAACAAAAAATCTGTTGCTTTTTCCTTTATGATGTGTAAAACGACAAAGTGAAGATTTTCGTCAGTTTTCGAGAGAAATAGAAAATAATTTTGCTGCACAGTTCTCAAAAAACTAATTATCGCAGTCGGGCCGATCGTTCTTATCCAGCAAGTTTCGGTAGTCCATTAGTCTCGCAAGAAGCAAAAAGCGGCGCCTAATCTCCAGCGTCCGGCAATTTTGCGCCATGTCGCTAATTAACCCGTGAATGCGACGACAAACTGCTCTCCGAGTGGATTCTCACGACGACGATAAGAATTCATAAATTATCTCGGCAGCCCATTACCTCTCCGACCGGCGCGTCCCAAACGGTCGATTAATAATCGAATTTATTGGAAGCTGCCAATTGATATATCGGATTAGCCTCTCATTTGTCCACGTTTACGAGCGAATTCGCTCGTATAATAGTGGGTTTTATGAATGGCCGGCCAGCAGGTGGTACCCCGAGGGACGGCCGCACCCACACGAAATCACCGACGCGTTTTCTCATTTCCTCTTTTTTTTTTTCTTTTTCCTTCTCTTCGACACGAGGTGCGAATCGATGCTGTGTTAATTGCATCACAACGTCATGCGACGCGATGCTTTGGAATGTCTCGCTTTAAATCTTGTTGTCATTAGAGTTACGAGCCGAGCATCTGGATATCGTCATACATCCTCCTCTTCTAGTCACACAAAACACAAGCGAGATGTATGCGAGAGTTCGCTCGTAAACATTCCCGAACAGAATATATCGAGCGATTTTTAAACGTGGGAGGCGCCGCGTCTGACGTTTCCGCTTATGTTTGAAATTTTTGATTTATTTACACGGAGTTTTGCGATTTAAACTGTTCCTGCGATGCAATTCAATGACGTATGCAGTACTTTCAAAGATAAAACTATTATGAATTCTAATGCTGTAAGCTGATGTGTCTTGACTGTAAAAATTATCTTTCCTTTTTTTCAAATTAATTATTTTTACATAATTATTTTGTAATTTTATTAATCCTTTTAACATTAAAATATATACAAATGTATAATATAATATATAATATAATATATAAATATAATATA
>NW_017259378.1:589087-604563 GCF_001594045.1 Atta colombica
ATTTGAAACAAAACATAATCTAAACAATTATCTTGTACATTATTTACTTTTTTAAATTATAATTATCATAAAATCAAATTTCTATTAAAAGTTGCAACAATAATATCTGTTATTGCTTCATGAAAAATTTTAATTTTTTCTTAGAAGTGTATGTGAAATTTGTGTTGTTTCATTTTGTACATAGAAAATAAATGAGTGAATTTTGCTGTTGTAATATAAAACTTGTTAATATTCTCGGTAAATTCAATTTATTGCTTGAATGTTATAACAGTTTTAATTTGTGTTTCGCTGAAATAATATTCTAGGAATTATGTAATAACTATTATAATAATAATTTCAACATCACATTAAAAATGATCGGCTTGTTCCCGTGTAGATACACCATCAACTTACGGGAATAATAAAAATTAAAAAGAATAGGTAGACGTATATAAATGTTGCGTGTAATTCATATTCGCTGAAAAGGGAGCATAAAACTCATTTTTCATTTTTATTTTATTACTACGTTAACTATATTAGTGGCAATAAAATAATCTACAATTCAGCAAAATATCATCAATTAATTTCTGTATGAAAAAAAATATGATACATACATTTAAATTTTTAATTCTAACAAAATTCTAATTTATATTATAAATAATTATGAAATTTCTTCTAATTTTAATATTTTTAAATTCGAAAATCAGTTTCTTATGTTAAACTTACTTTTTTGTATTATATTAGATGTACGAAATTTAAAATTTATTTAATAAGATTGATAGTCGGGCAAAGAGAGAATTTCAAGTATGCTTTTATACATCATAGAAAGATGAGGACGATTAATTATATACGTATCTTGTGTTATTTTGCGTAAAAGTAATGACTAAAAAATTATGTGTGTTTACGCAAGCTCCAGGATAACAGGAGAATATCATCAGGGGGGTTTGCTTCATTTTCCGAACGGCGTTTCGTGCCACGAATTTACAGCGAATGAAAGATGAAGATCCGGAGTATAAGCACACATGCATCGTGTATTCGCGCGGGGAACGTGTCGACATTAAATCAGCGTCAAATCTAAACATCGCAACATGCCACGGCGATCTGCATGCGTCGTTTAAAGTTTAAATCTCCTTGACGCATCCCACGTTACGGCGCCTGCAGAGTGCAGAGACATATCGGACTGACCGCAGTCTGGCGCAAATGCATGTGAAAAAGTACACGTGCGGCATTATACAAACAAATAGGAACGGAAATATTTATCGTTCGCTCCAGTCCCGCTCGTGTCCTTTGGTATTCCCGAGGGAATCCGACCGACGGAAGGGCGTCTCTTCATCGATCATATTTAATTGAAACCCAACACCTCGTCTCCGAGTGCCTCTATAAATCTAGATTCCGACTGTTTTCACGGGGAGCCGTTTTTCAGTAAGACGCGATATACCGCATGAAAAGGGGGAAAGAAACGATAAGGGAGATAACTCGAGAAGGACCTGGGCTGGAAATTAATTGCTATCTAAGAATTTCTGAAACAATCCTGTTAATAGAAACAGTTTTTTCGATTACACTATAAAATAATGAATATTAAGTAACTGCATTCGATTCATGTAAATAGAATTGTCAAAAAAATATTTGCAAAAAAAATATTTCTCTTCAAGTATATCATGGAAGAGATAATATTTGCTCAATCAGAGAGTCAATCGTGAGTATAGTCAATGGGCAGGCGATAATTATGAGTGATCACACACTCACGATAATTCCACTATGTTCGACAACACAATTTGATCCCCTTTGCACCATAAATCTTATTGCATCCTAAATGGCGGTAGATGGATATTCATCGGGGTTGAACAAATTAAGTCTTTCGGAGCCTTGGTTACGCGCCAAATACGTCGTTCATGCTGTTGCCAACCTACCAATTACATCAAGAGCTGGTTGATTTCTTTCGTTGCATAAAGAAAGAGAGAGAGAGAGAGAGAGAGAGAGAGAGAGAGAGAGGGAGGGAGGGAGAGAGAGAGAGAGAGAGAGAGAGAGAGAGAGAGAGAGAGAGAAGGAGAAAACCGAAGCCCGATCGGTGCCAATTATTTGTAATCGTTCGATCTTCCTGCTATCGATCCGAGCTTTCTCGTGGATGTATTCTCGAATGATGGATACCGCACCAACCAAAGTACTTTGGCTAAGCCGGCTGTGTCATTAACTCTCGAGACGGTGCTGTTCGTCTTCGACACTCGAAGATCGACCGACTGAAGAGACCTCTCTCTATGGTCTTTAATTCGTCAGCTTGCTTCAAACACAAGTAAATGCACGAGATTACAACGCCAGAAGCGGATCGCTTGTATCGAGAAACCGTCAGCCAAGAAAGTTAAGCAGCATTCTATCCTTATCAAGTATCTGACATTATTATATTACTCAAATTAGAGATCTTTTCTCTTCTCGACATAGAGATATACCATTAGATACTGAAGAATAGAATTTTTAATAAAAAATAAAATCTCTGTTATTCTGATCTTAGAAGTTAGTACATTCTATTGATATAAAAAAAAGTAAAATAATGACAATTCCATTTTTTTTCATAGTTCTACAATTCTTTACAAAAAAAAAAAATGTTACATATTCTTTATACTAAAAAAATTAAGAAAATATGCCGTGTTAACTCCCCTATATATTTACAATTAATTCTTTATAGGGTAAAAGATATAAAAGATAGATTTGTTAAATTTCATATAGAAGAGGTAAGATTTAATTGCATGGAATAAACAGTACACGTGCAGAAATCACTAATCTATTCAACAACTTGACACTCGACCAAGTAATCTTCGACTTTCCGGCCATCATAACGTTTTGCCACGCGACACCACAGACATCGCGGCGGGCTTGGCTATCAGGTTTCGCCCCATTACACCTCCCATGTATTTATTACGGGTTCTCCCTTCTGTCGTCCCGCAGCAGCCAGGCCCCTATCCCGTACTTTCTCGACTCGTCCAGTTCCCTTTTCACTCGTCAACGTCTCGTGTTCCAGCCACTCTACGCATGACTGATCAGAACTACGAGAGACGTCTTCATTCATAGATATCGAGACCCCGTTTCATATCGCTTTTTCTCAAATTCCTTCTTTTTTCACTTCACTCACTTATGCTCCGCACTAATTGATCCTAAGTGAGTTTTTTGGAGGGAAACCGTAACCTCCTTCTTTTTCATTCGTAATTCTTTCGAGGCTGTAAGTTCAGACTTGTCGTGCTCGAGTTAAAGAGAAGAATAAGAAAAAGGACGATAAACTATACGGGAGTACATATATCTATTGCAACGCGCGTTGGAAAAACTTTTACGAGCTTTAAGCCAAAACAAATAAATTTAAAGATACAGCGTGTGATAACGAATTCAGCGTCTGTGAGAGTTTTATACAGTTTCCGGTAACAGACGCATTTGTAGTGATGTCCTTTGTCAGAAAGTCTGAAATGACTTTCAGTTAAGTCTCGCATTAAATATCTCAGTGTTGAGCGACGTAGTATTTACGTAACGTTAACGTTGTTTAACAAAAGGCGGCATATTTCAGATTCCACGAACGAACTGGCTCTTGAAGCGAGCGCATTTGCACTGGAAGTATCGGACGTTTAAACGCTCATAAATTGGAAGTAGCGCGAGAACCCATTAAGAGGTTAACGCAACGAGTGCGCTTGCATCACCTTAATTGTTTTTAAATTAAAACAACGTCCCGCGCGGCCGCGCTCGTTTGGCTTTTTGGTGCTGCTTGCACGAATTATCACGCGACTTGCTCCTGTCGCGATAACTCAGCTGGCTCGACGACAAACGTTGGGAACGAACTTTTTTATGTTCTTTCTTTCCGGAAATGATTTAAAACTCTCGCGCACGCGTGAAAAAAGTGCATACGGGAAAAGAGAGAAAGTGGATACGGTTTTTGTTGCCAATGGCGTCGAGAAACGAGCTGGGTCCCGACCGTTCGCGTGGTGGCAAGCTATCAATTTAATCGTCCACTGATGAATGAACAGATCGGTTTTCTTAAAATGCCTATCTCTTTTTTTCTTTCTTTTTTCTCCTTTCGTGATGCAGTCACCGTTGATTCTCCTTTCTCCATACTTCTTGCACCTTCGTCCTTTCCTATATCTTGCGATATATGCGTTTCCCCTGTTAACTCCTTCGTTATCCTTCGTTCTCTCCGCTGTTCTCTTCGTCACCTCCGTGTTCTCATTCCTTTTTCTTCGTCTCATACTACATTACTGATTCGTTCCCTGCACCTTTCATGCGTTCTCGTGTGTAGCTCTTTGTGTTTCTCTGCATCTTTACGCGTATCTTGCCTTCGTTACTTCTTCTATGCATTTGTATTCCTTTGTGTCCCTCTTTTCTTTCCTCCGAGGGTGAGGCTGTGTATCTTTCGGTTACTGCAATACGGCATTCATACATCCATGTGCCGCGCCCTTAAATTATGCGCGCAATTATGTGCACTCGAAACGCACATCGGAAATATAGACGATGCACCTGGATAAGTGCATCAGCTGATGGAGGCGCAAAAGCAGAGACCAAGATTGCCGGATGCGACCGGACATTCCGTCTTCCCTTTTTCTTCTTTCCTTTCTCTCATCGTAGGTGCTAATGACGAAGCGAAGTGGTATCAGTAGTCAAAGTGCTCTCAACTTGGGCGTTGAATTGAGCCGCGCACGAAGCGTATCGCGTGGCAAGATTGGCTCGTGTCACGTAACGCGTTTCGAAACGCGTTGCGGCTGTCATGTTGATGCCATACAACCACGCAGACATCAGATACAAAGTGCCTTCTTACAAGAGACGTGTATATATCCGTGAGAAAAGTGAGTTTAACGTTTTTAACTTTTTACTTGAGATTCTAAATAGAAATGTTGGGTCGTTAATAATAAAAAATAAATGCCGTTTAGCAATAATATATATGATCGAATTGAAAATATTTGTATTGGGAAGACGCCTGCACGGAATTTAAAAGATCTGGAATTGAATATCGGCTGAGATAATATGTTTTGTAAACTAAATTATTTACAGTTTCTAAGATTTGCATAAATAATACTAAATTGCTTGTCAATTTAATTCGTAAAATTATTATTCCTACAGCTTTGGTTTAGGATCGCGTTTTAAAATCGATTAATAATCGCCATAATCTACTTAAATTGGAAATTGTATAAATTCATAAGAAATTATTAGGCACGAAGAATCGTTTTATGAATATGGCATTTTTCACTCATGTGTGAAATTTGATCTTTTAACAATTGGTCCAGATATAGTCTGACTGTTTTATAAAATATTGAAAACAGAGAAAGAGTGAGTGAGTGAGAGAGAGAGAGAGAGAGAGAGAGAGAGAGAGAGAGAGTGAATGGAAAAAAATTAATTAACGACTTATAATATATATGTATAGTGAAAAATATCACAGTGCTCACACGAATGAGAGCGTTACAAAAAAATAAATTTTACGTTATTAATCTTACTGCCACAATTTGCATGACTGTATCTGATGGCATGACTCAACAATCATCGACGTCTGATTCAGAGAGATTAAATTTGAAATTCGTCAACCAATTGCAAAAGTAATAAACGCTGCAGAATAATAAACACAAGTGACAAATAAAATCGGAATTACGATCGCGCGTTTGAACCGCGAAATATATATATGTCAAGTTCTGGTCGATTAATTTAATTAATCGCTCCGTTGCGACGAGTAGTCTTTTAGTCGTGATTTCAAGCGAGATAGAGCGATCATCGTGCGAGCAGACATCCATTTCGTTCTTGTTTCGTATCAATTAATAATCTCTCACACTTGTCGCGCGATATTTATGTAATGCGCTTGGATAAACACGTTCTCGCGATCGTATTCTGAAATTTCTCACATGTGTATGGATGTGCGCGCATGTATTTCACGCGAAGATAAGTGTACAAATGCTTTAAAGAGAGAATTCCGGTTTGCTGACTACGCCGATTACTGTTTTGTGCCAATTGTGACAACGTTTCCCTTTTAAGAGAGAAACCCAGCGACATTCGCGGGTTAACTTTAAAATGGTGTTGCATAAGTAGGTATATATAATTTGCACATATAAAAAAAAAAGGGAAGAGCACAGACTATTACTGTGGACTTTAAATTTCTTTATCCTCTCATGCGTAGGATTAATATCCCACTGTAACTCATCCTCTTAGCCGAACAACGGATAAACCTTATTGCACCATCGCGTGCTGACGAGATAGCTACTTCGTCGCGTCGTAATCAAGGCGTCTAGAAACCCCTTTAAAATAAAGTTTTTTTAATGAAAGTGACTAACGTAGTTATAGTTCGATTTTTTATATCAAGAATTATTATCATTTTAATGTTTATTAGGTAATTTTATCTCTTATTTAAACTTTAGTAACACGATATTCCTGTTTACTATATACATTTGGGATCGTTCGTATCCCAGAATTAATTTGCATGACTTCTACAAAAATTATTAAATGATTGATTGAATTATGAAATGAAAAATTATTAAATGATATATACTTTAATATTTTTAGAAAATATTTATAAAATTGTGTATAAAAAAAAAAGAAGATAGAGATTTATTTATTATATATAGCCAAATGCTTCTCTAGTTCAAAAATAAGAAATGCGCAGGAATGATCGACTCGTGCGTGTAATAAGGATTAAGAAAGCGTTTGTAAAATATCAAACTTCTTGATTAAAATATCAAAATTTTTGTATATAATTATTATACAATTAACTTTTGTGCGAATTGCATCTAGAATTTAAAACATCAACAAATGACAAATGATTCATAAATTCAGACATATAATTTTATAAGTCAAGGTCTCACCTAATGGATATGTTTCTTGCCTATTTCCATACTAACAAGAGTTACGAGGAACAAAGCTATCGTGCCTTATCAAGTTGAGAGTGCGTGAAACTGCTCACGAACTGAATCTAAGAGAATCAGCAAAACACAAATCGTGAAGATTCCATCAGGCAAGAAAGAAAGAGAGAAAGAGAGAGCAAACGAGTACCTGCCGATACTCATCTGTAGCTCGTGAGGCGCTCCTCGGATATAAAAGTATCTCCCTTACAACTCAGAGATGTGTGTGCGTTCTATGCTTGTAAATTTCACCGAGTGCACCAACGTCGTCGCACGCACATGCATAAATCGCACGCGTAACCCTCGGGGTGCACCGCGCATAAACACATGCTTGCACATATCCGTCTTAGAGCATAAGCGCACGAGCATGCTTGTATCCGCGAAGGAGGACCTAGAGAGCGCGCGCGCGCGCAAGAGAGAGAGAGAGAGAGAGAGAGAGAGAGAGAGGGAGAGAGAGAGAGGGAGAGAGAAAAAGAGAGGGAAAATGAGAGAACGAATGAAGAAGGGAGAGAAGAGAGGAAGGAGGTTGACTGCGTGTTCAAACAAAGGTGAGTCTGCAACCTGCACCTCGGCTGCACATAATGCGCCTCTTAGCTCCTCGCGCTTCATGCGCGCTTCGCTACCTTTCTCTCATTCTCTCCTTCTTCGTTCTCCTCGTAACCGCCTTCTATCGCCGCTCTCCTACTCTTTTCTCGACACTGATTCTCTTCGTTTTGTCGATGTTATACACCGTGGAGGTTACATCTGAGCGGAATGTCTTGTTGCCAGGTGTACCGCAGGAGATCTACCACCTTTTCTTCCCGGTGCTCTATGTCTTTCCCTTGCTTGTACAACTCGTTTGCTTTCGGAGACGTGCCGCGAAATTTTCTTTTTTTTTTCTTTCGAGAAAAAAGAATTCTTTTTTTCATTCGATTCAGGACAGTGCAAGTGACACACCGTATATGTGACAGTACAAGGTGAAACACATTTTTTATTAAGTTAACTAGGTCAGGTTTCACAGTAAAAAAGGAAAGGAATTAAAACTTTTAAACAAAATTACATCTGTTAAGAGAGTTAATGTATTAAGAGAGCTAATATAATTATTTTACAATTAAAATACCATCAGATGTAAGGATGAAACTGATGCTCGTATAATTTAATCACTATATACATTTCCAACGAAAACGACTCGTAGTTATTAAAATTTTCAGTTGTTGATTCAAAAGAGTGTATTTTATAAAGTTGTCCACGTAAAGCAGGTAATAATGTACGAATAATTAATTTATTTCGATAGATATTGCGAGAATAAATTATGTGTATAATTACTTACTTCTAATATAATAATTAAATAGATTATAAAAAGTCTGAAGTCTTAAGCATCTGCTATTTGTTTAGCGATTAGAAATTCGCAATAATGTTTATATTTTTGAAGCATATCTTTTTAATAGACATCTTTACATGACGTGGCTAAAAGTGACTACGAAGATGAAAACTCACCACCAAACATGAAACCCTTCGCGTCGCGGTTACCCACTAATCGAACAGTAAATTCGAGTTTTATTTGTTTGGAGCATTGGTGAGTGCATTCGCATGTAAATGCGCACGGTAATAAATGGAAGAGTTGCGGGTGGGCGCGGCGCTTCGATTGTATGTCGTAAAGCTCGTTGGTGGTATTCGCGATAATTGCTAAAATTCTAAGGATGAATAATAAAACAGAAAAATAGAGAGAACAAGAGAGAGAGAAAGAAAAAAAGGAAAGGAGAGCGGAACAATCGCATTGTTTTAAAGGGATTACACACGTTGAGACAATGCTTGAAATTTATGCGAGCAACTAGTCAATTTATTAGTATTTGTTTTGCTAGAATTAGCAGCAATTGGAATGATATATATTCTAACTACGTTAGTTAGTTGTCAGAAAGAATATTGGTGTTAAAATTGGAAAACATAACTTCTCACGAATAAAAAATTCTCACGAATAAAGTTTAGTAAATAATACAAACGCATTAGCTGTTAATTACATAATATTTTCTTATAATTTAAAAAAGGTTGTATTTATATTTTTATTATTATTATATTTATTATATTATATTTTTATTATAATTAACATATTACATTAGCATTATTATAATTAACATAAAATTAAAAATAGTTTTTATGTTTTTAACGAATAAAAATCTAAAAATTAAAAATATGTATCATCTCATTTTCTTCTAATAACATGCAAGATATCTAGAAAAGTAATCATATGAAAGCTTCAGATGATTTATAACGTATATAAATATTTGTTTCTTGTTTGTTATGTGATATATCTTTAAAAATCTTTCACTTGGATAAACATTGGATTTGACAAATGATATCTCAATGTATCATAAAGTAATGATATTTCGCGCAATGTGTAATTTATAATTTACGATATTAACAACGCAAATGTCTCTTATTTCTCATTATTCATTCTCTTTCCCTCTTTTTCATTCGTTCAGTAAATAATGCGCAAAATCAATTAGTTTCTGTCTCGTTTACGCTCTGCTCACTCTTTCGCAACCTCATTTTTCACGGATGTTTATCGAGTATCCTCTGGGAACAGTTTACTCAAACGTAGTCGAAGTTTCAGCACAGTAAGCTCTCCCGCTGATCTTTTCTGAAAATCCAAGACGAGCGACTCCCGTGAGGAAAGTTTACTCTAAGCATCTTATCCGAGTTCTAATTGGACGCGCGTTTCTCGTAAGCCTTAAGCGATTATGTCAGGTTGTGCCTTTAATATGAGACCTTCGAGATTGCTGACTCCATTTTCGAGCCAGTTAATTGCTCTAATCTGATTAATTAAATCTTATAGTGGCAATCCTTTTTCCTGGTAAAATCGAGCTCTCTTATGATAAGTAGTAAGATATATCGATATATCGTTAAAATTCGTCGGAAGATTGAAAAGTTAAGATAGGCTGAATGAAAATAAAGTTCAGTAATATCAAAATCGATTATTATTGATAACTTTTCTAATCGCATTATTCATCATTTAAAAATTATTTATTTATTGCGAGTAACTTAACTTACAATCCATATTATTTATTATTTTATTATCTATCATTTTTTATCAGTCTATAAAATAATTACAAAAGAGTTTAAACCCGAAAAAATTCCAATTTAATTATTTTATCTTTTTTTTAATTAATTAAAATTAAAACTAGTAATTAGCTTTTAGTGAGCTTTTTCTTCTATTCATAATAAAAGGAGAAAACTATATACTTTAAAAAACTACATTTGAGAGATAATAAATTTCTTCGGGAAAGTCCATAATTGCCGAATTGTCTTCCTCGATGACGGAGGTAGCAGCCACATTAACACTGTTTCGCCCCGGCTGTTAAGTCCGCGCGTAGTGAGACTTAATTTCAATAGGATTTTATACTGGAGCTTCGTTAAAATCCTGGTAGATCCGATGTTATAACGAGACACTAGTGCGGCGTGCGGGTCTTAAGTGTGATACAAATATACCAAAGGCGACGGAAAAGAAAGAATTACAAGCATTACGAAAATCTTGTTACACAACGTCGCCCGTATGACAAAACACGCGAATAAATTAAAAGATAGACAAGTGTTTGCGTTTATGTGTCGAGTAATCTCGCAGTTACTAAATATGTCCTTTATCATAATTATTTTTGTTTTATAACTTTATTTTTGTAAATCGATTTGAGAAAGAGGGGGGGGGGGAATGGGAAATTTAGGGGAAAGAGTAATATACGTTATAAAAAGTTATCACTTAAACAATATTAAGAATCTTTATTTTTTAGTTATCATTTAATTAGATATAGATCTGAAAATAATTTTATTTAAACCATCAAAATAATTATGTAGGATATTCAATATACTCAAATTTGAAACTTTTTGCATCATTATCTTCAATACTTAAGCATAAGTTCTATATAATTATTTTAATGATCTAATAAATATATTCTACATAATTCAGTAAAACAATTCTTTTATGTAAAAGAGATATGGAAGATTTTTGGCAGCTTTTTAGAATTAAAATTGAACATTGTACAATATTATGTGTAATTATGCAATATTGTAAAATTTTATTGCGATAAATCTTTTATGAAATTTTAACTCAGGTTATTAAAGTTTGGTAAAATAAAACTTTTTAATTCTTTCATGTAAAAATGAAATTGTCCGTGGCAACTGAGAAGTCTTACGTTCATATGGTAGATAAACGCTGCTAGCCATCAACCACATTATAATTTGCTAACAAACTTATGACTTAGTCCGAAACTAGATTATAACTAAATTGCATCGCTCTACATTCTTGCGCTACAGCAACTGCTGTTGCGTGTTTAACTTCGAGAAACTAGTTACCCCGTTCCACGTGCGGATAAGAGAATCATGTGAACTTTTTAATTTAAAGGAAAAATATTGTTTAATTCAATATTCATTCTTAATTTAGCCAATAATTCGGTGATTAAAAGAAGAGAAATCAAAATGAGACAAAATAATATATCTTTCGATCATATCGTTATTTGTTTAAATCGGTTATTCCTATTTAAAATAACAATTATTTCTCTCTAAAGTGAACATTTTTCGAACGTAAGAAATATAGTTGAATATAGGAAAACAATAGAGAAGGTTGAAAAGAAGAAACTTACGAAGCACGTTTCTGTAAGTTCATCAGCAAATCCGCCGACTTCCGCCTTCTCGCGAAGACTGGCTTACAAGTCCACTCGTGATTAGACAAAGCAAACATCACAAAGACCGTAAGAAGGACGTATTCCGAGGCGACGAAAGAGTCGATGGTGTAAGGAAGATCAAGACACAAAGAAAAGGGTAAAGAGAAGGGAGAGACACTAATAGTGCTGATCCCACTGCAAGCTCTGGAAGGTTTAAGTCTCGGTTAAGTGGCGAGTAATGAATATGCTAACGCGTGCCGAGTACGCGAGGAAAGCTTTGCACTTCGGTATCGGGTTCAAGTACCTTTTGCGGTTCGGGCGAGCGCCCATTTTACAAGTTCTCAGAACGATCACATGGATGTAGTACTGTTAAATTTAGTAAATAATAAAGAAAATAAAGTCTTTTAAAAACTAAGATATTTATATATTTCTATACTTAAATACCATAATATTTTAAATATTTCTAAAATTACACCGAGAGGTCTTTTTATTTTAACATAATATTTAATATTTAAATATTCTTATTCTGATATAACACTTTAATTAAACAAAAAATATAAACTATATATTAGGTGTAGTAAAAAGAAATCCATTATCTTTCCGTTCAATTTCATGCAAAAATAATGGATTTCTTTTTATTACACCTAATATATATATATATATATAAATAGTAACAAACTATATATATATATGTAGTAGTTCAAACTGATATGATATAACTGGAAAGGGAGTGATTCTACATGAAAAAATAAGTCGAAAACATAGAATAAAATTTTTTCGCATGAAATTTTGTTCTCGAATTTTAAAGTCGAAAAAATCGACTTTAAATATTCGCGGAAAAATTATTTTCAATTTTTTAATAGAAATTTTATACGTTAAGAATAAGTGGTAAGGTACGTCGAAGAATTTCACCTGCGATGCTGATGCATTTAAAGCCTTCATATCGCTGTCAGTGTGTATTAAAGGAAGTACTTATGAAACGATACGGAGGTATCTCAAGAAATTCAATTCCATGACACTCGATTAATGCGATATAATGAACTGGCGAAGCGCGAGCGCGACACTTCCCATCTGCGATCGATGACACGATATCTCGAGTGCGAAGTCGACAACGACGACGACGACGACGACTCGTCAATGTCTGCTTTAGCTTAGGTTGATGCTGCTTTTGAGTCCGACAAGCGGAGCGCGAGACTGGTTTATCGCGGTGGAATAATATTGATTAAGTTTTAAGATGGATATCGCTGATAGCTCGGCGTTTCATGGACGGATTAACACGCCGCAAATATCTCATCGCTAGGATTGTAAATCGATCTCGTTATGCCGTAGTTACGTTGAATAAATCGCTTGCGACTAGTAATTATTTCTCAATGTCGCGCTGCGACTTCGAATTCATTAAATTGAGATAAAAATCGTAGTCCAGCAGGTTACTTAATAAATATAACAAATAGGGCCAGTTTTAGAAATATTTGCGCTGCAATAAAATGCAACGAATTCATGTACATATATATGTATATATATATATATATATTTTATATATATATGTGTGTATATATTTGTAAATTTCCAGATTATATTTGATAGTTTTCATTAATGTAAATATTACAAATCATCAAAAAATTTATGCTTGTATACTGTAGCTATTGACTGTTATCAATTTTTATAGCTTTATTATTGATATAGATTTTTATTACTCATCTGATTTTGTTGTTTGATTCCTTATATGCGGATGATATATTGTAGCAAATAGTTAATATTATCGAATTTTTAACACAGTTATCGGAGTTTAATAGGTATTCTTTTAATTGAAAATTTTAAATAATTATTCAATTGCAAACAGCTCCATTTAAGAATTAATGAACAATAATTTAATTTAACATTAAATCTAAGTTAAAAAAAACAAGTTTTATTTGTGTTTTGTGATTGGAAATTAATTTGTTATCACTTTTTCCAACTTTTATTACATTATTCTTTTTACGGTGATTTAATTTCATTCTCTCGATCTAGTGTAAAATCAATTTAGGGAATCCACACAATTTTAATCTACTCACAACGCAATATTTTTAAAAAGTTAATAATGAAATAAAAATAATAGCAAATAATAAATTAGTTCTTTTTCCGTAGATACTTTTTCCATTCAAACAAAGATAAAAATTTTATTCTCCGAACAAATGTCAGTTTTAATAGTCAGTTTAATCAGTGGTAATAATAAATTGTACAATAGGCGTTCAAATTACATTGAAATGTGAGAAATATTTGGAAAATACGTATATTTTGTGAAGTTCCGAGCAAATGATAATAACAAGTGAAATGGTGGTAAATGGCTTTGGCTTTAATGTATGTCTTTGCAGTATACAGCATCTATTTGCACAAGGTCGCAACACTACTATTGGTATCCAAGAGAAGAGGTAGCCACAAGTCACTCTATTAATACACGTTATTCTTCTTTGTTATCACGATAAATTTCCAAAAAAAATGCGATTACTCTTACGAACAATTAATGTTTATCAATCTGCGCGATTAACTAATTCGCATAACAATTATGTGTTAATCTATTGAAATAATGTCACGTGTTTCATCTGTTAACTGTAAAACAAAATTAATAAGAATATTATTGCACTTAGAAGAAACAATTACTTCTTTAAAAATATTTGGACAATTATATCTTACATATTATATATATACGTGTATATGTGTGTGTGTGTGTGTGTGTGTGTGTGTGTGTGTGTGTGTGTGTTTTAATAATTAATAAAAGAAAATATAAGTATGAAACGAATTCTTAGAGATTTTTTTTGTTGTAACTTACTGAGATGCACATGTATGATTAACATCACAAGTATTGTACAAAATGTCATGCAATTATTCTACTTAAACAACATATCAACGATATGCGCGTCACCGTTTAATTAACCATGTATGTACGTGTTTGCAGGTATTGTGTAAATGTGAGAAATCTAAAAGAAGGTTTAGGAAGCATCAGATTACGTCGGAGCAAACATAAGGTAATTTATTATTTGTTCATTATTTATTATTTATTACTTATTGAAAAGTGCTATGCAAATAAAATATTTTTCTCATTTACTTTTATACTTGTGACATATACGTATTAAAAAGAATACTGAAAATTATTTTCTTACATCCAATTTAAATAATATTTAACTCGGGAGAATATAGCGAGATCAAATATACAAAACAGATATCAAATATAATATTTGAAAAGAAGAAAATAAAAAGAGTAAGTTAAACATCAACAATTTTTTTTATCGTTTTTATGAATGTTAATTAATTTTTGTTAATTTTTGTTCCAAATAAATACGTATTACCAATATCTATTATTTATTGCTTATAAAATTAATAATTTCATATACGCAACAATTATTTTTTAAGATATGAATTTTTTAAAAATTATATATCAATTTGAATATATTTTTATTTTGCAAATGTACATCGCATGTACATCATCTCCGCTATTGCGCATCATGTCGGTGAGTGATTAAACTTTAATCGAAAATAATAATCTATAAAAGACGATAGTAGATATTATGAGCATAAAATATGCTAAAGTTAATAGAATAACAATGTGATATACATAGATAAATATATTTCATATATAAAGTTAAATCTTATAGATTTAATGCCTTTAGATGGAGTAGAACAGATTAGATCAATATTTAATTCTAGATTATGTATAATTATTTGATTGTGCGAGAATGTGCTTTTTGTATACACATAAAGAATTCATAAAATAGAGCTTATTAAAAAAATTATTATAGCAAAATTTTAGTGCCTTTTACTGATTATAAAATGCTTCTATTGTCTAAAATTTATAAAATAAATTCTCTAAATACTAAATATATTCTGTAGATATAGATAAAATCTTCAAGAATCCAATTTCGAATACCACAGAGATACAGTATTAATAAGTTATCCTTGTGAGTGATATTTGTGGTATCAAAAAAGTATAGTAATTGATTAAATTTTCAAGTTTTTTTATACATGTAATATATATATATATATA
>NW_017259378.1:604663-605839 GCF_001594045.1 Atta colombica
GTACGTATTTATTTGGAATAAAAATTAATTAACGTTCATAAAAATGATAAAAAAACTTATTGATATTTAACTTACTCTTTTTATTTTCTTCTTTTCAAATATTATATTTGGTATGTATTTTATTTGTATATTTGATCTCGCTATATTCTCCCGAGTTAAATATTATTTAAATTGGATGTAAGAAAATAATTTTCAGTATTCTTTTTAATACGTATATGTCACAAGTATAAAAGTAAATGAGTAAAATATTTTATTTGCATAGCACTTTTCAATCATTTTATTTAATGAGAAATAATAATTATTATACACACAATAATAATAATTATTATTAATTATATTTATTTTTATAATATATCAATTTTATTCTAATCCTTTCTATCTTACATCTATCCTATATTTTGATTATCAATTTGTTCAGAATTTGCCGTTTTCGTATCGAAATTTCCTGACATTAAGTAAATGCGCTCATGCGAAATAAACGCACGAATTACTTTCGACGGTCTAAGTTTACCCCTCGATCGCAAACGATCTGCCTACACTGAGCAAATCGAAACTCAGTCACGTTAGGAATTCGTAGTAGCGTCACGCGTTAATTTAATACTGCGTGAAATTTCGCTTTGCACGCCGTACAGATCGAAGTCTTGACAGAGTGGAAGAACGAGAAGGGTGCACTGGGAGGATGGGAGCGCGGTGAGCGTCTCGGTGACCGATTCTGTTTGAGAAGCAACCCTTGCCTGAGGGTGCCATCGGGGTTAGAATAAACATGGGGTAAGCCTTTGGGTGCCGGGGATGGATACAGTTGAAACGCGTATCGTTCCGGCATGGTCACGCGTATTGTACAAACAGGGGGAGTTTCTAATATATACCGACCACTGCGTATGCAATTGGCCGGCCATGTGTGTAGGGCTATAAAAATTATTGCCGTGAGATATATTATGCAGGGACTGTTCTCATTAAGACGGTTTCTCGCATGGAATAAATTGGCAGTTATTGAGCTTAATAGAACAGAGGATTGATTATTTCTGTCAGAATATGTCGTTACAGTTTCAAATAACAGATGTATTTTATTACAAATTATTATATTTATAATTATATAAATAATTAGCTTTTAAAAATATTCACGTAAAACAATGTTAAGGCAATTACAAAAATAGGAGTGCCATATATATATATATA
>NW_017259378.1:612245-616943 GCF_001594045.1 Atta colombica
GGAATTAAAAACGTTTAATGTTTAAAATTTAAAATTAAAATTTAAATTTAAATTTAAAATTTAAAATAAAAAAAATGTTTAAAATTTGGAATATTCCATAATATTGGATTGATTGTTCAAAGAATCGCGTCTATTTTTTAGGAGACGTTATCTCTCATGACATTACAAAATAAGTAAAAATTATCTCTCCTAATATTACAAAATAAATAAAAATTATCTCTCCTAACATTACAAAATAAGTAAAAATTATCACTTAGACGAAATAATACTGAAAATTATTGAAAATTTAAATTGCTGAAATTGTTTGACATTTTTAATTTTCCTTCATTATTGCTGCAATCACCGAAATGAAAGTTCTTCGTTCAAATTTTTAATCGAGTTTCCAGAAGTTTGAGGAAATAAATCAAGAGGATTTTAGGCACTTTGTCCTGACAATTTCGCAAAAGCAACAGTTTAGCGAATTCGATTGGATGCACCAAATTGATGTAAAGAGATGTATATTTAATAAGTGTAAAAAACGGATTATATAAGACGGATTAGACCGCGAAATATCCTAAATATCCTTTATTATTTATTAATTATTATGTATATGAATATTAATTAATCGTTATGAGACACTTTGTATATGTACTTGCATATATACCATTTGTAGTCATTCGTATTGCGCGCCGAATTAGTTTTCCGGACTTATAAACGCAATTAAACTACTGTAGTAATATCACTTTAAATTGACAAGCTATTTTTAATCATTTGATTTTGCTCGATCAGGCATCCTGTTAAAAAGATGTTATTAATATGCTAAAAAACTAAATAAATTTCTTAGATAGATATATTTCTCAAACTTAGATTTCAATTACAATCCCAATAAAGAGATACTGCAGAATATTAATATAAAATTATTTAAAAAATATTTGTACATGAATATAAACATCTCGATATAATTGAAAGATATATTACAATTTACATTTAGAGATATTATTAGATATCAATATTTAAAGCCACATGGCGCTTTCTTATTTGATTTAAAACTTATAGTCGTATTTGAAGGGGGCGTGAAATTATTTTTTAAGTTTCAAAGATTAATATTTTGGCATGTTTCTATTTTGAAAAAAATCGCTAGTGCTTAGATATTAAGTGAAGTAATCGAATTTCTAAATATTTATAATATTGGTATATACTAATAAGTATTAATGTATATCTATTTAAAAAATTACAGAACACAAAATGGATAACAACCAACCTGGGCAAGGACGCTTTTTCTTGTTAGAGATGATGAAGCAGAGAGCACAAATGCAACGATCTCAAACGCACCATTCTCTAGAAACACCTAGTGTTTCATCAGTTGAACAGACATCAAGATCATCTGAAGGATATTCATCTCATGCTTCAAGTTCTAGTGGAGGTCGCGGACGTGCGCGAATACCTGGTTGGTTAAGATCATTGAATAGCAGCAGTAGTGAGGAATCCAAAAACTCTTCATTAGCAATAGGTCATGGTCGAGGCTCTATCCCAAGTTTAATAAGAAAGCTTAGGTGAGTGAAAGTATTTTGTTATCTCTGAATTACATTTATAAATGCACATTTACAGCAAATATATTTTTTACAATTCAGCAAACCAAGTACATCATTTATACCAGAAAGTGTTAGTAAGGATGATTTTGAAGGAGTTTTAGGAAAATTAGCTGACATTTCTGTATATAATAATCCACCTTCGTCAGAAGACTTACAATCTCCGAATGATATTGCACCGATTTGTCGACAAGGCAAAGCTGGAATGAAGTAAGTAATTAACAATACGTTTACTATTTTAATACGACATTTTCGACTTATAAGACAATAACCCCAACTTAAAAATTCAGAAAATTATAAAACTGATAATACACAGGATGTCTGGATGTAATAAGCTATTTATTTTTCCTGTCCTTTATTTTACTCTTTGAGTGAATAAAAAATCAATTTCCAAAAATAGTCTTTTTTGTTTCTGTTTCATTATTCACTAACAAAAAAAAAGTAGAACATTTTATGAATAAAACCCTAATGAGACATTTTAATGTGATTGATTAGAAAATTTATCAGTCGTATAAAGAATTATTATAATTGCAAGTTTCTATACATTTGTGATTCTATGTGCGATAATTATTTGATACGTTATTCATGATGTAAGAAATTTTCAAGTTGGAGATATATTAGATAATATTTTTGACATTTGGATTAGTCAAATTAATAGAGAGAGATTAGTAGAGATGTACGAATGTACGAAAAAGTTTTTTGACATTGAATCGAATTAAATTGAATTAAATTATTAAAATAACATTTAATCAACAACATATTTATTATTAGGTTAAATTTCAATATATAGATGATAAAAAAGTTCTGTGTAAGAGAAATATTGATTATACACTGTAGCGGGAAATAATTTTCTATACATACATACGTATGTGTGTGTGTGTGTTAATATATGTGATTCATATAAATCATGAAATTTCTTACAATTAGATTTTTAATCTGGGTTCTGATCGTATAGATGCGATTCGATTCATATTTGAATAATTCGCTCGTTTCTACAAATTACACAATATAGACAAGTTTAAAAAATATATAGATCACTTTTGATAAAAATGAAACAATATCACTATCATTTATGACGAGAAATAAAGGATGAATATATTATTATTATAATTTAAAATAATAATAATTAATAGCAATAATTAATGAAGATTGTTTTTCTTTATAGAATAGAAGCATACTGTAACTATGTGGATTTGATACTAGAACCTGGAAAAGGTTTATTCCAATATGAAATTAAATTTTCGCCAAATATTGATTCAGTAGGCTTACGTCGTAAGTTACTTAATCAACATTCTGCTGCATTAGGACGAACAAGAATATTTGATGGAACGTTACTTTATTTACCAATAAAACTGTTTCAAGATGTGAGTTTAAGAACTCTGATAGAGAACTTTTATATTAATACAATGTACGTAATATTATATGATGTATAATTGTTAAATTTTCAGATTTCTCACTATAAATCGGAACATCCAATGGATGGTTCAAAAGTAACTCTCACAATTATTTTTAAAAAGAAAGAATCAATGTGTAATATTCAATTTTTCAATGTTTTGATCAATCGTGTTATGCGAGCACTTAGCTTAGTTCGTATTGGTCGACAAAATTTTAATCCAAAAGGCGCATACGCTCTGCCCCAACATCGATTAGAAGTGTGGCCTGGTTATGTAACTGCTGTAAATGAATACGAGGGTGGTTTAAAATTGTGTTTAGATGCGAAACATCGAGTGATGCGAACAGAAACTGTGCGAGATTTAATGTAAGATTTTTTTTCCAATGTTACGAAATTTTCGAATATTATCACGATTGAATAATTTACAGTAAACTAAATTTATTTTATGTAATCACATTTTAGAAGAGAGATTTTCCAAAAATCACATTATAATTACCAAGATGCTGTTATAAATGAAATAGTTGGTACAAGTGTACTAACGAGATATAATAATAAAACATATCGTATAGATGACGTCGCTTTTAATAAAACACCAACAGATACGTTCTTTAAAAACGGTGAACAAATATCGTACATCGATTATTATAAGATAAATTGGAATATCCAGATTGAAGATGTACAACAACCTCTTTTAGTGCATCGTGATACAGCTAGATTACCAAGTGGCGAGGTTTGTGATTTCATGCATATATATATATATATATATATATAAAATACGATATTGATTGAAATGAAAGTAATGAATATAGAATGAAAGGTCATGGTTGCTCGATCGGATATCGTCATTGAGAGTGCTTATTTTTATGAGACCTAAGATAGAGACAGTTATTCTGTGTCATATAAAACGACGTGTTTGCGCCAAAGGCCGCGTATATAAAAATGACGTTTCACGATATGTATCCTCTGTGAGGAATAATTGTCCGTGATTATTCCCGTCGCGCGTTCGCATGATTAGATGAATGCTGGGTCGTTGTAGTGATGATCGTTAGTGAGCTATGAAATTACGACGCATCGGACATTTCTGTTGTCAATGCAATGTGTTGCTTTCCATACGTATATCTCGCAAGAGTTTTACTTTACTATAATATATATTTCCTCCTTAGTAGGCAATTGACATAATTATTAAGGCACAGCGATATTAATGTCTATAATAATTGTAGACTTAATATCTGATGATAATTCTATGATTCAATTAGATTTTTTATGATACATGAAAAAACAATTTCTTTACTTTTTTTTATCACGCACTAATTATCAGTATTCTTTCTTATTAAGCAATAAAATTACTACGTAAAACCGAGGCCAAAATAATCATTGACTCTTAAATACCAAATTTATATTACGTTATTAGCAGTCACATAAGATCTTTTACAGCAACATTAAGTTGATTTTATGGTACTCCAATGTTTCTTTTTATCTTCTCTTTCCGAAGAAATAAGTCCTTATGATGATTCTCGACTAGAGATTAGAAAAGGAAGAATTATATTAAAGTAAATGAAACATAGAAATAAAATAAAGCTTCGTGTTATTGAAATAGAACAGAAATTGAGAATTATGTTTGACTGTAATATTTATTATTTAATTTGCGTCGGAAAGAAATTGCATAATTGAAATCTTTTGAAATTATTATAAAAATTATTATTATAAAATAAATTTATTATAAAATAAATAAATATT
>NW_017259378.1:617043-684001 GCF_001594045.1 Atta colombica
TATTGAAATGTCAATATTCTTTGAACCATGACGATATAAAACCATATAACTTAATAATTTTTAATAATTTTTTTAGAAATATGCTTTATTTATTTGATCCTTTGATTTACATCAATTCATATATGGTAAATAAATCAATAAGGATGGAATTAACTAAAAACTGAAACTAAATATTAAAAGTCTGTAAATACAGTCTAAAAAATTTAAATAGATTTAATAAATAAGTTTTAATTTATTAAAATAAATTAAAACTTATTTATTAAAATATGTGAGTTATTAGATTTATAAAGTCGTATTATCCTCAACATATATACGCTAACACAAAGAATATACAAAATTTCTTAACAAACGATAGTCTCGCCACGTCACGTGTAAAACAGCTTTTAGCAAAATGCTGACTTTATTTCTCAGGACAGTCAAAGCAAAGGAACTTTATACGGTCGAAATAAGTAGTAGTCACTGCAGACAAGTAAAGCGAAAAAGGAATGAAAACGAAATATGAAGAAGGTCGAGGAAACTCTCATTCGTCACCGTGCAAATCTCGAAACGAGCAACGCTATTCTGACCTGACGGTACGTCACAGTCGACACTAGGGGTTGTATTTTCCCGCGAAAATGTTGAGCACGAGATTGAGGGGATGGTTTGTCGTGAGTAAGCACGATAGGAAGATGAGAGGGATCGTATGGCAGGACCAATCTAGAGTTCACTAACCGTGAAAATGCTAGTGCATGTCATGGAGGAGACGTGCGTTCGGTGCAATGACGGGACGTTGCAAGACGCGGCAGAGAAAGATGAGAAATTGCAGAAATCTGCATTTTCGTCGCGCATTCGAGCTTGTAATAATGGAAGATAGCGGCCGATGGAGAGAGAAGCACACAAACGGATATCTTATAAGGCATATCTTATAAAATGAGTAGCGTCATCGTCGTTATCGTGGTCGTCGTTATCGTTGATGCTTTCAGCAGCGCGCTCAACGGAGATTATTGCTCTCTATTTTCGACGTGAATAGAATTTCGAATTGCATGGAATTCTGTGAACATTTGTGGCAGTAGAGTTTCTCGAGGTTATTCAATTGTATATAGTACTGATAAGCTTACGTTCATTATCCTGCAAATAATGTGTACTTTGGAATATATTATCTCGTTCGTTGCATGCGAGTTCTCTTCCTGCAAGCGATCTTAATTAGCATGCTTTAACTAGACTTAATTACTTAAGGATATTTTTCCTTGAGAACGATAATATTGAGCTATCGCTATCTAAATAAGTCGGCAAGTAGTATGATATATAAATATGACCACTCGCGCTATTTAACACGACGTTAAATTGAAATTAATCCAGTGGGCGTGGCTAATTATTCAATCAGAGTTGCTTTACCCTTAGAAAGATCTTATCTTCACCGCACCATATTAATCACCATGTAATAATGTCGTAATTTCACTCTATCCCTACCTTGAAAACTAAGAATTAGATATAGCTAGTTTTCTGAAAAAGCCACTGATATCAGGGATCTTAAATTACTAGTCAAAGATAAAACCTCAAAATTATAAGATCGTAACTTTACTATCATGAAACTCGACTCATAATATATTTCCTTTTTAATTTGCTTGTTTTGAAAAAATAGAATCCTAGATTAAAGAGAGAACAGACATTAGAATTTTATTTTCTGTAATGATTGAAATTTATTGTACAATATTGTTGTTATAATTTTTATAAAACGTGATTATATACATAGGTGAACTGTTTTAAAGTGAAGTTTTACAACTTCATTATATACTTACTCGTTATACCCAACGGAGCGAAATCGGACCATCCTGTCACCCAACTAATTCCTAAATTTATCATCGTTATGGAGAGAGAGAGGAGGAGGGGCAATCATCTCTGAAGTTTCGAGCGCGGTTAAAGCTCAAACTTAAATTATGTATTAAAATGAAATTATACTCTCCCGTCTTTCCACGCGATCCAACACCGATGGAATCCCCTCGTTCTGAGGATTAATTTATGAAACTTATGCCATCCTAAGACAAGCTTAAATCTTCTTTTCACGCTCGGTGTGCGTTCGCGGTGAATGTCGTGTCTCGTTGTTATCTCTAACAGCTGCCATGATTGCTAACGAGAATACAGAATTGAGATACTGTTCGTTATCTCGATGGCAAGAGTATGCGCAGGCTCTCTTGGTGCGACACTTAGGTTTTATATATTGGAACCAGAAGCCCTGTGAGAGAACACGAGGTAAACCATATGTGCGCTATATCGTTGTCTCTATGAATCGCTAACTCAGCAGTTAATATTTTGGCTGTTAAGCCCGTTAATCATTATGCTTGCTTATAAATTTGATATATGGCAATATGGCGCTTATCGCATAAAAATGGCTTAACTGTTAATAATTTATGAAACCGAATTTTAAGCACTTAAGCGCCTCATATAATATTGCTGTGTCATATAAATTTATCAAATAAATTTATCAAATAAATTTTTTACATTTCTGTTTTCACATTACTTTTATTTCTTGATAGATCGATATGTCGATCGATATATCGATGTTTTATATAATGATATCTCAAAGATGTTCAATTCTTGATAGTAAAACATGTTTCAAAGTTGATTACACATGTCACATTAACATACGATTTTTTTAAAATGATTTTTCTGTTCATTTCTTGTTTATAACTCGGAGACGTTACAAAATATTTATGAAACATAGTGTTTACTGATAAATGGGATTATATCTGACACCTTTGAATGACATGTCTCGAGTAAAATTTTTATTACACGTTTATGCGTGGATGTCTCTTTTACAACTGGTCTTCGCAATGAGCATAAATGTCATGTAACATAAAAAATATTCTAGACCGTAAAAAGTTAATTAACCTTACAATTCAACACGACATGTACTCCTTGTTAGAGAATATATGCGTGTTGTCCAGTGACATACATAATTAATCGCGCGAAACCTGTCTGTCAAGTGCGAATACCTAGAATCTCGCGAAAATCCTCGCGATTGTAAAAAAAAAAAACGCATTACTAAATATTCATACACTCAAATGATGGATGGATGGATGGTCTGATGTAGACTTGTAGTGCATCCGCGTATCGTGTCATCATATTGTGTAATCTAATAATATGACACATATTGTCTTTGCGTATTATTACAACAATTTTGATACCCAATGCAATACTTACCGTCTACATTGATACGCAATGATGATTTGCAATAAGTCTGTATCTTTTTCTATAGCTGAACTAGTATACACTTTTGGCACTTAAAATTAAGTGAAATAGGTATAATATATGATTGACATTTGGCAAATGCAAAGAAGAAAGTTGTAGCAGTCTGGTGCAGAAATAGAAAACAGATCTAATGTCTACTGCTGCATGGAAGTTACATCAAAAGAAAACATTAAAAAATCATGATAACAAATGCATTTTAAAATTGAATAGGGAAAAAGAGAGGAGTATTTTGCGAAGCTTTCAGATTTGTTGCCTCTTTTTATTGCAAGATCTGACAATTGTGTTGATATTTCGCATGAATTTCTGATTTATCACGGTACAATGAGCCTAATATTCTTACACGGTAAATCGACATCGGACAACGGCTCCGCCGTACAGTTACGAACGATATGGGATGCACTGTGCAGACGCTCGCTCACGTAGACCGCGCTCCGATGCATTTACGATGCATTGACGCGCGCTTTCTCACACCGGGAGATCGTTATCCCCGCGGCGGTCTATGAGCCTAGACAAACGTACATAAATTGAATGTACCGAGATTAGGGGGTTGCTCAGCTGGTAACCACTTTGTAACAGTACCACGGAGGGACTGAGACGAATGGTAATAGCGTCCAAGTCTCTCTCAACAGCGTAGCGCGGCTGGGAAGATGCGCTGACTCGATTGGAGAAGTCGTCGTGTCGTTTCTTAGTTCGCTCCCTTCACCGCTTTCGATCAGTCGCTTATTCACAATAAGTGTTCCGATCAGATTCACATAACGTGTCTTTGAATACGGCGGTGAATGTTGAAAATACAGGAACTGTACATAGTCACGCGGAAAGAATGATTGTGGTGAAATATCTAATAATTTAAATAGATACAGATCTAGAAATAATTTTGTTGGATTATCAAAATAATTGTAATGTGTAGGAAATTTAAGCATAATGAATAATACTGTAAAAAAATTTTTACATTTTATAATAGCGATCAATTTTTGTCCTGCATATTTTATTTTATAATCCAACAAAGTTATTTTCGGATTTACATCTAAAAATCGGATTTATAACTAAATTTTTAAATATTTCAAATAAAATTGTTTTTTTCTATGCACTGTTTGGGAAAAATTCTCGGTTAAAAAATGCAACAGTAAAAAAAAATACGCATGTAGAAAAATACTTATGTATATCCGAGTGTTGAAATACTCTTATTAAAATACGTCAGTCTTGTAGAATTCTTATCTGCATTTTTCTTCTCGCGAAAAATACTTGAGAATTTTCGATTCGCAGAATCTCTCTCGCGGAATCGTGATTTCGAAAGCGAATCGTTACGCGCCATAGAGAAAGCTGTATATATGACCCGCAGGATCGTCTAATTAGCTTCACATTATTAGCGCGCGTACATTGAGACGCGTGAAGAATTAGAAATCCTACACACTATTATCGTCGCTTACTAATCTCGCGCGCGAGACGATAGCAAGTTCACCGTGGTACTTCCGTAATTAACCGTGCCACGAGTAATCGCGTAGGGTTACTCGACGCGAGCGTAATTGCCACGCGCGCGCGTCGCTGAGGTGTCTTTGTTGGATTTACATGTAATTGCCGGGCCGCGGGGGCACTTACGTTTGCAGGCCTTGCGATGTGTGATCGGTCTCGCCGGATCTCTGTAGTAACCTTCGCGACAGTAATGACAGTGCCTTCCTGCCGTAAAATGCCGGCACTGCAGACAAACGCCTCCGCTGACACGGCCCGACAGCTTGTACAGCTCCATGTTGAATCTGCACTTTCTCGCGTGGAGGTTGCAGTTGCACACTGAAACAGGTAACACGGCAATTTCAGTCAGTGAGCGACAACCGAGGTGCGCTATTATTTTATGACTACCATTTCCTTTAATTTCTCCTTATCTCACTCGCACACGCGCAAGATTTCTTTTCATCCTTTTTAGTCGCGCCGTTAATGCCGATATTATTGTCATTAAAGCGCCATAATTGCGATTGAAGTTCAATGCGGCCGCAATTATTTTGCTGAAAGAGAAAAATGAAGGATACCTCCTTCATTATCATTTAATTTGCGTTGCGTGTGGAAATAATAATGTTAAAATATATATTTTCACCTTCTCCTTAAAGAAGGAGGTCAGTAGTTTACGTTATTCGTGTATCATATTTTTGGACATATCGAGAAAATATTGTTAAAAAGATAATACAATCTACGATCTTAAATTTAGGTGTACATGGCTCTCTATGCAAAATGTAGAGAATGTATTTGAGATAATTTGATTTAAAACGTGTGTAACTTAGAATATATGAAATTCGTTTTTCATAAAAGTAACACATATTCTTTTTTTTATTCACGAAGTGTACATAGCGGTGAGATATTAGCAAAAAAAGCTTTAATAAATTGAATTTAAAAAATCGACATTTCTAAAAATTTTCCTGTAAATTTCTAAAAAAGAGATATTGTTTATTTATTCCTTAAAGTGATTGCTTTGAATTAATCTTTTCTCGTACAAATAGAAACTCAATTTCACATATTGGTACATAGGTTTGCTTATGCAATTATTAACTGCTTAGAGAAGTGTCTATGATAAGTAAACATGTTCATACAAATTGATTAATATGCAATGATTGCTCGGCTAAATCGCAGCATTTCTTATATTAATTATATTAATTATATTCATCTTGCCAGAATCCGCATTGGCATTACTTAAATGCCATCTATTCTACTTTAATTACGCATTGCTGTGAAATAATAAACGTTGCGTCCCGCTCAACCGATACATACAAGCGACATAAATATATATTATTTCGCCGGTAACTGCGAGTAGATATTTCAGACATTCCTCCGATTGAAGCATTGAGCGTGGCGCGCAGCCACCACTCGTTAATATTACGGAGCTTCATCGTGGAACGCACGATGGAGCGTGCCGGGGTTCCTTCTGTACTTATCGCGGTAATTAGTCTCGAGTTTATTCATCCGGCTGGAGGAAGAAAGACGGCTCGAGAGGATCATCTTCGTTATCGGACGACGGTCCTCGACTTCTCTCGTCGTTCTCGATCTGCTTCGCATAGCGTTGCTAACTCAACCCGACAATAAGAGATAAAGAGATTCAGTAGTCCATAATACGAAAAATTTGAAATTTCAACTTTTACGTAGAATTTTTGTGACAATATCATTGAATCATATTCATAAGGAAAGTTCAATCTGGAAATAAAAAAATAAAATGTATATACAACTTTGCACATAAGTGAAATAATTTAATTGAAATCTATAATAATTTTTTGTTGTAGTTAAAAACCAATTAAAGTAAAGTAGTTAAAGTAGTTAAAGTTATATGTTTGTCTTTATTTTTTAGTATAAGACATCATTTACATTATTTAGGTTAAGTTCTCTATTTGTATTTAAACTCTATTATTTAAACTTTATTTAAGCTCTATTTTTATGCATTTTTATGGCTTATTGAATTTTCTTTGTGAGTAGGATTTGATAAATCTGTCATAAAATTTCGATTAAAAAAAAGATTGAATTTATGTATTATTTTGGCACAAAAAAATCGTGATGGGAATGCAATTGACTAATCCATTAATCTATCAATATATCAAAATAACAAGCGATAAAATTTAATGAACATTATAAAGTTCACACACTATTGTATGAAAATTGATGAAATAGGATAAAAGTTAATCTTTATAAGGAATTTTGTATTGCAAATAAAAATAATATCCCAAATTTTTTTTTAAAGTTTTAAGAATATAAATGCTTTTCTATTATGCAGATTAAATATTTCCAGCTTGAATATATAATTTCTTTCAAACTTTCTAAAGTCAGTTTATAAACACAAAAAACGCAAAGAAATCTCTTATTGACTGTGAGAATAATAAATTATATGAAGATATTCTCTTGAAAAGTATAATTACGTTTAAGCAATAACGTGATTATAAGAATATTTCAAGAATTCTTGATCTTCAGCTGGGATTAAAATCTTTTCTTGTAATGTTCATTTAACGTCTCAATCAGGCTTTATCTCCAACTTATTTCTAAGTTTTCACTAAAAAGTTAGAATTCTAATTTTTTCCACTTATCTCATTCGTTTATATATATGTATGCCAAATAACTGTCTTCTTAAAAGTCAGTTATATTTTGATAACTGTAATTGAAAAGAATTTATCTACGTTGATATTATTGTCCCGACAGTTTCACCCTATGCATCGATCATTTGTTTGAATTCTTAAGGAGCTCAGGGGAACTTCTCCGATTAAAATCGTACCGTAATTTTCCTTTATTCAAGCACGCCATGTTCTTTGCGACAGCTTGAAAACATAACAGAATAATTGAAAGGGAGAACGGTGAATGCCAAGGGTGGAATCAATGGGAGAGGCTCGCGATTAATCCATTTCTGTGCATTCGTTCTCTTGTGAATTCTCTCCACCTAATAATCCCGTGTGTCGAATCAGGAGAAGCCTTATTTTTCTCTCGCGGTGACACTCATTACTGTAACTTTTTTCTCCCTGTTACCTCGGCACGTGCTTTGTCCTCCTTTTTTTTCTTTCTTGAATGCTGACGTCGTCGTGTACAGCTTACCTCTGCTGTCATAATTTATATCCTCTTACAAATTAGCGCTACGCTTTAATCGATTGACCGGCGGCGGTGTGAAAAATAGGATCTGCTTCAATTTAAAATAGCGTGTAATTAATACGAATGTCTTAACGATTAAAAATGAACATCATAAAAAGATTCAAATTAAAAAGACAATTATATACTGTTAAATTCATAATATCAAATAATAATTTGAGTTATTTTTAATTTCTATAATCATTGCTTTTACTCAATATGTCGTTAATTTAACTAAACAATAGAGTTAAAATTTAATTTAAAAAATATATTATTTATTATTTATTAAATAAATTTATTATTAAATATATACGTTAATATAGATATTGATTACTTTAATTGAAACTAAGAAATGGATTTATTTATATTTTGACACATGCAATTAAAAAAATAGCAAAATATTATTATTTAACCCAACAGATTGGATTACCATCGCTCCTTTGATATCTAACAGTGAATAATAACTAACTGTGAATGAAATGATAAATATGAAATAATTAAATACATAGGATAGACATGAGATTGAGAAATAAATATTATTTAGTATTTATTGTCGATATTAAGATATTACGACATAATAATGTTATTACAATAACAAAAACATTATAAAAGAAATTGATAAACTAGAGAAAAACTAGTTAAAGAAATCTACTCGAAATAAGTTCTTGTTGATGCAGTTTCGCGTTAAACAAACTGACATTGATTGAAACGCAAGATACGAGTGAGATATTGCTTCCGGACAAATCATCAAGAGAATGCTCGTTTCTTTCTACCATGATTCAGTTTTTAGTCCTGTGTATGTTCTTCAGTATGTTTGTTATCGGAATCTTCGCCTCTTTACCGGAAATGAAGTAGTGAGTGATTTAATGAAAAAAACCTATCATACATTTTTAAATTTTAAACTCATTTCTTTTTTTTTAAGGATGTTTCTTATTAATTCTGTTTCTTCCCAATTGTTAGAACATAAAATTTTTCATGCATATCGCTATTTTTATATGATATATCGCCCCCATTTTCTAATGTTTCACAGAATAATCGCTTTTTGACAAATTATATTAGTTAATCACCGACAGACATTGTTATAATACTTTTCAAATATATAAAAATTGTACGCAAATTTATTAATTTCAAGATAATGTTTTCTTAATGCTCTCATTGCAAATCCCAGTGAAAATCTCAGCCGATGATTTATGGGAACTTGGTTTGCGCGAAGCGCAGAATTTGATCGATGGATAAGAATGTTGTTGAATCCAAGTTAGCCACTATGTATCGGGTCGATCGGATAACCTCTCGATAGTTAATAACCACCGTCAGCCACCGTCTGAAATTCTACGATCGGTTCCTGTTATTAAGTCGTAGCCATGTCAGAATCTCGATTCGTTTTCGTAAAGATGATCATCGTAATTAGCGATTAATCGAAGTATCGGTAAGTTACTGTAGCGTTTACTGCTGGCATATTAAGAGCGAATTAGCGTTTTCGGATCTACGTCGATCGATATTAATTAACTCCGACTGTATCCCACGATTTATAATAGTCGAGTTGTAGCTCCTTTTTATGGCGCCTCTCATAAATCAATATATCCCTGGAGAAAAATAAAGTGTTACTAAAGCAAACAGTGAAACTCTACCTTAGTAAATTTATTTCCAGTAAATTAGTTCTTTGCGGAATACCTGTGATTAAATAAAATTTCGCACTTTATTCTTCACTCAAATTAAGTGATAATACTTTCTTGGAAAATATCAAAGTCTTTCTTTAAAAAATGCATGAATTTAATTAATTTTACTGATATTTGTAGTAAAAATATTTATTATTAGTTTTTGTTAAAATCAACGGTATTATTTTTATTGAAACTGATAAAACTCTTAACAAAGTGAGAAATTGATATTAAATATTTAAATTAATAAAAAAATAAAAATTGAATAAAAAATTAAAATATTTTTTTAAAAAAAAAAACAACTTGTCATGAATTCTTCTTGAAACGCTATCGGAATATCAACTTCCACATTATTTTCCTCTATTCTGCTACCAGATATGTACATTCAAACTCTTAGAACCTTTTGACCTTTTTCCTATCGCGCATGTATCATTTGTTTCTCAACTCCGGAATGTATAAAACTTGTTCTCGGAAACTTTATTTTAAGGAATAGAGATGTACCTTTTCCGAATTTTATTCGAAGAGGAAACAGCAAGCTTCTCAAGTGTGATAATCTCTTGTTCCAACAAGAAAAAATATTGCAGAATACTAAAATACGAATAAAATACCTGGTCTGGTTTCTGTCAAGGCAAATTAATACGTTATATTCTCATTTATTTTAAACACGCATCAAAATCTTTAATATGTTGTTTGACATTTGCTGTACAGCCAAGTTTCTTGTAGGAAACATTTTTTTTTTATATTTTAAATCATTGCATCTTAATTTGTAAGCAGATGTTTAACAAAAACTCAATACAAGAATATCATATAGAATAGATAAACGTAAAAAAGTTAATCTCATAAAACTAATTAAAATAAATCTTTTTTTATAGAAATTTTTATTAAATACATACTCTTTTCCTATTAGAATTACTCCGCAGAAAATCCTTCGTAATATTTTAATTTTTAATTAAATTTAATATAATAGATGTACATCAAACATTTTTTTGTGTGTTTATTTGTTTATGTTGTACGAAATGATATTAGGAGAAAGACTCCATTATTTTAATTTAAAAAAACGCATTTTCATTTGTAATACATATGTAAAAATAGTCCAATGCATATGAAAATAATACAACTTTGTTACAAAGCATGTTTACTGTTTATCGTCTCATGAGTTTAATCTTTATTTTGTCTTTAATAGGATTATATTATAATCAGAGAGTTTCTGCGTTTCCAATTAATCTTGCAATATCTACTAATTGAAAGGATATGATATAGTCGTTTGCTTACGAAGTTAAATCGCTTTGTTAAAATAACTCGCCCAATCTCTGGGATAAAAACTTTCCATGTCGAACATTTCTCTCGAGACCCAGCAGACTGAATGATTTCTTCGAAAAATGTTTCAAACCTGTATTTGCGGTTAGCCAAACATATCTGTAAGTCTATAAAAGAGAGGAAATTACAACTCCGCTTTTTCATCATATCATAATTGATCTAGAAGAAAAAGCAAGAATCTCAAAGATGCATTTAGATTTTATTTCTTCTAATAAAAAAATAAAATCTAAATATATTTTCAAATATGTCAGAAAATATTGTTATACATAAATAGAAGAAATATTTTTAAATAATTCTCTTACAAAGATATTAGAAGAATATGACTTTTATTTTAATTGCAATTTATTTGGCCTTAAAATTATTGTTACGAATCACGTTATATATACGCATGTGTTATCGTTATAATGAAAAGTCGATTTAAACCGTTATTTAAAATTGAAGTTGTCTTGCTGGCTGAACCGAGTAACTTCATGCTGAAACTTCTTCGCGTATTTCGTTTAGCTTCTTTTTCTCATCCCGCGGCGGGAAGAATTCCAGTGCCGCAAGCGAGCGGTCGATTCATACATTTCGAGCGTTTCGCTAACACGTTCAGGTATGCTAGGCCCTTTTATTGGTACAGTACGTGCTCGGAATTTCTCTCTGAAATCTTGAAACGTAATGAAAGATAGATTTAGATATTGAGAATAATCGATAAGATTCTCTTTGATATCTTCATGGAACGGAGCACTTCAATTTCTGTATATTTTCTTTTATAAAATTCAAAACATATTACGTTAAAATAAATACGTTAAAATAAAATAGTAAAAATTTGATAAACGTTCTTTGAAAGTACATATAATAAGAAGGGAATTTCTGTTATGATTATTATATTGAAAAGCATATGGAAAGTAAGAAGAGAATTCAAGATAATGCAGAAGCGTATCATCGCTTAAGATGGAATTTATGGTACAGATGTCACCGTAATCGTTATAATATTAATGGATTTTAATTTAAGTCCCACTTAAACTTTAAATAGAGTCACCGGCGCGACCGGTGTCTGGGCGTCTCGCGGTACCTCTTCGTAATGCTACGTAAAGCCATAATTATATCCTGTCGTACCGAGGACCCTTTTATCCCATCATTTGCGGTCGGAACCCACGCCAGCTTCGAACCATAGATAACGCAGGCTGTACGATTATCCGCGTTCAAGAAGTTATCCCGCGCCCACAGGTGCCCCGTCTTGGTTTCCATCCGCTTCGACTCGCTCGCGGATTACTCTCGGTAATCACGCGGATCGGCCTTGCCAGATGCGCGATAATTATCGCATCAGACCGATAAGTTTATTACAAAATTGCAGCGCTGGCGCTGGCACGCTTGGAACAGATGTGAGTGCGAGTTAAGTCTATAGACATATTTCTCTCTCAATCGTTATTTCAGCCAAGCGGTTTCCGTGTATAATCATTGCAAAAAGCCAACTGGAAATAATTTTACAATCGCACAATAATCGTAATTCTGAATACGTATTAAATATTTCTGCAATTTATAAGCCAATTATAATTAACGTAGTCATTCGAAACATTGCTGGCGTAAAATTTTTCATTTGAAATAATTCAAATAAAAAGCGTTGTAAATATAATAAAGATACCATTGGAAAATTTCTATACGATATAATAAAAGTAATAGTTTACATCACAAAATGTTATTCTATAATAATTTAATAACTAATTTTCTTCTATAAGAACGCTTATTCTATTAATTTAGCTTTTGTAATATTTATTCAATAAAGGATTTTTTTCTCTCTTATTAGTTTTATTAAAAAAAAAATATTCAAAGAAAGATAGAAGAGTGAATCTCTAAAACTTTCTTTTTAGGACTTCAGCAGAATTCTGAAGCATATTGTGAAGGTCTCACATGTCTACTACTCTTCAACTAATTTACATGAAAATAAGCAATCTTAAAATATGCGTGATACGTCTCGTAACATCGACACGACTTAACACTTACTCGCCTCTTGCACGAGAATTTTGTACAGCCGTTACTAAATAACGACACCATCGTCAATGCAATAAGTTACCGTATACGACTCCGTTATGCGTCTTAACGTGTTGGCGGTGCGCTCGCCGACGTCGTCATAAAAGCATGCGCACGTCTCGCACCAATCGGAAATTTCGATTATTGCTCGCGAGCGCGATCGTTAACGAGGCATTTATTGCACACGGAGATAAAAACCACGGCCTCGTCGTCATTCGTTGGGCCATTAAGACCGAAAGGGAGAGATAGGCGCTTTGCTGGCCTGAACGAACGAGCGAATCGAATTCCCTTGCTCCATTCAACGGCATGGGCAACTTCCTCAACATGGCCCTCTCTTCTTCCATGAAGGTAGAAAACCGGTAGCTGTCGTCACCGCCCTTTCCTCTCTCACCGCTCTTTTCGCCCAGTTGGATTAGGGAAAAATTCCACGTAGCGCCGCTTAATGAACCGATTTTAATTTTGAGCGGCGCGACGCCCATGGAATAATTAATTAAGAGTATCTCCGCCCTTCGTCATGGGCCCCTTTTTCCCAAACAGCTTTGCTACGTCACACAAAAAAGGAGAAAACAAGAGAGAAAGAGATATAAAAAGCAGAGAAAGACAAAGAAAATGAGAGACATGAAGAAGACTTAAGACTTTCCTTGGACTAAACAATTTTGTCATAGCTGTGAGAAATTCGTGAGACAAATTGAACTAGTCAAGAAAATGCGTTGAATTTTCCATGTTCTCTACGTGCAGATTAGCGCACTGCTGTGTCTCATTTATGTCATTAAAATATGACATCGGAATTGATTTGTCATCGAGTTGTCGTCGAGACGTGTCAAGAATAATTATTTGAATATTATTTTTAGTGCCAGATGGTCTCTGATATGTAATAATACAAAAAGTTTTAACATTCTTACAACAAGTTTGAGCGTTCTACATTTTACAATTACTAGCTCAACTAAAATTATTTTCAGAATTGTATCTAGTTGTATTTTTAGATACTTCAGCAAAACCGTGTATTTATAAAAATACATACATACGTATCTTCATATGTACTTTGAAAGATGTGTCAGTAATGCTGAAAAATAAAGAATATACGCTTTCTCCGACGCGTCAGATCGCCATCATCCATATGGAGGAATAACGATTGTTCCTTCTTGGATGCGCGCGAACATAATTCAATCATCCGTTTTGTTGATCCTCTTGCCTGTACCTATTGTGCGTTCAGGTAACAGCAGTCACTAATTAATATCCGTTTAAGAGGACCTCACGCCGGTTTGCGCTGGTGGCCCAGGCTCCTTATGCGCGATCTCTTCTCCACAAATAACATGACTAAAGAAAGGGTTACCGCGATTATTAATGCACCACCGCTCGCGCGGGTCGCCTTTCGGTTGAAAACTTTCGCCGAAACTGCGTGGGATGATCTGCCAGCGGACGCGGGTAAGGAACACCTGTACTGAAATTACGAGCTAATTTTCGTGCCACGAGATACATCGATGCGATCATCGTAATCATGCTCACACCAGTTGTTTCCGGGTGGTCGCCAGAATCGCCCGGTTCGTGCATGATCCTGACCCTCGTGTGATCTTTCGTATGTTCCCCCAGGATCATAAAATTCCCGCGGAATTGCTGGATCGAAATTAAACATCATTGTTTAACTACATTATGGCGCGATACTTGAGCGTACATGTTGCAGTTAACTGTTTTTTTCTCTCATAAAATCATTAGAAGTATATTAAATTTATGTTGAATTCAGTCTCTTGGAATTAATATTTTTTTAAGAAAATATCTGTCTCGTCTCTGTTTGTCTAATTTAATAGCAATTTAATAGTAGATTAATAAAAAGGCAATGTATTTAGAAAATTTAACTCCTTTTATATTTAAATATTTATTAAAATCAATAATTTATTTTTCACATAAATATTTATTTTCCAACATTATTTCATGAAATTGCAAAATTTTTATATGTATGTGCGTACAGAGAAAGTCATAAGTATGTTTTAAAATATTTTCATGAGCATGTTCTTGAATAAAAAGAAAGAATAAATATTTCTGTGAATAAATTCTATGATTAAATCGTTGATACTTCGTTGTCGAAATAATAACTATTGAAATAAACGATAATATACTAATCATGTGTATGTTGTATTCAGGTAGAAAATGATGGAGGACACACTTTGAACATTTCTTATAAAAAAAAATTCGCCTAAACTTTTAAATAAATTATTTGATGCTACTGTATTTGTGTCTATTATTTCATCAACGAATCATTTGACTTTATATTCATAGAAATATGTGTTCTTTCTTTTTATCTAGAAATATAAAATTTTAAAACATGTAACAGACCTTGTGTGTTGCAAATCAATATTTCAACAATATTACATTCTTCGAATGTAATTTGCAAAAATTCTTTAATTCTCTACAATTTGACGCTGTAAAAAATATTGAAATTATCGCTATTCTTCAGATTTATCTCATAATATCTTCTTGGAACAATAGCATGACTTGCGATACTTACGTATTCAACGCTTCGAGACTCGTCGCGGCAGATGTCGAAGGTCGCAATTTTCATTGACGCGTGTCACATAAGAGACTCGATGGCATACGGCGCGGCGTTCCGAAGCGGGTAATTCCATCGCGCGGCACATCGTCGCGCACTCAGCTCCTTCGAAGGCGGGGGTTGCTTTTAGCGGACTAAACGCACCTCTTCAATTACCAGCCATCTTCGAGGTCCCGATACCGTGTAATGAGGTCCATTGTGCTGAGACGCGTCCACACGTTTCACATTCGAGTCGAGATTCGCGTCGCCTCGCGCGTGCACTTAGGGCGGCCTTAAACGGATTACTTCGCGCCTTCGTGTTTCCCACTCTCGTCCTGTCGAAGAGGCGAGTTGGATAGCTCGAGAGTGCCACGAAGCCTAATTCGATTTCGACGCTGAATGCGTGCTACTGTCGCGTATCGCACCTTCGGCACATTTACGCGCTCCTACATACGAAAGAGCACGTACGCGGATCTTCATGAAACTTAATTGATCTAGTTACATCCTCCCTGCCTGAGACAATAATGATGCTGTAATGAAGCAAGGACACGCTCAGCTGATAGAAGATTCTATTCGTCCCAATATCATTCCCTTAAACATCAAAACATATATATCCTTTCTTCTCATTTAAAACAATAACAATCATAGCTCAAAATATAGAAATATATATATATATATATATTTATCTGGTTATAAAGAGATATTTTTGAAAGTTAATACAATTCTGATATCTAACAGTATCTGATATTTCTAACAACCTCTCGTATTTCTAACAATCTGTTTTACTTCTCTGTGCGAAAAATATATTTAGAACTTTTTTACGATAAAAGCTATTGTTTTAAAAAATACGATATTTAATTTGCTATGAATAGTGTTTCATATGTTATAAAAATGCATTTTCTGTATATTTCTTGTATTTTCTATATATTTATCTTTAAAAAAAAAAAAACACTAGAATTTATACTTACGATTTGTTACAAAAACTTTCTGCATAATCACAATAAAGTAAGCGACGCGAGTTTTTCTTCTTTAAAGAAATCGATAAAACAGGGCAACTTTCACAAATCCCTTATTTATTCCTAGATAAAGCCTATATCTTACATTAGCTTGACTGTTAAAGATAACGCCGTTTTTTGTTGATTTAAGATAAGTTATTCGTATTACTTTCGTGAGACGCCAGATCGAGATTAACGATCGATCGATTCGCGCATGTGAATTATGCCACATTTTCTCTCTTCTCTCTATTTCTCTTGAGGATGTCGACCTATAAATTACGATGACTTGCGTAGCCTTGTATCGTTTACGGTTTCGATACAAGTGCGTGCGATTTCTATCGCGCCGCGTTTTACGTATAAGACGGATTCTGCTGGAGAGACAAACTCGTTGGAGTAAATCTGCAACTTTTATTATTCTTTTGATGACAGAGTTACTCTCGCTACTGATTTACTGCGAGAAATTTCAAATTTGTGGTGATCTAAACTTACTTTGTCTTCGCCTGCATATTCTGACAATGAGTCACACAGTTACAATCATAAATTTGTTATCTCTATATATTTCTACAAAGTGATAAAACCAGACTTCTGTAACTGTGGACTATAACTTGTAAAATATTTGAAGTTGTTATCTTAACTCTTTTATGTCTTTAATAACTTACATATCTAATCATTAAGTTCTATATTGAACTATCCTAAATTATTAAATATATTTAGTGTAATATTTATCTCCACAGTTTAATGAGATATCGTATGTATATTTCATAATTTACAAATAAATAGAAATCTTGCAACATTGTTAATGCTACAAGATTTCTATTTATTTGTGAATGAAATATACATATGATATCTCACTAAACTAATTATAAAAATATATAAAAATATATAAAAATTAATAGAAAATGTCGATATTAAACAGAATTTGCAGAAAAATTCATTTCATTGAATAAAGAAGCATTCTGAAAGAAGCATATCGCAATACTGCTGAATTCATATTGGATTAGTTTTATGACGTTAATGATGTCATTGGAAATATAAGAATAACAATATATTATTATATATAAAAGGTTTTGGTTTTAGAAAAGCCAGGCAGCAATTGTAGTTTACTTTCTAAAAGAAAGAAGAAGTAAAGAAATGTGCCAATCTATTCGACGAGATGTATGATACATCATAAAACTTGATTGGACTGATAAGGATCGAGTATCGATAGTCACATTTACTTCACTTTGACATCTATTGTATCGAAAACAATTCGCTCTTTATTTCATTCCTTCCTAATATTCTTTATTCAATAATTGAGTCGAAGGTTAGAAACTTGTTATCTATCAGCGTTATCACAGTAGCATATCGCGTTGCCCATGTACATATGTCCCGCCCTGTCCCGGTGACTGTAGCTTTGTTTCGTGGAAGTCAGCACGCACATTGTTCACGTTCGACTATCGCTAACCTGGCGCTAGTCATCGCATGAGACACGATCTAACTGGAGGGTTCGTGACCTATCGTTAGCTTTGAAAATTCGAGCGTCCGTGTCAGATCTTATCGATACAACTGGCAATCAACTCCTTCGAACGCGACCGATGATACCTGACTCTTGTCGGCGAGCCGCCTTTGAAATTTAGACGGATAGATCTCTCGCAACATTTCAGTGTCTATATAGTAGCCGATCCATGAAACGCACGTCACGTTGTCTGTCTCTCTAACGAGCTCAAATCTAATGGAGATCCTTTCGTTCGTTCGGGGGCGACGAGACGGAGAAATTCCGATTGGATGAAGTCTCGTTGATCGCTCGGCACAGTATGTTTCATTAATCAGTAAAATTTCTATTAGAAGTAAACTATTTTCAGGAGACGACACTTTGAAAACGATACATTCGAGATAACGAGACTTTTATGGAGATAAAAATATTTCAAAGTTTCAATATCTTGAAATTCTTATCTCTAAAGAATAAAATTTTTATCCTCATTTATAGAACAATATTCGAAGAGATAGTTTATTATGTCTCTATTGTACAGGCACATATATAGATACTGTTATAAGAGATACTGTGATATGATCTGAAAAATATTTCACAGAAGAGAATATATAAATATGAATTATGATAAAAATATTTAAACTGTAATAAAATTCTCATGAAATTATTTTATGATTCTGATGATATTGTGCAGGCGTGAAAAAATATACACGTTTAATAAAATATTTTTCGAAAACTCAATATATATACAGATATTATTGAGTTTTCAAAAAATATTTTATTAAACGTGTAAAAGAGATACATGATCGATATTTTTCGAATTTTCTAACAACGTAAAATTCTAACATTAAAGTTTTTTATTCTATCGCATATATTAATTTTCCCCTTCAAAAAATCTAAAATTGAAAACATAAGAACGTTTATAATAGGATGTGTAATATATAAGGAGAGGTTCTTATAATGCAATTTATGTAAAGTATTGGGTATGTAATCTCTGCTTTACAAACCAATTATCGTGTAACGTTGAATCAACTTAATTCAAAATAACGACGCTTTAATGATGTTCAATCGATTCCGGCTGAGTAATTAATAGAAAAGAGGAATTTTCACTGCGTGGCCAATAGGGCGTTCCTAAAAATGATCGGTGATTATATAGAATTAAGCATGTTTTAGAGATTGCAGTCTGCTGCGCGAGAGATACAAGGAAACGGTACCGAGGGATAGAGAAGTCTCGCCAAGGGTGCAATTAACCCTTGGGTCAGCTATCAACAGCTCGTCGGAATTACCCGCTTAGGATTTCGTTCGTTTATGCACGCCCAACTGCTCTTCCTTCGACTAGTCGAAATGTGTCAGAAATAGAAATCTTTTAATTCGTTTTTGTTCGCCACGTGTAAAATGATAACTAAAAGTCTAATTTATGACGTGAAGAATATATTATCATAATAATAGCTATATAAGAATAATATATAAATTTTTATGGAATTGAAATCTTAATAAAAAATTTTTTATTTTGATCATTTTGTAAATTTTCACGTACAATTTGAATATTTAACCATAACACTGAAATTTTTTATTAAATGTTATTAACGTTTCTATTAAATATTAGAAAAACAAAAGAAGATAAATAAAATTTATGATGAATTAGAGTTAGATAGAATAGATTAAAATTTTCCATATAAAATCCCCATATCAATTTTATCGTATAAAGTATTTTTTTATCGATAGAAACTGATTAATAACAAATCGCATCCATTTTTGAAACTCAAGCGAAAGAACTTTAAATATTTGTTAGATCAGAATGATACATATAACGGTTAGCGATAGTTATACTGGTGATAGTCTTATGATATTAGAAATGATTATGATATTAGAAAATTGCAACAGCTTATAAAGTGTAATATTTTCGCCTTATAATCCTATTATAATAATGTAAGTAATCATACAGATTTGTAAAGTATAACTGATTCCATACTCGGGATTATCTTCAGACAATTCAGAGATTACTATGTGTTATGAAATGAAATTTCATAGCTGATTGCTATAAATGATGTTGCTTCTGTGAACTCTAAATCTAGATATTGTGACAAAAATATTTTCAGTTAATATTACATTACAAAATAATACATACAATCATTCATGAAAATTACTAATTGTTTTAATATTAATTGAATTTATACTAATATTATTAAAAATAAGTCACACACATAAATTTTATTATTTTATATTTAATGTAAGTACATTATTACTGTTTTTTTTCAAATTTATAATATTTTGAAACTTAAAATAACGATTATAGATCTTTCACGAGCGATTTACAATTATTTTACACAATTTGATGAAATGGTGAATCTACAATACATAATAAAACTTTGAGAAATCGTGATTCTATCATATTGTCTTCGCAAGAATTATACAGATTAATACAAGAAACAGCACGTAACACAATCATCTCTCAACAATTGGCAACAATTCCTGAGTTTCTCGGTCTCACCCGAATATACTACATTTCGCCGATTATCCGTGAGCGATCATTCGAAGTCACGCTCTCTCCTCGATCTGCCCTTCCCGCAAGTCCTAACCATGTGCTTCCGTCTATCGAGATTGCTACGTTTCTACGCGTAGAATACGACGAGATGAGTTCGTTGTGGAGAGAAAACCACGGCGATGATTTCGCCGAGATCCTGGAGAGATATCTGGCGATGTCAGGCATTATCGAATCTCGAACGTGGGGCATCATCGTACACAGTAACGAACACGTTTTCAAGTGGTATCGTACAGTGCGCGAACGAAATACATGTCTAGAAATCCGAAAGCGTGAAATCGTCTTACGGGGAGGCACGCGTGATTATACACAAAAAGAATTAGAACTGTGCTGTTACTGCCACGTTGTCCGCTCCAGGCGAGAACTGATTCGTTCCTCTTATTAGCGTGATGCAGCTAGATGCTACGGGTACACCATATTCTAGATTCTTAGGCTCATCATTTAGACCCGATTTCTTGTTGACAGAGATATTCAGAGAGTTTAATAGATATTGAATTATATGCATTTTCATACACTGTTAAATCTATAATCAAATTTAACCTAACATGAGTTACGCTACTGCTCCTATTTTATTTTATACTAAAACACTGATTATACTTGATATTATACAGTATCAATTTAACACATTATAACACTATATAATGTAAATTGATACAATATAGTGTCAAATTTAACTATCGTTTTGGTAAAAAATAACGATATATTTAGTAGAAGCAGTGGCGACTCACATTAGGTTAAATTTGACACTATAGATTTGACAGTGTACGCTTTATACATTTAATTTTATCCATATAGACAAGCAATACAAATTAAGTAGCAATACAAATAAATTTTTATTTTATCTTAAAATTGAACTTTATTCTAATGAAATGCTAATTCAATAGGATTTTGTATTTTACATAAAAATATGTTATATGTTATATGAATATATTTGAGATTAATTTCATTTATCATAATTCATTTATCATAAATGAAATTAATTAGAATTCTATACGCGACTATTTATATTACATAGTCGCATTTACAAATTAAAAACTCTATAACAGAGTCTGACTACGAACGATTTTTTTCTAAATCCTACGTGAGAGAAAAGTGTATATAATATTTGTTGGATCAGCAACGTCCTCTTGCGTCAAAATAAAGTTGAAAAGTAATAAAACTGAGAAATTACGATGTGAAAATTTTATTTGCACATTTGTATGCTGCGTGGAACATAAAAGATTAAGTAGGATAGAGACTAAGTTTCATTACTCAGTAAACAAGAAACATTCTGGAACATTTCAGTAACATTGTAGCAACGTAATGGTGTTACAATGTTACTGAAATGTTCCAAAATGTTTCTTGTTTACTTTAGATAGTTAAATTTAAATCCTGTGGTCACGGTTTACTACTCGTATGTATAATAGTATAAGTTAAACACTGTTATATAACTTACTTCAACTTCTTCTTATAGAGAAATTATTATATACAAACTTATATATAAGAGTTATACAAATTCATGCACAGAGAATATAAGTAATATATAACAGTATAAGTTAAAGTATAATATAGTATATACAGGGGAACATTATACATTTTTTATATACCTTTTTCTCTATTATATATTTTTTTCTCTTGTAGAATTTTAATGAAATTGCTGGTAGCCAGATTCTGTTAAAAAGTCTCTAATATATCATTGAAAAACTAGACATTAAGAAACAGAAACATCTTCTTTAAAAAAATCATCTTATTTATACATATAATACTTACTATGTCAACATGCATCTCTTTTTTATCATTCTTTTTTATAAAACGTGTGTATCGCAGGATTTAAATTTAACCACTGAAAACAGTTCTACCCTACTTAATATTTTACATCCTCGTATTCACGCAGCGTATGCAGAATGCGTAAGTAAAATTTCCGCATCGTAATTTCTCAGTTTTATTACTCTTCAGCTTTATTTTGACGCACCGACAGGTGCCCATCACCGATCATTTCGGGTGAAAAATGAGAATGCCGTGGAATAATACCGCCTTTATTCAGAAAAATTCCAATACGCAATACATGAAACCACCACTTCCAACTGTTGCGCCCTGTTCGTGTGCATCGAACGTACACGTACACAACAGCATATCTCCGCAAAATTTATATCGGTCTTTCTCATCGCGTCCGTTGCAAATCATCCTCGCGCGCGCAATGAAAGGCTCAACGATCTGCGAACAAACGCGCGAAACTGTTTGATATCACGCGTAATCGTCGCGCGATACTCATGTAAAATTCTCTCATTTATCGGGAAACGTCACATAGGTTTCGAGCAAAATAGAAATTATTTCGGAACGAGACGATCAGGATGACGTTTGCGCGAACGATCGGTAATATCCTGTAATTTCCTCGAGTACGAGTACACCGGTCGATTTATCATATTACTACGTTTATGTCCTCTCATTCGCACCGTAGGTATCCTCCCACTGATCTTCGGATATCCGCATGACAAAACAACCACAAGCCATGCAGTGCACCATCATCGGCGTGGAAGATGGTGTGCGTGCACGTACACACGCGCAAGCACAGGTATATTCGGGAAAGCGCAAATTTACGAGCCAATAAATTATCGTGCGCGCCACACCTATCTAACGCGACGTCCTGCTCGCGAAACGCTAACGAGGCGTTAACGCCGCTGCACGTCGGGATCGCGGCTCGACGTTAATGAGGAGGAGAGCCGCGCCAGCGTGAAAACCGAGTCCGCGTTTCATCGAGGTATGGGAGGAAATGTCGTTAACACTAAAACGAAACGGTCGATTCGTTCACTAACGATCACAAGCAGCTGTCCTAATTATAACTTGCTAATTGCCTCGCAGTGCAACAAGGATTTCTTTTAATTGTTACTTCGGGAGGCATTGTTTGAAAGGAAATCATGCGAATTTTCATTAAAAAGACTCTTTCTTTTATTAACGCAATATATGTGAAATATTCATAAGGGAAAGAGTTATTAGTTGCATTAAAAGGGTTTAATTGTACGCATTTTCATTTCATATTACATTTTCCTTGAAATTAATGATGCCTATATATGAGAGTTTTATTTTTATGATTATTTTTCCTTTCCACTAAAATGGTTATCATAGTACAGTGATGAGATTAAGAACTAAGTATTTTCATGTTTCAAATATTACATTATTTTTGAAAATTATTTCCATGGCAATAGAATATTTTATTTTATTTATGAATTATTTTTCGAAGAATCTATAGAATCCAATTTCTTTTAATATACTTTATTTCTTTTATTTTGAGTAGGTATTTTCAATTATATGCTATTTCTTTACTAGTCGACTTTTTTCTTTACTAATCGAAAAAGGAAACTAATGTTAATCATCAACTTTATTTAACTTTTCCCTTATAGCTGTAATTTTCACAAGTAATTTAACTCATTCTTTTCCCTCATTTATGAAACAGATAAATTTTATTTAGTATTGAATAAAATGTTATAGAATATTTGTTTGTAATTTACAAATAGCTATTACAAATTAACTTCTCAAATAATGTTAATATTCAACAAACATATTATTAAACAGCATGCTGTTTTATTAAATTTTGATTAAAGTAAATATATCAAAAATTATTTGGAGAATTTATAAATCAAATTCGATGCGAACTCTGCAAGAAGTAATTTAGTACAGCAGCCGACCAATTGTGTTATAAAAGCGGGTATTGTACATTGCGAAAAGTGCATTACGCGCAAATGTAAATATTTGAGGTGCGGAGTGGCGCAATCCGGAGCTTGTAAAGCGTTTATAATAGAGTTCGTGCGGGGTTTGAAAGAACTTCGAAACATCAGTTCGAGGCGAGAAAATCTTGCAGTGCTTTTCATCCAATTTTCAGAAGATGTGCGCAACTTTCGAAACTCCCGCGAGACCGGAACGCGCGGCTGGAAGATTAAATGAACTCCAGGATTAGAGCTTGATCAAGGCTTTAACAGAGAGCTGACGATAAAATATTTAACCTCTTATCTGCAAGCTAGCAAATTTTTTTTTTAATGAGACTTTCAACGCGGGGCTAATGAAAAAAGTAAATTGAGGAAATACCGCGTACAAACTTAATAGCGAACAATTACAGTTTTATAGGACAGGGGAAATATTAATAATATAATCATAGTATATTCGCCAGTTATTTTTTACATACGGTAAATAATTACGCACGCCCGTAATAGAACTCGGGTCTTCAAATAACCTATATCGACCCGTTCTAAGAAACTTTAATCTGAGATTTAATGAGCTATTTAATGAGAATTAAAGATTCTTATGAACAAAGTCCTATAAGAATAAATTAGTATGTAAATTAGTGCAATATACAGAGACAGTCTACAAAAAAATTCGACTTCAAAAGTTACATAATAGAAAAACTTAAGGAATTTCAAAGAAGAAACGGTCTCTTGCATGATGTTAGCAAGATGTAAAAAAATTCTGTTAAAATAGAATTTTAACGTACGAAGATTTTAAAACATAAATCGTAAGATTTTTATGTCACATTAGGCAATTTTTTTTTAAACACTAAAAGCCATTAATACGAGATAGAATTGTGCACATTCGAACATATTCGTGTACACGCGTGTCAAGACGACATATTATATATTTCGTTTGAATGCTTACGATCTTCTTTCACGTTGACGCGACACGTCTTCGGTTCGCACCGAGAATATTGCTCCGACTTCGGGATTTTATTTTGAGCTTCGTGAAATAATAAAACGTACAAAGACCAGCCATAAACATGGAAGAAGATATCTAACTTCGAGCGTGATAAAAATCCTGCGGGCATTCTTCGATCGTCAAGTCACGGATTGTATTACAGTCGCCGCTCTCATCGATCCGAGATGTCATCGTCTCGGGAGGGAATGAAGTTTTCGTGCATCACCGTCGAACACGTGTCTCACGCACGTGTCTCATGTGGTATACGCGAACGAGAGAGGAGGATAGGACTCTGAACTTGGATGTGAAATGATTGCTTTGGTATAGCCAGCGATACTCTGGGAATAATGGCTGCTGCGAGCAGCGCTATAAACTGTGCGCGTAGTTTTCGTCGTTGTCGTCAGTTATTCACTATCCTCATTACAAATGATCTCATCTGCGGACACGTGTTTGTTTATGTCATCATCAGTTCCGCACATCGTAGACGCTACCAGAGGAACACTTACTGCGTCGAAGATACGGGATTGTGAGGAATGAAATGATTTTACTGTCTCCGGTTCTTGGTTATACAAGATGTCTCTGAAGCCCCTTCCTTCATCTTTCATTTAAAGATCAAATGTTTGGAAATCAATTGTTCCTTATAATAAACATGTCGAAAACATCATTAATTTCCGAATTATATAGATATTTGAATAAAAGAAAACTTTGAAACATTCTATATAATTAATTCCGAGTCAACATTATTTTAAAGGATATTTAAAAATTGATTGATAAAATATCTCCTATTAAAAATTAACAATTTATTTAATAAGATAATATTTGTTGAAGAATTGATTGAGACTGAGTTGATAAGGAATCTAAATAAATGTAGGGATTGATTATTCGAGAATACTCTGTATATCACACAAAGTTAAGAAGTTATTTAGTCGTCGAGCGATAAATATACCTTCGTGCACGCTGTTACACGGACGAAAGGTACGCGTGAAGTAATGCAGTAAATTAGACTCTCTGGACAACCAACAAGGATGTCATTTCTTGAGATTGCCTTCAGACATGCAATGCTTTTTGAAATTAAGAAATAAAAGATGTGTGTCAGATGTGATATAATAATGTAAGATCTATTTATAAACATAGCTGTTGAAGTCTTTAACAAGTAAATTTTTGATGAATATTAGTCGATAATAAACCCAATCTTGACTTTATGTACTCGAAAAATAATCATAATAAAATATATGACTTCGATGTATCGCATTGTATAAATTTATTATTAGATTATTATAGTATACAGACATTTTTAGATATAAATCGAGAAAAGCTGTCTGTCCTTGATTCGCATTTAATTTGAAAAGCGAATATTGAAGGCGTATTATAATTTAAATGTTTAAATATTAATATAAATATTAAATATTAATCATAATTTTATATTATACAATAGCAGAAAAATTATAAATTTTTATTTCCATGATAATACGATATTATATTAGGTACTGTATTTGCATTATATATAAATAATAATAAAAAAAATATGCAATTCTGTCTTCATCAATATTTAATTTTAATATTAATATATTTTTATATTAATATATTTTAACAATAAAACGATAAGTCATTTACAAATAACATATTAATCATAATTCCCCGACATGGCTGTTCGAGATAACCCTTGTTGCGGAAGATACTTTTCTCGGCAGGATCGTAAATCCCTTATTCCGTCCTTCGTTCCCTTTATCAGCCAAGCGGGTGTAAAACTGACTGCGTACTGTTAAAGTCGGGACTTCCATGTAGTAAAAAATAACAAGCTCGTTTCGGCGAGGGAAGGGTGAAATGCGCCCTTTTATCCTGCTATACGATCGTGCTGGTTTCACGTATGGCATGGTCCCGGCGAGCCGGCCGGTTAAATTGCCTGGAATCCGGAATTGGCCCGTGCTCCTCCGAGCAGAAGGGCGGACACCCCCTCTCGATTTGGACCGTAATTCAGTTCAATAAGGTTTGACAAAAAACATCTTTTCTTCTGACAAGCAAAACATATAGGAATAGACATCACAGGGACGCCAATAAATGCCCCAGTCATATTGTGGAACATTTCTACTTCTCCGACATTCGATTTTGTTACGCATCCGTAATCATCTATGCGAGTTTTGTAACCTGCAAGTAATTCACGAAAAAGTCTATTTCTCAATCGACAATTCTCGACTCATTGTGTTTCAACAATAATCGTCGATTCTTGGCCACACAACAAGTATCGGCGATTATTGTTGAAACATAATGAGTCGAGAGATAGACTTTTCACTTCATTTTTCACTTCAATTTTCATGAAATTTATTTGTTAGCTAAGATACATACGTTACGTAAATATCTTACGAAGTAAAATGAATTCGATAATTATAACGTAGTCTAATTTTGTTTTTTTTTTTTCTATTATAGCACTATAAATATGTCACAACCAATAATTCTATATTTACTGCCTTTTGCTTCTTGCGCGTATTTCGACATGCGAAGACTCAACAGCGTCATGATGTAGCCGGTGCACTCTCTTATGCATGCGAAATCGATTAGAAGGAGCAGCAGATTTATATCGGCTAGTCGATTTTCGCAAGAGCATCGTATAGATGTATGTTAATTCGAGCGATGCTATATACATAAATCTCATCAGTGTGGCAGAATATTTCATGTTAGTCGATCGGATAAACACTTCTCGAATGGAGAATATATCAGCATGAAAGAGAGCTATAGGGCAACCTGCATCTTCAAATTATAAGATGCGGTTGTACATGTAATTGTGCATTTGTAGTGTTTGGAAAAACACATTGATAATACTTCTAAACAAACATATTTATAATAAAATACAAGAATAAATAAGAGTGTCTGAAAAACAATAATTGAAACAATTTTTAATTATTAAGTTTGATCTATTAATTTTAAAAACTATTGAAAAATAAGCATTATTATGATAATAATTGTAAAATTCGATTCTTTTAACAATCGATTTCTTATATATTTTTTCAATTAAAAGGAGTTAACTTAATGTTAATATAAAGTGCTATTACAATAAGAATTTCTAATATATTGTAACGCAATTCCATCTAATCTGAATTTTCAAATCTTCATATACCCATTATGTAATTTGATGGAAAGCAAAAGAAAAAATCCATATTTTCAAAAATTTTATTGATTTAGCAAGGATAAATTTACATGCGAGGGCATTTCAGTACCTAAAATACACAGATGGGTTGGCAAATTTGCGCGTAGATGTCGACATAGTCACGACAACATGTCCAATTATCTCGATATGTTAAAACGTCTTACGTAGATACAGTACCTAACTACTTACATTTTCAGATATTTTAACAGTGGACTGCCCTTCGGACAAGTCCGAACGAGTTTGTACAGCGTGTACACGCGCACGAATGCGTGCGGGAGTACCTTACGATATGAGCGAGAGCTCGCTCTCTCGCATGTGTACTTTCGCGTTGTGTGCTTAGGTTTCGTGGAGTGGAAGCGTGTTTGACTATTTCTAGAGAGCTGACAGAGAAAACAAAAGTGCAGATAGAACCGGGCGTGGGCACGACGAGTTCTCGCACTGAGTAGATGTCAATTAAAGCAACGAATGGCCGCGATACCGCGGTGTTATACCCGGCCGATAGAGGCAACGAGCGTATTAATTTATGTCTGATAACTCGGTTTGCATCGCGTCCGAATATAATCGTTCACGCTCATCCGCATATAAAGCCCACGCTAACCAGCGTCGCTTTATCGTCGACATCGTCCACGAGTTCTCTTCGCACGAGTGCAATTGCCTGAAAGATTTGACCGCGCCGGTGATCGACAATTGTCGAGATATGACTGCTAATCGTGTATTTGAGCTATCTAATCTTGCGAATTTATCGCCGCGATAACTGTTCGTTAATCGCGTGACGGATGAATTGAGCGACAGCACGTTCAAAGGATCTAGTAATCTAGCTCGATTAAACTCAGCATGCCATCAAGTCAAGTTGTATCTTTCAGGAAACCTTTTCTTGTTGTATATATTCTTACTTTCCTTGTCTAAGGAGCATTTTAATTTCTCGAAAACAATCGTTAAAGATATTGTTTTTAAAAAGAAAGAAATTAATGTGTATTCTCTTTAGCTTTCGTATCTTTAGCTTTCGTACTCGATAAATCCGTGAACGTAACACTATTTAATCAAGTGTATAAATTAAAAATCGAAATAATTCTTCGAGTATTCTTAATATCACTCTATTCATCGATTAAATCAAACTAAAGAGTAATTAAAAGGTAAAAGATTGTCGGAGATTCAAAAGGAGAAGTGCAAATGAGTTCTTTCTTTTTAATGACACAAATCGACAAAAATATCGTTTTATTTTTATTATTCATTAAATATCAAGAAAGATACTCTCTAAAACTTTTACAGTGAATTTTTTACTCTGAAAAGTGAAATCGCTTAAAGATTGAAAATTGAGTCACTCTTTTTCAAGACAGGCTCAAATTTCACTCTTTAGAGTGAAATGATTCTACTCCAAAGAATTTAAAGAATAAAATGTTTATGTCGACTGACGTCACTAAAGAAAAAGCACGGTATATATGTTTGCGAAATGTCACTTCAATTAAATGACTAATTTCGAGAGCATGATGTGTTTTGTCAGTGTCATTATCGTGTTGCTTGCATTGTTGCAAGATTTATGAGTCGCGGTAAGACGGTGAGTTTTCATTCCGAATCACACGATGGATTAAATCGTACGGATTTATGTTATCCTCGTTATACTTATCGTTATGCATGAGAATGGTAAACGTAATCTCTATAAAATTGCGTTGTGCCACGTGCGATTACATTATCACCCAATTAATATGACGTTAATGCGATTCGAAGGGCGCGCGAAAGATGTGAGCACGTGTGCGTGATACTGGACATAATTAATAACTGTAATGTCGATGCGTGCGATGATCATTTATCTAATTGCTCGTAAGAGAAAAAGCACAGTTTGAATATTCCAATAACTGACGATAGATATTCTTGGAACCGAATATGGGTTAATTAAATATGTAACGTTGTGGAAAATATTAGCTTATGATAATTATAGATTTTAAAATAATATCAATTGTTAATGCAAGATCAAAAAAAAAATAAAATATCAAATTACGATTTATTTTTGAATATATCTTATGTGTAATTTGTTATTAAATATCACTCAAACTCAAATAAGTTGTTGCCTGTAGTAAATATTTTCTTATTTGACTTCTATGTGCTGTGTAGACACTTATGAAATCGCTAGATTTCACGGATTACGTCCGAGTTTCCATGAAAGCACCTTTATCCGCATTTTCGGATCGTTGATAGAAAGTGAAGAAATTGTGAACTCTTAAAAATTCTTCGCATTGCAGTGACTTCCGCGGTACGTTGATCCTATATTTTCTCGGCGAAGAACGAAAAGGAAGAGAAAAAGCAAAAGAAAAAGAAAAAAACAAAAAGGAAATGATGGTACATGAGAAGAGAGATGAGAAGGGAGGCGAAGGACCGCCCGGCGGTTGTTTTAATGAGAGTTAAAGCTCGAGAGTAAATGTCGAATAAATCATTTCGCCGAGGCGCTAAAGTGCATCCATCGGTCCAAGGGGGAGGTGCATCGTCGGACAACCCTCTTTATCTGTACATCGGCGACACGTGCGTAGATATAGAGACGATGCGTTAGTCTGTGTGCATACCCGGTCCCCGGTATAATAAAATACAGAAAAACGAGCGACGAATGTGAAAGGAGGCGAGCGGATGTTTTTTTGAGCGATTTTTTTTTTATTTTCGTGTCCGTGCATCGCGATTAATATGCGTCCGTCGTGCCGACGAACTCGTGAAAAACGTCGTTTCCCCGCTCCTTCCGCGACATGGGGTTCATGATGACGTGTGCCCGATGCGCGACGTGTGCATTACGCAGCCACGATAAAATTGCATACCGGAGTATTTCACCTCGTTCTTCGTTATGCGTATGTGTTTTCAAACGAGGACAATTAACATGCGCGCCGTACGACTCCGCTCCTTTTCGGAATATTTCCAAATGCTTTCGCCGATTCCCGCTCGATGCCTCGTCGGGATTTCGCGCGAGGAATTTATCCGATACACGAAAATGTTATGCAAAAGTGCGATTGGAATCGTAAAGGAAAGCGAGAAATTTGGTGTCGAGAACACAACTTTCAACAGCAGAAGAATTCTTATACCTCCACGGAAAGAACAATTTTGTTGAAGTATAAAAATTCAGCCAGATACTGATCTGAAAATAATTTTGCTGGACCATCAAAATAATTACGTAAGCAACTGAAGCATAATGAGCGATGTTGCAAAAAGTTTTAACATTCCAGCAGTTGTATGAGCGTTCTATATAATTATTTTGATGGTCCAACAAAATTATTTTCAGATCTGCATCTACTAAATTTATTAAATATTTCTGCAAAACCGTCCATTCCATACTGAACAAAATTCCTATATATTTGAAAATAAACAAGTCAAAAGATTTAAATCATATCAATTCTGATTGTATTAATTAGAATTATAATAAATTTAATCACAAAATTCTAATTTATCCATTTTCAACCAGAATTCTAATTAATGCAAAAAGACCCTTTTTCAGTACATGTTTTTATACAAGGTGTTCAAAAAATTCACGATACTATAGCAAGAAAGTTTTTAAAAAGTAAAAAAGTTATTTGTAAATTTTTATTTTGAGCAATTTTTGAGATAATAAAGATTTATATATATAAATATGTTTAATTACAGACTACGTTTAGTGTTAAAATAATATTAATATTAATGATAAATCTATGAATGATATCCTATATATATATAGGGTAGCTAATTCACAAAAATCTATAGGATTTTTCGTTTATATGTACTACTTCACTTGAGAGGAATACGTCTTTAATTCGGCCACTTCGACTCGACTGTTTCGATTTGACGCGTGTTTATGTCACATCGCATCTGCTGCGAGTCATAACACGCGCGACGTACGGACGGACAGCGTAACGGGCCGTCCGTTAATTGGCAAACGCGGATGATCGATGCGTAACGTTACTCGACCGCGCGACTGTCCCCTGTCCTCACCCTGTGTGCACGCGTGGATGCGCGACGTGCGATGCAACCAACCCCTTCCGCTTCGCAATTCCGCGCGCACGCGGTACGATCCGCTCGCGAGTTATTGCTTTCATTAGCCGAACAATGAAACCAATTTGTGACGTGGTCTGCACCCCTCCTGCTTTCTGCTCCACATGTTCTGTCTTTCTCTCCCTGTCTCGCTCTCTTTACATATCTCTGTATTTCTCTCTCTCTCTCTCTCTCTCTCTCTCTCTCCCTCCCTCTCCCCTTTCTTTGTCTTTACTTACCTTATCTGATATCGAGACGAGAGACGACGTTTCTCTCGCCCGTCGATGACAGGTTGTCTCTGTCTTTCATTGTTCAATGCGAGATGAGGATGCATCGAGATGAGGATTCTGTCTCGTACAATCACTCTCAAGAGATTTTGATTTAAGAGGGTGCGCGTACACGTAAAATCAAAGTCTTGTTTTGTTTTCACAGTGTGTGATTGGTTCTCACCGGCGCGTGTCGAGGTGCCTGCTCTTCAAACGAGATCGATATAGCGTAGTAGACCACCGTTTGTCTTCTTTCCGAGACTGTTTGTCATATCAATTTTCCGTGCGCTCGAGTAGACATTGATAAATCAAATCTTAAACGAAATCTCCACTGAGCTAAATTTCGAGTTATTTTATAAACAAAGACTGATAACAAGTTAATATTGTTTTTACAATATTATTTTTGTCAACGCTTTGTAATTAATTATTTAATATATGTTACATAATATACATAATACTTGTTTGTTTCTCTGTTTATCAGATCCGTAAACTATTCGAGTATACGTATATAGTATATATTATGCAGTTGTTTAAATATTCGTTTGTTGCAAAATATATTTCAGGCATTGGTTTAATATCTGTTCATCATTTTCGCTCTACTTATTTGTAATCGTAGTTATATGTCGTTCGCCTACTCTCCCATCGTTTCTATCGGCTTTAAAATCAATATTGCTACCTATAGAATTCAAGATTCATGCTGACTCGACGGTTTCAAAATATCAATAGTACTTCTTGTTATGCACGCGTTGGATAACCGTCTTTCCCTTCTTCTTTCCCTCTCCTCTTTCTCTCTTCCTCCCTCTCTGTCTTTCCCTCCCTCTCTCCCCTTATTTCCTACGATTTAATATTTGCTTAGATATTGCATATCGTTTATTTTTATGTGTGATATATTTGTTATATATATCACACATAAAAATCCTCTGAAACATACTTCTTCATGTCTTCAAAGCATTTTCTTCGACATTACCATTTCTTCATACCATTTTTAATACGGTCTTTATATACGCAATCAACAATATTGGTCTCTTTTCGCGCGCATTCTCTCTCTTGTATCTCTTCTTGCTTTCCTAAAACGTGGGTGAATCGAGATTATGTTTGTTTTCTCATTTGCTAGCGAGATTCCATTTGGCTAATGAATACGAAACGTGATACGCGCTCGGCGATTGATTATTCCGTAATTGCGCCCGAACTGGTGGGCAGTAATCTGAGCTCGGCACATTTCGAACTGTAATTTTCCGTTTTGCAATTACGGCAAATTATCCGTCTAGTGAAACCGTACGCTCGATACGTGTGTATCCTTTATGCGATTTCGTTACGACGGATATGTGAGACTGACTGCGTGTACTCCCCCAAGCGTGAAAATGACCGGCGATCCTGCCGGTGGTGCGGAATCGATGCGACGAGTGCAACAAAGGTAACCCGCGATATTTAGTCATGCGTTTATGCCATTCATGTTTCTCTCGATTCTTCTGTATTCTCACATAACAATTCTAACCGCACTCTAAGCAAATAAGAACGTTCAACTTTTTCTAGTCTCTTTTTAACTTGCTGAAAAACAAATGAAGATATTCTACGAATTGTCAATATTAATTTTCAATAGGTACAACAGTAGTTTTCATAACACATGTATTTTTTTAGAGTTGGAAATATTTTATCTTTTCTTTGAGGCGACAACCCATTTAACTGGGTATTGTCAATACTTAACAAAATCCTTAGAAAGCTATTGTACATTAGAAGCTTTTTAAACGATTTTATAAAACTGATGTAAAACACAAAGGATATTTTATAAAAATAAGTAAAAGTAAGTATTAAGTAAAGTATTAAAAAAATATGAGAACTAAAATTATTAAAGTATCCTCGATTAATTACAATTCATAATGCAATTTGTAATACAATATTACGGGTGGTACAGTCCGATTACAATTAAGCATCCACGCAACCTTTGTAACACATGGTTATTATCGGGGAATTTATTAATCGTCATTACACGCAAGCGCTACAAGGAATCATCCTAATCGTCCGACAACGAAGCGCAACCACCGGCGCGCGAAACGTGAATCTCTGACCTCACGATGAAGTTTATTGCCCAGCCGGGCAATAAAGTTTTTATTTCGTATCTTTCTGTTGACCATATTGCGGTAGATCATGTAGTTATGCCTCGTATGCCTCTCCCGCAGGAAACAGGTGTCTGCATGTGTAGGTGTGAAGGACGGTTGAGAGTAGTCGAGGATTCCCTCGGGGTAAAACCGAAGGATGAGCAAGTATATTAGATCGCGTGGTTTAATATGTTACGGGAACATGGTATTTATTAGTGGTATTTATACGTGAAACGCTCGCCAAATACGCAGTGTATCAGAAAATTCTCATCAAATTTTAGTCAATTTTTTTATATCGTTTGTGTGATGAAGCTAAAATCTTTTCCAATAAATTTAGAAATGATAAAATATTTTAACTACAATACCGAACGTTAAATGTAGCAGAAAGGAAATCAGGTCAATCTTCTTAATTTTCCAGAGATAATAAATCACCCTATCATTTTCTGCGACTGAGACTCGCAAACTTGTGTTTTGTTGCCGTTTCGAATACAATGATGTAATGAGCGCCTAGCTTTATTGGTCAAACAGTAATAAAGCTTTTATTTCGCGAGTTGTGCACAGGTGCCGACGCGCGGGACTTCGAAAGCAATCTAGGATCCCCTGGGATGGGACTGCCGAAGGATGAGTGAGTATATTAGACCGCAGGGTCTAGTACGTTATAAGCCGTATGTATTTACTTGCGTTCCCTTTCCCTATATACTATGTGCAGCGTGTTATCCTGCGGGAGCTCTCCTAGTCGTGGTCGAATCTTGATCGAATTGTAATTCGGATAACGTTCGTAAATCTACTCGCTTCCCAACGTTTTAGATGTTACTTGCTGGAAATTGTGAAATTTTGTCAGAAAAGGATTTTATCAGAAAAGGATTTTTGATCGATTATCTTTTAATAGCCTTCAAAAACGTTGGTATATTTTTACACACTTGGAAGATGTAGGTTTTCTAAAGCAAAGGATCTCCTTGAAAGGCATTGAAGCGTCTCTCGACGGGAGAAGTCAAAGGTTGAGTGAGGATATTAGATCGCTGAATTCGCCATGGTACATGGCAGAATGCAAATGTGTGTATACGGATGTAAGTGAATGTGTGTACTGCCAAATATGCGACCGCGTGTTTACATGAGTCTGCGTAATATACGTACGGTTGGAATTAATTAAATCTGATTTCAGGCAATATTCAGGAAACTGATCTATCTTATCGTTACAACATTTGCAACACATGTAAACTGTAAAGTAAGATATATATTATATAAACAATATTGACGTGCAAATTTTCTTTAAAGCCACCAAAATTATCATGATTATTTATAAAAAATTATATGCCACCAGTTTAATAAAAAAAAAAAATAAGAAGATTATCTCTTCTTATCTCTTTTTTCGTAATATTTCAACGATAATGCGCTACTTTAATACAGGCATGACAGCAGAGAAAATATAAAATGAAAGAAATATCAATTTTAAATTTCAATTTTCAAAGTAGCTGAACTTTTTGTGATTGTGTGTGTGTGTGTGTGTGTGTGTGTGTGTGTGACACCAGTTTTATTTTAAAAAGTGTACTATATAATGCATTTACATAAAAAACAACGAAATACAATATGCATACATACATAAAAATATTTTTGGGTTAAATATAAATCCACGAAAAAAATTCAACGCCGCAAAATATAAATACAAATATATGCATGTCGGAAAATATTATACTGTTTCGTTCATAAAATATTTTTTAGCAATTTTCCAATTAATTTTAGAAATACATCAAAAAGAAGATACGAAAGAAACTTTTTGACCAAAAGAAAACGTGCCTATAAAAAGAATTTAATGATATAATTCTCGCTCTCCCATCCTCTCTCTCTCTCTCTCTCTCTCTCTCTCTCTCTCTCTCTCTCCCCCTCTCCCTCCCTCCCTCGATTGCGTGCTGCTCATGACATGCTCAATGTGGAAAAGAAATGAAGGTTGTCCGAAAGGAATCGGCAATCGCCGAGAAAGGAAGGAGTCAAAGGATGAGTGAGTATATTAGACCGCAGGTTCTAATATGTTATAAGACATACATACACGCGTCCCATGTTTGTCCTCCTTCCTACGCAACTAGGTGCACATACGCCAAGCTACATACATAGCATTTACTGCACACACGTACAGCCGATCGGTGTGGTGGATTAATATATACACACGTGGCACATACTCGGGATAATAAATATCCTTCGTCCGAGTCAGCATCGGCTCGCTTGATCTTTCATAGCCGCTCGTAAAGCTCCCTTGGGGTGGGCCGTAAAATTTGTCGGGTATTTGAAATATCTCAAGTCCTCCCCCGAAAACTCTTTTCGACCAAGGATTCTCTTCTTGTGGTGTAAAAATTTCGTGCGCAAATCTGCGCTGAATTCCATGTCACTTTCCCGATGTGCAATGATGTGATAATAATGTGCACAGTTGGCATTTCATATCCGCGCATTAAAATTCTTTTAATATCTGGATTTTTGGATTAATTTTAGAGAAAACATTTTGAAGCGTTAAACAAATTATATCATTTATTTATATGTGTAAATTGAAAAATGGAAGGAATTTTGTATAATTTAGATTATAAAGATATTAGGTTAAAAAGATTAAATAAAGCTTATTCTTTAATCATAAGAATTTCGATTTAATATTAGTTATAAAGATAAATTTAATGTTAAAGATGTAATAAGAAAAATGTAATATAGTAAATTAAATTATTTAATTATTGAAGAAAAATCGAACTAATATCAATCAGCTGATCTGTAAATAAGAAAAAGAAATCTGAAACGCCCTGAAATTTCCTATATTGGAAATACGAAGGCTCCTTTGATCCTCCGAGAATCGTGACAATCAAAGAAACTCTTACGGAAGTTCGAACAGCAGCGCGCGAAGAAATACTCTTGGGAAAATTGTGGATAACTTATAGTTTTTTTTATAACAATATCGTTTAGCTTTCCCTTGGAGGATATTGATACGTAGGAAGGGAACGATATCGGAGTAAATAATTTGAGAAGTTGCCCGTATAAAAAAGAAACATAAAAGTACAATAAATAACTTTTTTTCGAGATATATGAGATATATTTTCTTTATATATTTTCTTTATATCATTTATTTTATGTACGTAATGGAGATTACAAGAAAAATGTATATGTTCAATTTATATCAAATTGATAAAAAAATTTTATTTAATAATTTTTTTTATAAGTTACAATATGTCGCATTTCTATATTTGCATTTATAAATTGATAATATAATAGTATAATTTATGCATGCACAAAAATGAAAAATTCTTAATTTTATGATATTAATTGTGTACGTTTTTATACAAAGAATTGCTTAATATATGCACGGAAAGAACAATTTTGCTAAAGTATCTAAAAGTTTCGCCAGATACAGTCTGGAAATAAAATTTTGTTAGATTATCAAAATAATTATGTAAGACACTTAAAATGCAGGTTCCTAGGATGTAAAAACATTTTGCAGAATTGCTCATCATGCTCATTATGCTTTTCTACATAATTATTTTAATGGTTCAACTAAACTATTTTCAGTATCCATCTAAATTTTTAGATATTTTAGCAAAATTGCTCTTTCTGTGTGAGCATCGTTTTAGAGAAGATATGTTCGATCGTTAATGGTTCCTGTATAGAAACGAATGGGTGGCTTTCCTTTCGAGATATCACCTCGAGAAGCGAATGTAAACCCGATGCTCGTTCACTTTCCCTCATCGAGACGAGAAGTGGCCGCAGGGGTGAAATCAGAATGCGTGCGTAAGGGCGATCGCACCGGGAAATTAGCGAAAACGGCGCGCAAGCTACTCGCAGAACGGGACGGAGGTATAGAAAGGGGCGTTCTGACGAGAGCGCATATTTGTCCCCGGGGGGTACTTACGATGGGGAGACTGGCAAATTTTGACCCTCCCAGTTACTCGATTCGCTCAGCTATGAGATCCTGAACTACCACGCCCGAGAACATCGGACCGAGCCGTGATTTCGATAGACTGGGAAGAGCGATGGACGATTACGTGATCGGATTACGTGGACGCTCTGTACTCGGTTATATCGTCGACCAAGGTACACGACCGGAAGGTACGTGTTGGAAGGAAGTCAAACGTCGCCGCCACCATCGTCGTGTGACGTGTGTGGAAAGGAGAGGACGAATAGAAAGCAAGCCTCTTCCAGAAGAGGCGTTCAAAAATTTGATAGAAACTTTCTCAGTAAAATATTTTATATTTTATAAATATATGCAGAATAAAAGAAGAAAAAAAATAATAGGATTTAAAATCAAGAAGCTTTTTATCAAGAATCGTATGTTTTTCGTTTACATATAATTCTTTTTATTTTATATAGAAAAAAACAATTTTCTTTCGAATTTTCTCTAATTTAACTGAAAATTCTATAAGAAATTAACATTCCTGTGTAATTATTTTTTTGCTTATACAAAATCATGGAAGACCATAAGAATTATAGGGATGAGCTAATAATTCTAATAATGTTATCTCGACGGATTATCGGTTCAGCATCCGGTAACTCTAATCGCGACAAATCTGTCGGTCCGACGTCCCCACTTCTGCTTCCGCCAGATTATTATCTCATTTCGTTAGCTAGCGGCGCTTCATTATTGCCGGGAATAAATCAGTCATTCCTGTCGGTTTGATCGTCATCGAATTTCGATTGCCGCCGATCAACTACCTGCTTCTTCTAATTTTATTAGACGCCACAGGCTAACATCCTTTTCCCTCCGGTATAATTTTCTGAAGAAATGAAAAACTTTTTAATGAGAGAATAAACAACCGATAGAGAATTCAATGTTTTATGTTCAATTTTAGAATACTTTTTCATTTTATTGAAAATAAATAATTAATAAATGATTTCAAAAAAGTATTTAAAATCCATTATATACTATATCTAATTAAATATTATTAAAAAATAGAGTAAATCTAATTTTTCTGTTATTTAAAAATATTCATCACATGCAGGTAATAGTATAATTAATTGCAGAATTGGTATCATAATTGTTAATATCTTCGTCACGTTACGAATTATCCATAATTGATGTTTGTATTAAAGTACGTAATACGCATCTCATAAATAATAATGTCCTATTCATATTAAATAAATCTATCCCCCATAAATTATTTTACATAAATCGATAATTTGCGCACTCATCTGTTTCTCACAGAACATCTCGTCGCGTATTTTTTCCCGTGTGTTTTTTAAATAGATCAAGAAGGACACTTTAACACAGTTCGCTACGATGTCGAATAAAAAAAATGACGGCTGTCAATAATTCCTATTGCTTTTATTTAACGAATCGCTGAAATTTGCGCAGAATTTATGCTACAGATTCTTTCGCAGAACACATGTTTCATATACGCTACGTGATAACGAACATCATATTAGGTATCGCGATCGTGCATAGGTGTTTGTATTAGTAAACACAAACCACGAGTAACGTATGATGCCCGTAAATTTATCGAAGCGTTTGCATCGTAAATTTTCAGAGTAAACGCGGTCCATCATCTCGATCTGGCTTGCACGCAAATGCGCGGGCGCTTATGGTCGCAATTCGCACCTACCAATTGGATGGAAACTCGAGAGACAAACTGCCTTGACTGCAATCAAGGTATGTGCTCCTGCCATCAAATAATGTATTTACCACTTTGTAATGTCGTTATTAGTCCCTGCTATAGCGTGTTGATTTTATAATTGACTGCATATATCAAGAATTATTATTACGTCACGCGGAAACCAAATGTGTTTTCATAAAATCGTCAAGTTATAATTTGCCGCTTATTTAAGAATTTAAAGAATTTATCACGCAGAAATATGAAAATTTACAATTGTTAAAAAATTGTAAAAAGATATTTGTAAGTTTTAACTCAAGTATACCATATTTCAAAATCTGGCAATGCAACATTTCAATAGCATAGTACGTAATAGCATAGTTACGTAAAACTCTATAAATTTATTGAATCAAATATAAATTATGAACATTTTCAAAAAAAATCAATATTTTTTATTATTACTTGTAGATATTTTCTATCAAAAATAAATTATCTTTAAATTATTTGACGATAAATTTACGGGCGTCATTAAAGATACATTAATTCATATTCTAATCGTGTGCTATTCGCGATTCGTTAGAAATACATTTTATGATTACAACAGATATACGTGACATTTTCGAGACATGAAACACGCAATGAAGAGTATTTTACAATGAAAATTAATTTATTTGCATTGTATTCATAAATCGGTGGTAAATGATGGAAATTCACTTCTCTTCGCTGAATTAATTTGGGCGCGGCCGGGGAACTTTCGACGGAATAACTTTTAGCTGCGTAAGAAGCATAAACCACGAGATATAGAAGCGAGATGTAAAATCTGTTTGCATTATATCATCTCGGAGATAGGTATGGGTCCGATCGGTTGTTATGAGTTTTGCGAGCCCTTCTCCTACATGAACGACTGGTCGTTACCCGAGTAGCTACGCTCGAGTGTGTTGGCTGCGTTTACACAGTAAATATATCAATGAATTTACGATGCGCCCTGATCCCTAATGGCCCCACAAACAGATCTTCGTCGGGGAATGCGCTTTCGTTCCAGGCTTTCGTTCTCATCATACGATGATGGCGTGTATTCAACTCTCATCTCCGAATGTCGGGTGCCAGATTACGGTAAACGATCGAGTAACATCGAACGGAAGCTCATTTCTTATTCGATCGACACAGGATCGAACATTTCCATTGCTTGGATCTGATTTTCGATTGAGCGCAGTGGACATTTCATCTGCGCAGACGATGCGGAAAATTCGGGAAGCGATTTCAGTCGGCTGAGCGAAACAAGAGTGTGTTTTAATTGGACGGATTCGAGAATATATATATATATATATATCAGCAATTTTAAATGCAAATTAATTGACCCATCTACCGTCCACGATCGTGAGTAATGATTTATCGCATCATATTTTTTTTGCACTATCTACGAACAAAAGTACGGGAACTTATACGTGCACTGATTTATTTGAATCTGAAGGCTCGAGGGAAAAAACGTACATTTTTTTCAGAACAAAAGAAATGTAAATATTGTAATTAGTGATTATAGGTTAAATTTCATTCGTGACGTATAACTAAATAAAACGATTTTACATAACCAAGTTGTAACGAATTCTCAAATATTGTCGTAATGGATTGATTGCATTTCGTTTGGATAATTAAATTTATTCCGTTAATGACTTTTATATTCTGTTAATGACTTTTACACATTTATTTCTTTGTTAAAAAATATTTGATCCTTCCAATTTATGTAAAATTATATATAATATATAGTATCAACATTTTCTGCTCGCAGGATAATTTATATGTTATATTATTATTATTTGTAACAATATGTCTCTTATGAAAATATAAGAGTCCTAATATTAATATTATTATATTTTAATAAATTTATGAAAATATATTCATAAATTTATTAAAATACGATTAACATTGGGATTTTATACACATATATTATCCACGTCTAAAATCTAGCACTTATAAAATGACACTCTTCTCATCAACAAAAGAATTAGGCTATTACAAAATTAAGATATATGTGATAGAAGTATTTGCATTGTATCCGAACCTCCCTGCATCCTGTATACATCTCAGAACGAATCGCGAAAATGCATTAAAATCTCGAAATCACCTCGTTTCATTTCATCCATTTCCTACGGTCGATGCGTCTGATTCCTCCTCGGCGAAATACGCTTGCTCGTTACGCCTACTTTTATTTGTATACAACACTGAGCGGATACGAGGCGTCGATTTTTTTTTTTTTTTTTTAATTTCATTCGCTCCGCTCCACGATAGCGGTGGCAGCGCGAGAAGGCCGGGAAGCGGAAAAAGGAGCTACAAGCGCAAAGCCGAAGCAGCATTAGCTTTTAGCACGCTAGTGGTGCGGGAGGGAGAAATAAAAAGCGGTAAAAAAGCGCGATGCAGAGGAAAGAGGGGGAGAGGCGTATAGAAGGAGGCGAAAAATCATTTGAAAATTACCATCGCGCGGCCATTAGCCCGGACGGCGTCCTGAATTTTTTACCTAGAGGTTTTACCGGGCGACAGCTCGGTCCACCCGCTAGTAAAAAGCGTATCCGCGCGGTCTCCTTTGCTTCTCGCTGTGTCTTTTATGAAACGACTAGTTCACGATTAATCTTCAATAAGAGTCGCGATTTTCACGGTGTTTAACACTTTTTCAAATAGAAAGATATGTTTCTGTCTTATTGATATTAATTAAGGGTATTAATATAATAACCAATGACAGCTTTTGTATACAACTAAAGAGATTTTTAAAAATGTTTTATGCATTATGTGTTAATATTTATATGTCGTATTTGTATATATACATATATGAAGAGTTAATTTTTTTCAACAATTAATTATCTTAACTCTCAGTGTCATGAGAGATTTTATTAATTGTCGTAAAATACAATTAAAGAATGAGATATAAATCTCACGTTAAAATTTCGTCAAATTTTTGAAAAATATTTATAAATAGAATACTGAAACAAGAGACATTCTTCTTATTTTAGTCTCTACTAATATCCAGTAGTTCTCTGGGATACTTTGTAAAGTTACATCCGATAAATGTTTTGAGCATCAGATTAACATAGCAGCATTTTATCTTCCGTTATTTGAACATCGATCACGCGATGTCGAACACGATTTTTCATGGCGTCGAATCGCGTTATTGCTTTAGAACATACGACGATAGAGATAAAGCGTCATTTCATTTATACAGTCTCTCGTAATGATCTGTTAGTTTGGACGTGAAAGGCGCGAAGAATGTTTTTTTTTTCCCTTAAAACATGATAACGACACGAGTGTAATGAACGAAAGCCGAAAACACTTAAGGGCTCTAATCAAGATCGTAAATATCTCTACTACTTGCATAGTTTCTTTTTTCGACGTGAGATTGAGAAATTTTGCTTTAGCATCATGTGGCCCTTTATCGCTGTTTTAGACCTTTAAGAATTTTTTTCATCATATAAGTGAGTATGGGAGCCAGAGATTACGAGACGAGATATATAGGGTGACGGATGGATATCTTTTTTCGTCTGATAGTTTTTTTTCGATTAGATATATCGCATGCGAACGATTTACTGCGACCCGATCAATTCAACGATTAAATCATCCATACTCCTTAAATATAAACGTTTTGAAGTTTAAAGCGATCATTTGGTAAAAGTACTAAATCAGAAAAGTCATAATGTTTGTAAAAAAATATAAAATTATTTATTATATTCATCATTATACATGTATTTTAATTGAATTGATTAAAACATAAGAAAAACTTTTAAAAAATTTTAGTGATATTAGATATAGATATTATTTGATCACTATTATTAGATTCTACACGCATAGTCAAGATCTACCCCTGGTGCTTCCATTAATAAATTGACACATACAGTTTTCCTGTAAGCACGCTGCTTTCCAGTCGACCAAATCTATCAATAACGCAACAACGTTTATGCGCTTTAGGGATGGCTGACAATCCGGAAGAGCCCTGGTAATACCTGCTATCCATCTGCAGGCTGTGTCCCCTTCCTGGACTATGAATCGACCCATTGTTGTCCTCGAATAACAGGCTTAATCTCCCCACAATTTCTCGAATCGTCCCTTTTCTCTCCCAGTCACCCTCTCACCTTCCTCCCTCTCTTTCTCTATATAATGTGTAATATCTTATATGTATAGTGTGTGTAATATTCTTCTCTCTCTCTCTCTCTCTCTCTCTCTCTCTCTCTCTCTCTCTCTCTCTCACACACACACACACCTTTATCCCCTACCTCACTAGCACACATCACTGACATGTATCCACGTGCGCTTGCTCGCATAAAATAATACACACAATGCATCGGGAATCGATGCTCAAATTACGAGAGCAGGCGCGAGAGCGCTCGTCCAGAAAATTGCAGCTTATTTTCGCCCGATCATCGTGGATGGGGAGGTATTCGTTGCCGTCCTGTGTTCGAGCGTTTCGACATGAGTCCCTCTACGGCCCCTGACGAATCACTAAACTCTTCCTCCCTCTCTCAACACCGCAAGCATCCAGAATACGATCAAGGTTTCCCTGCTCTTCTGCCTATCCTTTCTTGCCGATCTTCCTGCTCGTGACACACCGTGCGTTTTGCGCGACAGGCAATGAATTTGTATCGTGACATTGGAAAACCGTTTTTATTTCACAGTTTCGAAAACTGTCGAATTACAATAGCCAGTGTTGGTGGTGTTAGCAATGTGTCGTTTCGTATCCCGCAGGGGTGACTAATTATGAGCCGCAGCCATTTGGGTTTAGCGAACCAAGTGACGGTCCCAAACTCAATACGCTGCGGGCATATATATATTTACACATCGTAGATATATATCTACATATTTGTATACACGGTTTTGGAAAAATAAAATATAAAATCACATTTTCGCCCAAGGGAAAAAGTTACATGATCGATAGCTAGAAGTCTAACACATTAATGTATAAAATTTAACAAAAAAAGCTTTATTAAGTAATTAAGCTTTATATAGTCTATAAGAAATATAGAAAATATAACTGATCAACGCGATGCGTCTGGCATCATGTTCGATAAAGAAAGAATAATACCGCTTTTCAATAAACAATCTTGACTCTCGTTCAAGTTTTCAGTGTAACAAAAAACCGCCATCTCGATTTTCCATCATGTTTTCTTTCAAAGTATAGAATGTTCGCTAATATACATATGCAGATGCTAATATCAATGTTCCATCACAGCGTGACTATTAGAACCGTTATTGTGACTATATTGCATGGCTACTGTTATAATTTCGAAAAACATCGAAGTCTAAATGGAAGCCTCGCGCTTCCACGCACGACAGATCGAATATAAATCACATCTAGGACGAGCCAAGCCGAAGTTAATGAATCGTGCGTTCCGGTCTTTAGATGCGGCAGCGCGCATACTTAACGGCGATCGCTATAAGAAACGAAGGCGCGGCTCCTCGTCAGAGAGACGATCCTAATTTGTTCCATGCCTTCGGCCCTATGTTCCGTCGCTGACATTTCCTCTTCACGCTTGAAAGGCGCGCGCGCCGTCCATTCATTTCGCTGACATTCGCCCGCACCGAGAAAAAGATATACGTATGCGCAAAGTCGCGTTATAGAGACGTCATTAAATACCGCGATATCGACGGTGTTTGCGCGGCGTTTTAAACGCTTGTCCGCAACCAGCTTTCCAGGCCATTGTTTCGCAATGACAACCCGCTCGTAGCCGGAATCTTTACGGCCGCGGGTATTAACGGGTATTTCTATGTTTCGATTCGGCCGACCGGAAACGTGGAACGCGATGTGCGTTCGCGACTTGTAACAGCGTTAAAAATGCGCCGGGTACTTTATTAGTCATGTTCGGCGTGGATAAAAGGCGGAGAATAAACGACTGGTCGGCTGGTCGGCGTGTCGCGCGGTTTTGCGCGTTTAAATAGATTATCGCGAGATATACACTGCGAATTTTCTCACGCGATGGCCTCGACGCTTTCAGGAATTTCCATTACACCATGCACGAGTTCATAAGTTCGAAGAAACTTAATTATCCCTGTCAAATTTTTGTATTCAAAACTTGCGTAATGATGCAGCAAGTTTTTTTATTATCACATAAACTTACAATTATATCTGAAAAAATCATGAAAAAAATTATGCATTGACAATATTAAACATCTATCAGGCATCTATCTATCTAATTAAAGAGAATCTTTTGTTTAATCAATAACAGTATTAATGAAACAAATTACAAATACGAGTATTTAAAAAAGCAAGAGCATTTGTTTCATTAATACCGTTATTGGATTAACAAGATTGTTTTTAATTAGATTGCTTCTGTTACGCTAATGCTGTTAATATATCTTTTTTCCGTGTATAGCTTGCCAAATATAAAATGTATTTCCTTAATTACATTCTTGATTATAAAAACTCAGGTAAAAATGAACGATAACTTCACTTGAGTTTGTTTTTCAAGTGCAGACTTCACTATATTATAATTGTGTGACGCCATAACCTTTTTTTATAACGGAATAACTTTCTGATTAATGTCGCGTGTATTTCTTATCACCCACACGAAGAGTACGAATGGCACTAAAGTGCGTAAAAGCCGCTAATTTCGTGACACGATATAAATAGAATTCGCGATTGCTCCACGTCGGAGGCAGGCGTCTGCTTGCTTTTTTCTTTCATTCTCATCTTCCGGTATTATTATCTCTCCCGTGTCTCTCGCGTGCCATCACAAACATGCACACAGATAAGACTGAACATCACATGCGTCCACACGTTCACATGTATGTATGGTCCACCATGGAACCTCTTGGATGCGACAGAGAAAGAAGGACGTGTAATTCCTTACACGACGATTCGACGCCTCTGTTTCTCCTCGTCGCCCACGCTCTTATGCAAGCGGATTATACATGGTGTGCCAGAACATGCGATACCGCCCGCTGAGGGAACGATTTCTCCGATAGTTGATAATTAGAAAAATCCTTAGGGAGAGACATTTGAAAACCAAATACGTGAAAGCTTTTATATAGTTTCCTGGCGTTGCTGCTTAATCGTTATATTTACCGAGTTGTTTGCTCGCGTTTTATCTGATAGCGAATTCGGTCACTTGCATTACATTAGGTCACTTGCATTGCATTACATTATAGCGCATACTAATAGCTGTTATACATGAAATTAGCAAAATGAAATGTAAAAGCATGCAAATATTTTAAATCATTAAATATCCAATAATGATATTGTATTATTTAATAGAATATATTATTTCACGTTTTATTTAAATGTATTATTTTATTGTCAAAGTTCTATTATGCCACTGCATTTAGATATTTAATACACAGTAAACCTTTATAATATAAAGGAACTAATTTAATATAGTGCGAATAACCGAATTCATCATAATTCTATTTTAGTCTTCGATATAATAAAATTTGAATTGTATAAGATTAGATTGTATACAAAGATGAGTAGATTTTCTATCGTCGATCAACTCGAGCTGCTACGCATCTTCCTCCACTTTCTCCGTGGTACAGAGCAACCTTTCACCTCCGATCTGTCACTAATACGGTCTAAGAATGAATAAATCTTTTAAATTTATGAATGGTATTCTATCGACGCGATGGTACGGAAATGTCTGACGAAGCGTATTCATTTTTCACTTCAGGACATTGCAAATCGTGTATAGCATTTTATATTGTTATCTTAGAAGCTCTTTCTTTCTCCCCTTATTTAATCCTCTTTACCCGTTCCGTGAATTCGCACCGATTAATTCAGTAGCTCGGCTTTCGCTCGTTCAAAGGAAACTCGCGTGAATTCCAGTTCGCAGGTGGCTCTCTTAAAAATACAGGATCGTGCCGGGAATCGTATTTCGCCCTATCGATTTGTTTATTCGCGGAAAGTATAATCGTGTTTTCTCCTTTTTTTTCCTTGTTGCGTCGTTCGAATTGATGCAATCGCCTCTGGGCCTCCGGGTTGTGATTATACGAATCAGTACATATTTATGCACTTACACGTAATCGAGTGTGCACGCGGATGCATCCGAAGGATCTATATAATATTTATGGGAAGAAGCTAACAAGATTTAAGCTTCCGCTCTCAAATGTCTGACGGTTTACGAATAACTTAGATAAATAATTAATTGCGCAATGAGAGTAACAGTTCAAGAAAAACACAAATCATGATGAAGTCTAAATAACTTCAAAATAATTATTAACAATCATTTTTTAATTACGATTTATTTTAGTAGCATTTTGATGTTATAATGATTTGTTATTCTACTAAAAGCTCAGAATAATCGCAAAATAATTTTATTCAAAAATACTCGATAAATTATATTATGCGTTATCGTAATAGAAGATAGAAGATTTTTAACTTAATCAAATTTCTGGGAATTCAAATACTAATTTGATAATATCGTTAATACTAAAAAAAAAATTAGGTAATGTCGGTTTACCAAAGATTCATTTCCTGCAAATCGCGTATGTGCACGACGAACGTGCGTGGAAACATAGTGGAAGGAACTCAAGTGCGCTCTTGCGTATATATTTTTAACAGCTATTAAGAACATGACACCATATGCCATCATGTTGCCGTGATTATTTGAATTAGGCGTTGTGTCATAATAAAAGTTGATTTTTCACAAGCTTCTTCCCACTTTAATATTAACGCTTTAATAATAACACTTTCTCTTTTTGGGAAGCGACATAGATGTATACTTCTGAATTCTTCTTTTCGATGATCATTTTTATTTGATAAGTTCTCATTTTGATCTCTCGAACTATCACTTCAAAATTATCCCGGTGCAAATATTTAAATAGTTAAATGTTTAAATATTCAAACGTTTAACATTTAAACATTGAAAATTCAAAGTTGAATTTTCTCGATTTATTTATTTAAAATAACACAATTTTATTCCTCTCGAAATAAATAAAAATATGGCAAATTTGGCATACATCAATCTTTATGTAGAATTTAATATCCTATGATAAGTAAAATTAATTTGAAATGTAGAAGCAGAATGTTCGGCATGAATTTGTATTATGAATTAAATATTTCGTTTAGCATATAGCCTTGCTACGTGTTTGTGTACAGCGCGCTATTGTTTATGTAATAAAATCGCCGACCTATACCGCGACGATGAAATCACTGTTACCATTCGCACGATAACGCTCCAGTAAGAAGTAGTAGCAGTGTATAGCGCCTCGAGTTTTTATTTTTCGAAATACGATTGCTAATAATTAATATTCAGCAGTTCACATGTGTAATTAACTTTGAGAATATAACGATATGTAAGCGAATGTATGTAATCGAGGCGACTATAATGATGTATTGAAGCAAATATTACTTATTCATTTGAAATAGAATATGTACACGATAGAATGCACGAATTACAAATCACTCTTTTATCTCAATTAGTAGCATTTCTTTGGTGTTTAGAATTCAATAAATCTCGCATTATATTGTGAATTTAAATATAAATATTTAAATATTTATCTATTACTTTTCTCAGATTGAGAATGAGGAATAAGAAGCGAATGACAGAATTAAACATTTCAAAAAGTCGCAATGTGTCAATCTTTTATTAAAAATATTATACTCGTTTTGCTCGTTTCATGTAATACAAAGTTATTACAAACTAATAATCGTTTATAGCACAATTAAAATATCTAATATGTATGTGCGTGCATGTGTGCGTGCGTGTAACGAATCTAAGAAATAAAACAAAAACCGTGCAAAAAAGCCTATTCGAAGAACATTAAAAATGTAAAGAATAAATTATTTTACTTATTTCGTAATATATGCGTTAATATTTCGACGGTTAGACATCGGCGGCGCGCGACCTTGTTTGTTTTGACGCGGTAGGAGAGCTGGCGGCGCGTCATGTTTACGTGCGGTCGCTGCACAGTCATTCCCATACCGAGGCTCGTACAGGCAGGTAGCTGTGTCGCTTCGGGTGTTTTTACATTTCTTTTTGAAATGCAATCGAGACAAGCGCTAGATAATAGAAACGTCATACTTTATAAATGCTTATAATATATACGATTACTAGCTCGCGCACTTAGTTATTCATAAATCGAGATATTATCGAGATATTACGGAACAGATATTTTGTTAGACATTCATTTGGACGGGATATAATTATTTCGCGATAATTACTTTTATTTAACGATAATTATTTTTATTCAACATCCTTTTCGCTTGTGTATAACTCTTGATTATATTTTGAACGGTATCACGCAAGCAACAATAATCAATCTTATAAAGCAACAATAATCAATAAATACCGTAAATACCATAATTCATTTATATTTTCATAATTAATATAGTTTGTAATTCATAATTTAATTAATTTCTAGTTTTCGTAATATGATTGACGCACTTGTATAAAAAAATTGGCCGCAAAAAAATTGACCTTTGGAATTATGTTTGTCGACAATGCTAATAAGCTGGTAATAAAAAAACTATTTCTCTTTTTTATTAATCTCTGACCGATTCAGTTGATACCCTATAATCATATCTTACAGATATCATTTTACTCTTCTACTTTGAATTTATTTTCGCTGTGATGTGATTGATATTCATTTTTGAAAGTTAAATGATAATTGCATTAGCAATAATATAGATATTATATATTACATTTTTTAAATGATATCTTCCCTCTCACAGTCTCTCGACCTTGACGTGGTAAGAGGGCTAAGTACCTTGAGGATACATGAAAAGAACGATTTTTCCTAAAGTATCTAAAAATTTTCAGATCTATCTGAAATGATATCTAGATAAATTTTTAGATACTGAGTAAAATCATTTCTCTTCATAAAAATCCAACGACGAGGAGAAACTAACGTACCTTTGTTGCCGATTAAATTGAAACTGAACGAACCGCAGCCGGTTCATCGAGTCGCGCGTTTGCTTCGGGAATGTCGTTAAAGCTATCGGACTAATGGACTTTTTAACTAGACAAAACTCATTCGATAGCATTCTAGTTCGACGATGGAATCATATCTTCAATATTTCGACAGAAAAGCGGAACTCTCAGTGAGACATTGCTGAGGTGATCACTGCAACGCTTTCACGCCAAGTTCTCCGAGCACAAGGTGAGGTCGGTCGCGTAATGTCACGCACTTCGCAATGATGCTGTGTTCGGTTTAACAAGTATTGTTGTCGACTAATTGAAGATACTCTGTCTGTCGGCCAATAATTCGGCCCTAGCGATAAGAAGCGATCGATTAACTCTGATTTGTCTCTGGGCCTGTATTCTGTAACTCAAGTTATGCAGTCATTATGAGCACATAACGATTGCATAACGAGTTACAGAATTCCGCCCTGGTAATCGCCTAAAAAGAAATTGCATAACTCTGGTCAGGGCGCTCATTTCTCTGTGTTTATCTACCAGCTAAATCATGTCCAGTTTAATCTGTCTTGGTCAGAGCTTAGCTCTGACTCTAGTAGTTTTTTTTTTAAACTAGCTCGTGACGAGAGGTTGGATCCCATTTCCTGGATTGTCTAGATTGTTAGACAATCAGCAATGGTACATGGTTTTCTCTTATTAGAGACGCTTGTCACGTCTATCAGCCTTTTCGAATCGCTCGTGGTATAGAACCATTTGTGTCTCATTAGAACCAGCAGTTAGGGCGTATGCCTAAGCCAATTTTAAACATGATTTTGCGTAAAGCAGAGGGGACTCGATATGATCGATTTTGTTTTCTTTCGTGTGGAAAGATTTTTATAAATAATTAGCCCGTGCGCGATTATAGTGTATTATTCGCGAGTGTCCTGTACGAGAGGATATCAATTCAATTCTGAGAAAAGGTTTAGGAGGCATCAGGCATCGGCGGAGCCGATTTACCTTGCGGTAAATATTATATTTTTTTGCTTATTTAAAATCGATATTTTTTTGTTTATTCTTGAATCGTTTTATTTTACAATGATTTAAAAATGATAATTAGAAAAAAGGATTTCTTTAAAATTACTTTGAAATTTTATAAAAATTATTTTTAAGCTTTCTTAAATAAAATATATAATTATTTTTATAAATATCTAACTCAATGATGAATTAAAAAATTCGATGCTTATAAAAATTATATATTTCGAGAATTATTTTCAAGAGAACTTTGCGTTTAGTAAATATTTTTTAATATATTGATTGATTTTTTTGCTCTATTTTAATTTAGATTTTATATTCTTTTTGTTACAGAATCATCATAGCGACGTTGCAGATTTAACTCTGCTGTTGCACATCGGATCGATGAGTGATAAATTAACGTTTTGAGGTAATGGATATATGTGATAATTTTATTAATAATTATATACATATCTAGATACATGTATGTATTAATTTAATATTATATAATATACAAATATTATAGACAAGAACATATTGGGTTGTTCGGAAAGTTCATGCCGATTTTGAAGGTAAATTGAAACGCAGAAGATTTAAATTTTAGTATATATTTATTAAATTATATAGTTTAGTCGACATGAATTTTCCGAACAATCCAATAGTATTCCATTGTCTTAAAATGGATAAATTTTAACAGATTAAGATAAACTTGTAAATCCTGAGTTGATAAATCCTAGATGTCTCTTTATTGCTGAATATATTATGCATATAAATTTAATTTAGTATGCATACGCAGATACATTCGAATGCATACATTATATACAAAGATAGAATTTTTCGAGAAATTGAGAATACTATGAGGATAATAAAATATTATTTATTAATAATTATATTGATGGTTTAATAATATTTTTTAGTCAATATTAGAATCGAGCATATGAAAATTTATTGAATTTTTATGTTTATATATTTTTTCACAATGAGCATATAAGAAATAAAAGATAAGTAAAGTACATTGACTTTTTAATTTACTGCTGTTACTTAAATTGACTCATGGTATTCATATATTAATGAAATAGAAAAAAATAAAGACAATACTAAGAAAAATAGAAAATACATCAGCAAAATATAGATAGAAAATCACCGATGAAATCGATCGGCGGGGATAGTGGAGGGCCTCTAAATATTCAGTTTGGTTTCTCGAGTTGTCATTTCAAAATTACCGCGGTGCAAATGTTTAAATAGCCGCATTTGGAATCTGCGCAAAACCGTACAAAGTTCGTCTCGAGAATGAGCACATCATCCTTCCACCATGCGTGGAAAGATACCGGAAAAAGAAAGCAATGGAAGCGGAGGCGACAAAAGAAACAGACAAGGTAGGGCTTTAATATTTCGCATAAGATACATTTCTTGTCCTAGATGCGAAACAACAGAATGTGTGCAGTCGTCTGTCGACACGAGCGAGTCATTGCGAATCGCATTAGCTCGGCTAGGCGTTACAAGAAGCGTCGCGAGAGGAGGTGCGCCGTCTGCATACTTTGTGCACAACGACACTTGTCAATTTTAAATTACAAATGAGGAAACCCATAAATTCGTAGACGGCACTTAACGATAATAACGACCGTTCTCGGCGTCAAAATCGTTGAGAAACGGTTCCATTAATAACATTTCATTTAATCGGAAAGTGCGTTAAGCGTAAAATTATGCAGATTTTGTATGTTCAGCAATACGGCGTTCTTGCCGTGTTTACTAATTTCGGTAATACCGTAATTATTAAGTAAAATTGGATATTCATGATAAATATCAAATTTATTAATTATAATTCTACTACTTATATTATATACACTTCATTTCGGATCTCAAATAGATTTAATTAGACCTTAAATGATGGATAAATAAAGGGGAGCATGTTTTATATTTGTCATTCTAGGATATTATGAATAAACTTATATAATATCTTAGAATGTAACGTTAAATATAGATTCTTAAAAACAGCTATTTTATTTTGATAAAACTACACTGTAAATTCAACGATTAATTTCATTCCAATATAATGCAGATAGTACGCAAATATAAGCTGCAATCGCAATTGCATGATGTATGTTTCACGTAATAACTTTCACTAAATAAGAAAAATCGTGAACACAGGGATCAAAGACAATAGGCATTATCGTATTGTGCAAGTATTCTAATTTACAGCAATAAGTGACAAGTTGCGTAATTTATCGATGTACCTTTTATTTGAATGCTATGTATTTCGAAATACATACAAGAAGATGTTTGTGTAGAATTGCAACACTTATTACAAAAAAATTAGGAAAACAGAGAAGTTTTAGCTGATAAATGTTAAACAGATATATTAAGCGATATATTTTATGTTTATATAATTGTGATATTTTCCTACAAATTAATAAGTTAATTATTTAAATTAATAATTGTTCTAAAACAATAGTAAGTGAAACATCGGATATATAGAAATTTTCATCAAACACTATAAGAATTAAAATATCCAAAGTAAATAATTGGAAAATATTGATAAAATATCAATTAATAAAATACCAACTAATTTATTTGATGTTTATAACATTTTGTTATAATATCGCCAATTCTCGTTTACTTGCCGATATATCAAATTATTCGGATTACTTATAGCATAATCAGCAAGTCAGTAGTGCGTGACTAAAAAGATTTGTATATCATATCGTTCGATAGGAAAACACTGTGATACCGAGTTTTCTAGTCTAGGCACGGTTCTCGTTTACTCTCACTCGGCACATGCAATTTATCATCCATACGCGCCCGTGTGTCGGTAATCAAACGGCTGCCTGCGATATTCCAAATTTTTATATGTAAAGTGTCGCGTAAGATATACGATTGGCGGCATACGGATTACGCATGCCGGTGTCTAAAACCGTTGGATGAAATATTCACGCTAAACTACGTCATAGCTGTAAATCAAACTCATAAAGGAAATTGATATCGTTGACGAAAGTCAGATTAATAAAAGTACGAGTAAAGTACATTGAAAAAACATGTCAAAATAAGAAATGTCATCAAACTTATTCTCCTAACAGTTATACCTTTTCGTTTAGAATATCCGTGACTTGAATTTAGAAAAAATATATATACATCTCACATTTCGAAAAGAAGACAGAATTAGTGTAAATAATAGATCAGTAAAAAAATAACTTTTTCTATATATGGTAATCGAAGTGAAACATTGGAAGCTTCTTTCAGTCTTTTACATACTCTGCGTTTCATTTTACATGTATGGGCTATAAGCTTTCGAGATTATTCCTGTTGCATTTTACAGCGATTCGGAGCGCAAATCGCCAATGTTACGCTTCCAATCACGCCATGCAAAAAAAGAAAGAACACAGCAAACATCAAAGATTCATCTCTCGGACTCGCACATACTTCAAAGCACGTTTCCGTTTTTCCTGGCGATTCCGCTCGTGCCAATGGCGAGCCTTACTTTGACGTGTATCTTCTCGGGAAGGCTGCAAATGAAATTTTGTGCTATCGGCATTTTATCATGGGAAAATGCAGACTATCAACAGACTGAATAGCGCATCAAAGGATATCACGCAAATACGCAGACGAATGAGAAAGAGTGAAGCGATTACGAGAGGTGTATTTATTCTTGCAGTATTCTTAGAACGTACTTACAATTTTAATTACAAGTCGCTTTCTTCCTTTAATACTATAAATTACTGCTATTTTCGTTATACCTGTATATATAAAACTTATTATATCTATCTATAATTAAATAGGATATTAATGCAGGTATTAAAAAATTACGTCATACTCCCACATGTAATTAAAATCTGCGCTGGCTTTGACAGTTATTTGAAAATTATTTTCAATTTCAGAAACATTTCTAAACTAAATATAGCGTTAAGTGTAGAATTAAAATTAGATTTTCGATAAAACCTCAGCAAAAAGGGACATAAGGATATAAGTCACGTGCGAGAAGTCTTACTGTTTCATCTATTACATTTTAATAACCCCCTTTGAGGCCAGACCTGTCGGTGATCGTCGCGAGCAGTGGTTACGCCCCGGGCGAACACAATCCCGATTCGTTCGCCGAGAGAAAGCGTACACCGTGTATACACGTACACGTGGCGAGTTACAAAGAGCATTCGGAAAGGCGAGGAAGAATCGCCCCTGCCACGCCAGAAGCGCTAATCCGGTTTCACCCTCGGGGGAAAGACGTGGCCCTGACATGTAACGGGTGATATCGGGCCAACCTCGACGAGGGTGCCCGGTCACGTTGCTGCTGGTAGTTCCTCTCTTATCCTTCGGCTCCAGGGAAACTGAATCAATGCCCTGTAGACGGCAGACGCGACGGACGCTTCGGGCGTACGTCAATCCGCACTAACCTGTCCGTAACTGTTATGTCTCGGCGGATGCTCGCCTTGGGTTCGCGATAAGTTCGTTTGTCTGTTACGGTTAATCGAAGGGAACGCGGACAAGACCACCGATGGGAAAACGGAAGAGAACGCGGTTTCGACGAGGAAACGGACGATAATCCCTTTACGCGCCAAGAAAGATGCTCACTGGAACGTGCTGAGAGAGTGTTATTGAGAAAAATGATCAGGTATACAGGGTCCGTTCAGAATTGGTCGGTTAGCTTCTTCACAGTAAAAGTGACACTGAGAGATATGGCAACTATTTGAAAATTAAACGACTTTAAAGGAATTATTTTGGTCCCTTTATGAAAAGGGATATTGTATACGAACGGATCGATATAAAGAAATTTAGCACTTCGGACAGGAACGTTATAGCGCGGAGATTAAATTGGGGCCTGCCATTTAGGCTTAGTGTCGCGTGTGAGGGTCAAATGAACAAGAGGATTAAACTGAAAACCCTCCTGCGTTTGACCGGGATTCAATCATAGATGTTACCGTATTTGCAAATTAATAGCGGAATTAATCCGGATTTTATTGAGATATATTATATAACATTGCATAATTAATGATTAAATAACGCGTTGATTTCGCGTGATAGAATATAACGCGGTTTTTCGAAAGTATCTTTCTCTCATAAATAGCCTTATCTTTTAGCAATTTGCAGTAACAGTTTAATGCGCATTTGCCATAATATTTTGGATAATATTCAATAATAACGTGAATAGAATTTATCATTTGTAATAATAATTAATTGAAATCTAATTAATCATAATTCTGTATATGTTAATCGAATGCGCTCTGTATTATTTTAGTTATTTCTCGATTAAAACAAGCATAAATGCTCTCTACGCTTCAAAATCATAACTAAATACATAATAACGATCATAGCGTAACTGTATAACTATAATTAATTGAAAAGTTGGTATTCAATTCTCATTTTTGGTTTATATAAAATATACTAGTTAATAAATATATACAGGAAAGAGTTTATATATGTTCGTAATGTGGAAAAAGTAGAAATCACATAAAAAAAAACCGTAAAAAAATATCACATCTTTGACATTGAAAGGTTGCATCGAGTCGAATTTATTTCGGAAACAGGATGCGACAGTATTTTCGATTGAAATCGCAATGCATCTATCGACAGGATCTACGTAAAACCAATTATTCCCTTTCTCTCTCTCTCTCTCTCTCTCTCTCTCTCTCTCTGCCTCTCTCTTCAACTTTGTTATGTTCCACGTGACGTCGCATTCACAATACTGCGCAATAATAATTGCACTTACGCGATCGTATCCGAGTTGGAAAAGGGAGGATGCGCCTCCGTCTATGTTCGGGCTGTTTCACAAATTAAATATTTGCTCGCGCCCCACGGCCGCGAGCCGTGGAATTTCGTGGCGAGGCCGTGTGTACGACTCGCATGAATTTAATCGAAATATTGGCCGTGCGCGGCGATCATCAGTCATCCAGTGACCGCCGGAGGGCAGAACGACGGAAACAGGATGGCGAGAAGAGGCATCCGGGATTTTACGATCTTGTATCGCGGCCGGCCGAGGTCCTCTCTCATGCCTCTCGGCTTTTCGGGTTCGAACGCCTCTTGGCTTCCCTCAAAGCGAGGACGATCTCGCTTCGGAGAAATCTCGTCGCGAGAAAGCAAATAAGGTGTCCGGGTAACTTTAAGGGAACCGGGTCTGTCGACTATCAAGCAGCGATTGAGCGTCTCGTTTCGACGCAATAACGATATCTCATCACGGCCTCGACGCGGCAGTTTAAAAATAGAGAAAAATGCTTACGACAACTTCTTTTTGATAATAATATTCAGATTCCCCTTCATCTCTTGTTGATGATCTCAATCAATTTATAGTTATTTTGGGAGATAACTATTTTTCTTTCTCTTTCCATAGGAAAAGGTATAATCAGAAACTGTAATTTTTAGAGGTAAAAAATTTATGGAACTATATGTTAACAGTGGACCTATATATAGGTTACATGATTGCATCTACTTTATTTAAAAAATTCACCCCTCATCATGTTTCACTGCCGATCCTCGGCGTGTCTTACGAGAGATGCATAAATCTCTTTGTCAGGGTAAACATTATCCGTCATTTTTGGCATTATCAGCCTCTCTACCTTCACGCTACTTAGTAATAACAAATTTCGCATTAATTTTATTAAATTTCCGACGTGCATTCAAGAATTGCAGTCTGCCCGCCTCGAGGCGAGCATGATCGTTTTTGACCAAGTCGCGCTTCTTAATCCTTCCTTTTGCCACAGTTGATTAATTGTTCAAGATTGCGCACGTCTGATGCTTTCTCGACGGTTCATTTCCTTTTTTATTCGGCCACTTACACCGTCCTCGATTTGGTCTGGTATCGAGGAAACGTCTGAAGTCGGCGTGCGAACTTGAAAAATCGACGGATTTCCGGCGTGCGAAGCGAGGTTTCAATTTCGTTTTCCGAATCACTCGACAAAGGAGCATTTATAATCCTGGAGCCGTTCAACCGTGCGTTAAATCGAACGGAAGGATGAAATCGGTTTCCTCCACAGTAATTTGTCGTAAGTCGGAGTAAATCCCTCCGGGAGATTTCTAAATCTTATACTATTGAGAGAGTCAATTTGATGCGTAAATATATATATGTAATCGTTTATATTAAAATAAAAAAAACTTACTTGATATAAATTTTGCTACAAGAAATCCGGATAATGTTAATAAAATGAATATGATATATTATGATAACAGTAATTGTAAATAGACAAAAGAGCATTGTGATAATTTAATCATCTTAAAATAATCACTCACTTAAAATAATATCAGATAATTATGATTTAATAAAGTCTTATTTAATCATAATCATTCGCAAAGCAGTAAAATAGATATAAAACACTCGTCAATTCATTTTAATAATTGAAAAATTTGTATATAAAATAAAAAGAGTAATGATGCTTACGCATGCGTTCCTCTACGTGCCTTTTTTCGAATCAATATCGAGAAACAGTGTTATAAATTGGAGATTGTACGTTGGGATTCTTGTATAAAAGGAGAAAAAACGTTCCGTCCTTCTTCATTAAATCCGATGCATCGTATATCCGGAGAGGACGGAGAAGAAAGGATCGCGAATCGGAATCGTCGAACGTCGAGTCTGAGGCGCCGTAAAATTTCTCTTAATTTAGTTTTCAAAATCACTTTACGTTCGCTCGCATCATTTCCGAGAAGGAAGCTGGCGCGGCGTTTTAAAGCGTCGATACGAGCGCCCGGTAATTGAACACGAAGTTATTATCCGGACCACTCTGCAATTCAGAATAACCGGGGGCGTAAAAATGTCGATGCCCGAGGTCGTGGCTGTTGCCCGAGCCAGTGGTTTCCGTGAATGAAGTTCCCTGCGTGCGATCTGCACTCCCGTGAAAGAGATCCGAGAGAGATAATCATAATAATAATTCATTACTCACGAAATCTATAAGAAACCGTGCAGGTGCTATTACTAAATTTGTATATACACATTTTTTTAACTTTATATATTTTTTTCATACAAATGTGATTTTGTCATGTTCATTAGAAATCTACAAATAGCAGAAGTATTGCAAATTGCAAAGAAAAATAGAATAATAGAATATACTTTTTCCTCAAAATATCTCTTAGTTTGGTACTTACATCGTTTGGTTCTTACGACACCTTTCGTTTATGTGTACTCTTTGCAAAGTTTGATCTATTTACAAATGCTTCCAAGTTCTTAAGCGACAGTATATTTATGCACATAGAAAGCATAGTGCTATGTACATATACCATGGAGATAATTCAATGATCATATATGTTTATAATTTCTAATTCATTTAAGTAATAAAAATGTGTCAAATATGTTTATGAATTATTATTATTATTATTATTCAAACTTCAATCATTAAATTATCTTATATTAAAAATCATAATTTTAAGGTACAATATAAATTTATTTAAACAAATTGTCAAAATTAGATCTCTCTTTTAACGTTTAGTTGAAATTATTATATTTAAGCAACAATTGAAAATAATCACATAGGTAAATATATTTAAGCTTAGGATGAACTCTCGAGCACATAGGACTGTTTAAATATATTTAGATTTCTCTAAGTCAAACATAAATATAATTTGAGTATTGCAAATATTATTTATGGTTGTCACGATTTGAGAGAAGTTGACTTTATAGCTAAAATAAGATGAAAATATTGGAGTCGTGACGAATGTCCTGTATTAAAAATTTGCAATAAGAAATAGAAGTTAGGCGAAAAAGAAACGCGACCTGACTAGCTGCTGAGATTTATAAAAGGAGAAATCGAAAGAATATCGATGAATTCGTTGTTATTCTACAAATGGACACACATTTTTGAAAGAATAAAATGAACTCGTATTAGAGAAACTCTAATTAAGATTATATATATATATATATATAAAAGTTATTTTGTTTCGTCATGTAATGGAGCAACAGTTGGTTTCAATCTGATTTGCATAGCAATATTTTATAGAACATTTTTAATCTACAATCTCTTGTTGTTTTAAATACAATTAGAAATATAATATCTCTTTAGTGAAGAATAACAAAGAATTAACACGTAATATGTTTATGTTTAAGATGCCGGCACTTAATAAACAAAAGAAGTGATGCAATTAGCGACTGCTTCTACACATAACTAACCGAACATCGTATCTTCATTCAGCGCAAGCTGCGCGCTAATTACATCACGATTCTTCAAGAGGCTTTAACGAGCGACCAGCTTATTGTGCAAATGACATCGTAAATTTCAACTAAGCGAGTCTAATCGACATCGCTCTTTGCTAATCGTTTCCGAGTCGGCATAATAATATTAATTGCTCTTAAAACCGCGCAGTCTACCATGTAAATTAGGCGACAGAGGGGTTCCAGCTCGACGACTGGAAACACCATTTTAATCGCGGCACTTCTTATTCACAACCATCGTCTCATTAATATTCAGGATCGTACTCATTTCGCGCGGACAAGTATCGCATGCTCTCGTTTATTTTCGTTAATTAATTCCAATTTATCGATGCTGATAGTCGAAGTAGTGTCTCGGTGCGTGCCGAGAGTTCGCCAGTGACCTTTCAGTGATTTACACGCATCCAGTAAACCTCTTAGCCGCGTTGTTAATGTCTCATTCATCGATATATCGTCCCATTAAGCGTAATTTTAATGCTGTATACCGTTTGAGTATACCAGCGCGTGTGTTACATTAAATAGAAAGAAGTTGTGGTGAAACATTTAAAAATTTAGTTAGCTCTGAAAATAATTTTTTGTTGAACTATTAAATAATTATGTAAAATCCTTAAATGTTGATAACAATGCTGCAAAAATTTTAACATTCTACCAATTTTAACATCCTATATAACTATTTTGTTAGTTCACAACAAAATATTATTTCTAGATCTCTATATTTAGCTAAATTTCTAGAGATCCAGGAAGATCCTTGTAACAAAATTCTATCTAACAAAATCTTATCGTGTAATAAAATTCTATCTAGCAAAACCGTTTTCTCTATTATATTTTATACGCGTTGCTGTTGTAAGATATCGTTCACTGAGGTCTCAAACTATGATTCACTAACATCGTATTACATTGTTATCGTTCATATGAGAGTGACGATAGCTTCCCTGAAATTGAGTCATTATTGTTAGTTCACCTCACGTTGTCACCCGTTCATATCTCAGACTCGCCACTCCGGTTCCTCGATAGCGGCCTCCTTGCAGGTGCTCGTATCAAAAACAGCCGCTCTACGGTTAGCCACGCGTGATCGCGAGAACGCGCATTATGAGTAAACACGGGGACGCGGCTTCTCCAAACAGGCTCTTGCGTATCGTGTCAAATCCGAGAGAGGCGGTATTTATTTTTCTACACCGATCCCAAATCGTCGCTATCACGCTTGATCCGGCACAATCGAACGTGGGAGATCGAGAGGGCATTAAACGTAGACTTTAACACCCGTGTTTATTTCCACGGAACGAATTTACGCTTTCGAGGACCTCCTTCTGCCTGTATAAACAGTGACACGGATTTTCCCGAAGGATACTCTCTTGCCACCTTATCCAACGAGAGTCCTTTTTCTTTTTATTTTTATTTTCTCTTATATGCTTTCCAATGTGATTGCACGGGTGATGGGTGAATGGCTTTTTTGTGAGAGTGCAGGAGAGGACAATGGATTCCTGGGGTGCCCTCGCACCTTCGAAAAACGACCGCTGGTCGATTCCACTTCACCCTTACATATGGAACTCCTCTTAACATCCTGTGACACCCGGGAGCAACGTCGCGGGCACTTTGTGTACAATCGTGCCCTATGAATTTGAAATACGACCGTATCCCTCTAGTCTGGAGTCCGAAGGGTATCGAGGGCGCGGACTTTCCCGACCTTCCTTTGAAATTCCATAGCCTGAACGAAGATTTTCTTAGAAATCGTAATCGATATAACTTTTGACACTGGAAATGCTTCAATGTAATATTCGTCGAATTATTTTTTTACTTTCATTACTTTTCTCATTACGAATTGAGATTAATTTCAATAAATCCTCAAAATAGATCTTATTCGCTACCTTCGAGCGAATATCTTAACGATCGAACTTCTTCGTTGTCGCAGTTGATCGCAGGATCGGCGATTAGCTCGGTTTCGCCAAGCTCAAGCTGCTCCTTTGACAATCGGAACTTTTTCGAAGCTGGGATGAATGACTCGTGCTAACGAAAGAGCAGATCGAATCGATCATGATCGAAATGAATCGCCAAGAAGTAGTCAGAGAAGATCGACAGAAAGCGGTATTGGAGCGAGATATAGCCGTTGTCAATCGCGTGGACCACCGTGCTTGCAACATTTTCGAATGCCGATATAGCTCGGATATTTGTCATGTAGATCCTCTTATTAGCATTGCAAGAGAGATAGAGAGAGAGAGAGAGAGAGAGAGAGAAGAGAAAAAAAATAAAAATGTTTATTACTGCTCTAGGTTCCCCTTTTCAAGGACAGAAAAATAAGCAAAAGAAAAAAAATGTAAAGTAGAAAAAAATATATAAAAAGTGTACAAAAAAAATACAATAATGTATAAAGTTTACGAGAAAGAGAGACAGAGAAAGAGAGAGACAGAAAAGAAACATAAGAAACAAGCTGAAAAGGAATACAAAGAACTTTCTATCGAAGTGCTGTTACGGAGTTTGTGGGATAAATGATTTGGAATTCCTATTTTGAAGACAAGAATTATGCAGAATACAAATGACTCAATCCTACAAAGGGTTAAATTTGTGTTAAAGTATTAAATTTTTTACTACACGGCTTCCGTCAAAATAAATTTTGTCAAGAAATCATAATCATGCTTTGCCTTAGGCAATATTGAAAAAAAATAAATCAATGGAAAATTTTCAAAATAGAATTCTGAAGAATCTTTTCAATCTGAAGAGTTTTTCTTTCTAGTAATTTAATAGTTAAAGAATAACACATTCAAGCAAATAAGCAATATAAGTGTTAACGTTTACTTGTAGTAGTTCGACCTTGGGCAGTAAAGTTCTTGAGCAGTTTATTGCTCGGTTATTTTTCTCCGGATGTTGTCGTAAATCACTACGTTGGTTTATATAGGATACGGTGCGTTCGGTACTGTAAATTGTTACCACATGCGTTGACTGCGCAGCTTTCTTTTTTCGATAAATCACATTCGAGAGCCGATGCTCTCTTAGAGAAGCGTATGCATAGTTGTACGATTGACGTTCTATAAAGAAATTTGATTCGTGGCAGCCATCAGATGTGAAAGGATCGATTGTGGCGATGATATAGAGAAAAATTTCAACGCAGTGGAAGTGTAATAAAAATTGTAATAAAAATTGAAAAATGTATGATAGAAGTGAAACATCTATACTACCGATATCGCCATTATTACAAGTTTTTTCTTTAATAACATTTTTAGCAAAATTTACATATCATGTCATGTAAGATACTTTATTATGCAGTTATTGATAAAAATATTATATTTTTTTATACAAAATATATTTTATTGTATGTATGATAGAAATTATATTTTTCCAATTCGAAAAAAATTAACAATACAAAAAAATTAAACATTATAGAAATTAATTTTCTTTTTTGTGTTTTAAGATTAGCAAACTTGTTGATGTTTCGAGCTATGATTCCACATTTTTTACACATTCTCACGTGTAAATTATATAAATAGTTTCAAATATGTTTTTTTAAATCTGTTTTAAAAATACAAGTTTCTTTACGTATTTTCTCAACTCGATTATTCATAATTTTCATAAAAATGAACATACTGTATCTTTAATAAAAAAAAAAGTATTAACAATCGAAAAAGTATTGGAAAAAATCGGATATGCCATAAAAGGATTAATATAAGATATAATTTTTCTATACACACTCATGTGTATTATCTAAATTCTAAACATAAGTATAAAATACATCTTTTAAATCTATTTTAAACATAATTCGTATATGTATGGAAATAATTTGCATAATTAACCAATTAAAAATATTTAGCATTTTTCTCTTCATTCACCCCTTTGACCCATAACTCTTTCTCTTCAGTCTTCAGCGAACTTGCTGCACCTTCTGTGCGTGAACGACGCGAAGAATTCAATTTTCTCGAAAGCAAATACGAGTACACGAGGCATCTCGGCAGGCTCTTCCTCAGTCGAGGGCACGGGTGGTCCCGTCGTCCTGACGTTCATGTTATGCGCCCACGCCTACTCTCTCGTACGGGCAAGCCTATCGCACGCGCGTAAATATGTATGTATGCGTCTGCATCGCTCGCCGGCTGCTTCTTCCGGTGTCGTCGTTGTGCTCCGTGTATCGCGGGCACTCCGCGGGCGAAAGCCAATTTCGCGGTCTTAGGGAAGCTTGACGGATGACAAGCGGCATCTGGACAGTCTGATAATCCGCCAGGATGAAGCGGTCGTTATAGTTGAGTTGGATGTGTTGTTCTTCGCAGGCGGACGATCAAATTTCATTAAGAGGCTCTGGCATTATCAGACTTTATCTGAAGATATATTCGCATGTATAGTATTCGAGAAAATACTTATCCATCCAATTATCTTCTTAACGCCAAAAGATAATTAAGAATTTTTCTGACGATTATAAAGTTTTTTTTTACGAAGATTTGAAAACAAGACTTTGAAAACTGTAAATTGTTTGTAAAGAAAAAGAAAGTTTGTAAAGAAATATCTCTATTTCTTTATTTAGTTTTTGTTAATTTTTATAGATGATTTTTATTGATTTCGAAATCTACTTTTAACATCGTAAATTTCCAAATTTTCGATAACGATCGAAAATAAGTATTCTTATATAAAGAATTTGAAATTCAATAAATCATCGGTGTTCAATAAATCATCTAAATTTAGAATTCAGTTGCTAAAATAAACAATGCTCTAAAGTAAGATATTTAACCGAATAAGAAAGTTGATACTCGTCTAAACAAGACGTTCGTTGCATATAATAAAATGAATATTCTTGCTTAATGAATGCTTTCTGCAAATATTAATTTATGGCTTCTTCTTCTGTTTAAGCAGGTTTCTCGAGTACTATTAATCCGCTTATGTATACTCGAGCATACCGAAAGCGTCTGATTTCAACAGCACTTGACACTAAGGTCTCTTTCCCGAGTAGTTTTCTCTTTCGCCGTCATCATATTGTTTCAGGTCTCTGAAGGCAACATCGACCGGCTTAGAATTTCATCGGTGACGTTTGCGGACGGCGTTGTAACACAGTGGTAGATATTTTACAGAGATGGTGTGCGGAGGCCAATTTGGCGAGTTATACGACGTCGAGGAAGCTTGATAGATGACGAGGAACAGTTGGTGCGACTCGTGTTCACTGCGGCAAGGGTGGTCGTTATCGTTGTTATCGCGCCCAGAGTGCTATTGTTCTGTCAACCCAGCACTACTATGTATTTTACTCAGGAGAATGGAATTTCGCAATGCGTACTTATATATAACATTAATCATGATTATAATTACGGCAGACTATGTGTGACTACTATAATTATTAAATATTTCATTTTAAGTCTTTAACATCTGTGACAATAGCGCAAAATATAAAGTAAAACGCGTATACGTTCCTTCATTTAGCAAATATTCTAAAAGTTTGCATTATCAGTTACACTCAGAATCGACTGTTTTCAGATCTCGGATAATATCAAAGATTGGTCTTCAATATTCCATTGAGTCCAAAAAACATAAATTGAATGCCAGACGATCGCACGCGCATCCCGCAAAAACGCAATAGACAACTAGAGGAGTATTTAGCAGAGACATAATGTCCTTGTTATCCTCGTTGAATCATGAATGCTTTCTCTCATCCATTATTTTTGTCCCGTGCAACAAGACCTCATTGAATAGTAACCGAGCCCAGTGTCCCGTTGCAGATTCTGTAGTCATCGTTGCCCACGTCATCGCGATCTGTGTCTCGATTCGTGATTGGTTACTTTAATTTACTTATAAAGTTATCTTCTCATTTCGATCATCGACATTAAATCATATTTTCAGCCTTTAAAAAGCATTCTACTAACGTGAATATTAGGTATTAATCAACATTAGAAAGAAATATTAAAAAATATATTTGCACACGAAAATTGAAAATACATATTTAAGACCAATCATTTCATTTTATAGTCAGTGCACAATAAAACATTTTTAAATAGAACTTTCGATTTATTGTATAAAATAATTATATATAATTATATAATTAGTATACTTAA
>NW_017259378.1:684101-717762 GCF_001594045.1 Atta colombica
AAATTTGCTTACACAATAGTGCAACAACATAGATGAAAAAAATAGTATCGAAAAAAATACGTGGAACAAAATTCCCAACTTAAAATAACAAAAGCGAAAGAAACGACGTGTAATAAAAATAATAAATAATATAATAAATATTATAAATATAATAAATAAAATATATAATTATAAGCTAGACATATCTTTAACCACGCTTATATTACGTGAAAAATCAAAAGCTTCAATCATCGCATTCTCGATCTCTCGCTATGTTATATCGTCCATTTAGATTCCCTCTCTCCCTTTCGACCGCCGAAATTATTCTGCTCGATCTTGATCGTCGATAAAGATTATCGTCTGTTTCTGTTCATCCGCAAGGACTTCTTCTCCCTTTCCTCTTCCAACGGGAAAGGGAGACAATTTCGCATTCGATCTCTCTCGAGGTGCTTCGATTATTAATGGCCGATAGGCTCAGGAATGCCAGTCCCCGATCTTATCGTCGCGCCGTAACCGGCACCTACGCCTCGCAAGCTTCTCGTATCGCGCCATATCACCCGGTCACACCATTCTCTTGTGCCGTAACACATGTACATGAAGAAGTATGCTAAACCGGGCGCAGGTATCGCCGATATCGACGTGTCGAATTGTATCCTCGCGCAGACGAGCATTCTTGATGCACGTCATTGTTGATGATGAAGATATATAACGAGCTTCGTTCGTCGGCAATCATATTATCGCTATTAGCCCGAGTGGACACATTACTTCTCATTCCCAGATTTCTGAAATGAATATACGAATCTTACGATAAAAGTGCTGAGCTCTAAATCCGGAGTTTTATTTTGTGATGCAGAAACAAAAATCAATATTAATTCTTGAAGAAAACGTTCTTCCGCTAATTTTTCAAATTAAAAAAAATAAATGCAATGAAGCTGAAATTCAAAATTATAGAAGTAATAAACAGTTTACATAACATTTTAAAAAATGTTGAGAAAATTATACAAATTATTGAAATTATATATAATTGTATGTAATTTATATAATTATATTTTTTCAAGAAATCATTAAATTATAATTTGGGTATTGTTTATATATTTTTTTAGATAATATACATGTACTTTATTCATTATTTAAATATAATATTAATAACATAAATTAATTATATAAAAATATTTATAATATAATATACCTTTCACAGATATTTATAGAAGAATAGTTATCTGATTATATATGTTAAAATTTCATATGAAACTTTTCCATCTATTTAAAATCACTTTCCCCAATTGACTCTTCTGTTTCGTATGGCTTACTCGGTTGGAAAGCTTTCAAAATCTCTAGGAACATAGAATACATCGTCGAAGATTCCTTTTGAAGACCGCGGTTGCTTCTCGTCAGACTCGTTGACTCGTGGCTTCTTGAATGGACGTCTCAATAAGTAATACTCAGGAAGGAATTACTCTTCCAATGCGTCATCGCGAAAAGCGGGCTATGAAATATTATGAGAAACGTTTCGATTGCCGAGAGAAGCATCACAGCGAGGTGAGAAAATAAACAGTCAACGTTTTCGGGTTCAGTCTCAGAATGCTTGCGGGGGGGAATGACAACAAGCTCTGTTTATTTTTTTTTCGTCTACGTGCTCTCTCGAGAGTTCTCTGTAGGGTTCTAACGTGGGCAATGTAACTAAAAGAAGACCGGAAAGGACACTGTTTACTGTCGCCGATAGCTGAACCGTCGTGATTGCGAATCCCAGATTGCGTTGAAAGATCTCCCATCGTTCGGAAAAAATTCGAAAAAGAACAGAAATGAAAGTGAAATCGGACAGAATATCAAATATATAAATGATAGAATCTTATTTTGCATCTCATTTCAACGTTTCATTTTTATAGAATTTTAAGAATTTGATAAAAAAAATTTGATTTCAAAGATACAATTATATTTTGTTCAAGATCAATTTTCTATTCATTACTGATTTTACAACGTTTTTTTGTTTGCTCTTGATTGTCAAGCGCACTCTACATGAAGCATAGATAGATTTATTATCGAATGCTGAGAGACTCGAGGAAAAAGGAAAAAGGAGAAGGTGTCAATTCTATTAGATAAGCAACGACAAAGTATATCCGATTAATCCTACCTTGATCCTTCGATTCGTTACAAGAAAAACGATCTACCTACATACCTCTATCGAGTCACCTACCATCTTGAATTATTCTCCTGCGGGTGCGTGATTAAGCGGTCAATCTGTTCGAGACAATACGCCACCGCCCACTCGACCAATTTATTGGACACCCACGGCGAACTTCCACGTGCGTTCACGTGTAAAGATAAGAAATGACCGAAGGTCGTGCAGGTCACTTTCGAGGGAGGGAACCTTCTCCTATATTCGAATCCCGTTGCGAGAGGACCAAGAGATCGACCAAATTTGGTCGCCCCACCCTCGCATTCGCCACATAATGATGTGAATCGACGCCCTATGTCAGGGCATTTAATCTCGGCTTCACGGACGATTAAGCGGCATTTAATTTCTTCGCTCGCACGTTCTTTCGGGTAATGGAAACGCTCTTCCTGAGAGCAGCGTATCTCGGCGACGCGATCGCTCGTGAGAATTTGTATATCAGCGGAATTACGATCTGCAGGAATCTGGCTCCGCACAAATTGGCCTGTCCCGTAACATCCGATTGGGGTGATTGGGAAATTCTTCGTTTACTTGTATCTCTAAGGAGGAATATAAATGCGGACGACGTTTATATATGAATCTTATAATTGAAAAAGTGCATGCTTATTTTTATTCAATATATACATGGAAAGAATGATTTTGCTGAAAATATCTAAAAATTTAGCTAGCTACAGTTCTGAAAATAATTTTGTCGTCAAAACAATTATATAAGAATTAAAATAATTTCGTAAGAATTTCAAGCAGATGATGAGTAATGTTGTAAAAAGTTGATCATCTTATGCATCCTATTAATTATTATATGCAATTATTTTGATAACTCAACAAAATTATTTTCAGATGTATAGTTAAATTTTTAGATATTTCAGTAAGACCGATTTTTTTTTGTGTATTCATTGTGAAAAATAATGGCGTACGAGATTTACACAGACGCAATATCCGCATTTTTGTAACAATATAATATCATATTCCATATCTTTTCATAATCTTCTTAAAAATGTATAACATTTATTAGATAATAAACACAAATTTTTCGCAAAGTTATAAAGTCGTATAAACTGATGGCATTGCAATATGTGACGTAGGACGACATGCGAATTTAAAGCAAAGTATAGCAACGAAATATCCATTCGTAGCGGACGTAATTCTTGTCGGAGTCGTGTAATATGCAAAACGCACGTGATATCTCACTATATTACAACACGATGCACCAGACAGTTCGTTTTAATACCGCACCTGTATCACTTACCTCATTTGCAACTTTTTCGCGAAGCGCGACGCGTCGCATGAGATAAAACACCGAGAAAATTGCGAAACACCCTAATTATCAACCTACACCTATCTCCACTGGCGCAGGAGAAAGCGTATTTTTCTATTGCTGACACGTGTATATAACGGCACTCCTTCATCTCTGACACCTAATTTCCGTCGAACCTTCAATAATGTGCGATTATCACGGCTAATCGCGGCACGTACGAATGATTTGCGAAATGAGGTGCTGCTTAACTAGACTTTGCAAAGACCTTCTGTAAATTATCATAGTAGAATGCATTAATTCAAGCGGCCTCGCACGCGACTCGTAAAAGCGTGCTTTGCAGTTTCTACTTTTGCACCAACCATTTTTCTTTCTATTTATAGCCGCTTAGATGTAAGTTATGAAAATGAATTGATTATTAGCCACTCACAATCTCAGATTCCTAAACATGATTTTTTGTTCTTTTCTGTATCAGCATAAGTAACTCCATAAGTAAAGAGAAAGCATAGAGATCGATAGATCCTGTTATATTCATTTATTGTAGCAAAAAACTTTCTCTTCTTTTATACTTCTCGTTATTTTAAAAACTTGAGAAAATTTACGATGAATTTACAATCAGTGTATTATTCAATCCTTTGAGGACAAGCTTTCTAGCAAAACAACTTAAACCTTATTTTCTAAGGATTTTCGGATTTTTTTCACTGAATTTGATTCTGGCCTTAGAATTTTTTAATTCAAATTAAAAAAAAAATTGATTATCATGAAACTCACTTTTAGGAGATTCTTGGTCTGCTGAGTTTGAATACAACCTGAAAATGTATTTCAAAACTTCTACAATGAAGCAAAATTCAGAGTCACAGAGTTCATAATCAGAGTTTGGAAGTTAGTTTAGAAATCAGTGTACTGCTTGCATAGCACTGATGAGCTTCAAATAATGCGAAACTGAAAACTTAATGTTACTTTGTAATTAAAAATTCCTAAAAATAGAATTTCATATTAATTCAATAATCATTTTTTTTTAATTATATCTGCCATATTGAATTTATAGTTTTCAATTTTTTATTTTTTATCTCAGAATTGAATAATATATTATCAAATTATTATAGGCCAAGAAGTTTCATGAAAGAAAATTGAGCGATTTTACAAAATAAAAGAGTGTGTCCAAACGAACACGTTCGCCCATAAAGAATAAGTATTAATTTCATTATTAAATAGTCTAACAATTTGCTTATATTGGTCAATATATATTTCAAAAAAAAAATGATATAATATCGTTGTTTTAATTGAAAATAATTTTGTTAATCCACAACAACAACAACATTAATGAAACCAAAATTTTAAACAAAAAAATGACATTTGTTTCATCACTTTTTAACATCATTTTCATAATCTTTTTTTCCCATGTAACATCATTGATAAATGATATTTTTCAGTATATACATTTTCAAAAATTTTTTAAAGTTATCTAATATGTTATCCTAAAATATATTATATAACTGTAATATTATTTAGGAATATGAAAAAACACAAAATTGTTATCGCATATTAATACGAGTATTAAGATATTCTTTCCTTATAAAAAGAACTTTATATCATTATAATATAACTTTACTTCAAGATATAGTTTTATTCTCTTTCTCGGGCAATTGTGAAATAAATACTTTACATTGTCGATAACTCAGTGTGCTTTTTATCCAATTATTTTCTTGTGTCATGCAAGAAAGTGTTCCTTGTTTCTCTGATGTAGGAGCAGAACAGCGCACTGATCCACCGAAACTTCTCACGTCCTTTCCTTCCTTCCGAACTCCAAGACCGAAACGAGCTACGACTTTGCGAAACTTGAAACTCCTTGGCGCGAGTCCCGAGAGCGAAAGAGTCCTCGTGAAGGATCCCTCCCCGATACCCATTCTGTTTCCGCCGCGTGGTTTGTCTTTCCTCCCGCGACGTTCCTTCCACGCTAAAAGTTATTTTTCGTCGGCCAGAAAACGTAAAACCTTCAGTTGTAAGTAAGAGATCTCTCGGTGCCGAGAGTTTCCAAGTTTCCTAGTTACTCGAAGGTATTCCTCTTTCTTTTCCCCCCATTCCGTATCCTTCACGCGTGATCTCCATTTGGCCCGTACGAGTTCGGTTTACCGAGTGAAAAAGGATTGCCCATTTTTTTCTTCAAATCCGTGAGTTCAATTGATCGCGTTTTCAAACTTCAGGGAAGATCCACGCGCGAGTGGTTATTCGCTTCGGATCCTTAAGCCGCTTATTGATCACTCTGCCTATCTCGGAACTTTTTTTTTAAAGAGAGGTATACACGTTTTTTTTGGTATTTTCTAATAAACTAAAATAAATTAGTTAAATCTCTGAGATCAGTAACTTAAATATTCGAAAACTTATTGTCAGAAGCTATTATATTACGAAAATTTGAGGATTTACTTATGATAAAAAGAGATTTCGGTTGCAGAAGTAATATCTCTTCGGTTAAGAGCAATAATACTTCAGTACAAGAATCCGATGGACCGAAAACTTTCCAAGTTTTCTAGTTATTCGGCGTAGCTTCTTTTCGTTACTATTTTCCTCCTATACCCTTTGCTTTTGATCTCATACGAGTTTCGTTCACCGAATAAAACAGCCGTGTCATTGCTTCAAAAAGCCAATGTGATCAAATGGACTTTTTCTCCGCAGGCAGAGTTTGCGCTTCTTTGAAACGCAACTTGTATCATTTTAAAGATATTAAACTTTGCACAAACTTTAAAAATTGCAGTGACAGTATCGCGGAACAGACAATAATGAGAAGTTTTAATTCTCTTTTCTTTTAAGTTTTAATTCTCTTTTATACATTTCATTAAAATATAAAAATAACATATATCACGTATAATACATATATCACGTATAATATATTATTTAATTTATTAGATATTGTTTTCTATATAACGCAATTTTATATAATTCAATTATACATATAAGGAATAAATATTTATAATTACTTTTTACCATTCAATAATATAAAATGTTTTAAGAAAAAAATGGTTATGATATATGATATCATCAATCATATATGATGACATTTATTATCACCGTTTGTTAAAATTTTATTAAACAAATTTTGTTAAATACTTTTTGTTGAATATTTTTTTGGAGTTATAATATCCAATATTATGTGTTATTTTAAATTCATAATCATCTTAATACTTGTAATCGTATTCTTAAGTAAAATATAGTATGATGGTAAGCAGCATTACGTATCCTTAACTTTTGTTAATAATCATATTTTAATGTTATATTATGCAAAGCCGAGATACAATGTGCGAGCTATATCTCATGTCGTGTATTAAATCCGCTATCGTGCGGTACCGAAATCTCGAACGAGTTTAAAATGAACGGAGAAAAATAAACCGATAAAGACTCGTGCGGAAGCATGTCCCTCTCAAAGACTACTAATCTTCGTGATCGTTCATCTCTGCCTCTTTCGCGAAAGACGACACCATGTAGAAACGACGATAGAGCCTGTCCATCGACCGAAGCCCAAATTCGGTAGCCATCAATCTACGGTCCAGCACTCGAACAAGGAGAACAATAACATAAGAGAAACCGCTTTGCCTCAAAGATTGATATCGATGTTGGGAATTAGGTGCCGCGTGTGATTAATATGATCGAGTCGTTAGATTTCGACCGGCGGTCCTTTTTAATTACCGCTCATCTCGATCAATCGACTCATCAGAAAGCATTCTTCTTCGTAATCTGGGACGGTGGCACAGAATATCTCAAGCAAGATATTCAAGATCCGACATTACATATCGATCTTCAGCAAGTTTATAATCTTAAATAATCCAGGCAAAAGAGAAAGAGACTTTAGGATTTAACGGAGAATATATCGCTTTACTATCGTAAATCTCTTGCATTTTAAGATCGAAAATGACATTAAATAAAGTTATAAGACACTTCATATGATCGCTGTGCAAAGACAACTTTTTATCCCAGCACGAACGTTCGCAAGTTAATTCGTTGCTGGAGACAAAAAGTTGGGCGTTACCTGGCAGTAAAGTGCAAAGGTGATAGCGGCTACTCGGCCACGAGTTACTCGCTGCTAATAGCTCGATATGCGCTAGCACCTTCTTCTCGAGGTTCGCAGAACGATGGCGGACGAAACTTCGACCGCGTCACGTACTTGATCGCGAAACAACCTCACGTATACGGGCGCACACGCCTTGATCCCCGGGTTGTAGAAAAACGATCGTCAGCATTTTTATTGACTGAGATACAGGATGTCCCACAACTCGTAATCTAATCCAAATCTTAATCTTTATTGCTTCCATAAAATTTTGACATTAATTTGAGATTTTAAAAATACTTCTTATATACCACTTTGTTGCTTTATTATAATATCTTTTAAAAAATTGTACACACTAACTCCTAACATATTTATGTTATTATTTATATTCGTTAATTCTTATAAGATATGAACTTATAAACGCTCGCAATATAATAAAATATTTTTGCACATTTATAGAAAAAACATAATTATTATTAAAGAAGATAAATTTAAAATAGGTGCGCAGAAAAAAAATTGAATTTCTAGATTATTTTAAAAAGCATGGTTGCCATGTTTAAAATATCGGTTTGTTTTCCGCTTAATCCCATCGCTACCATAAAGAGATCGACAATACTTTCTCGGTCATGATCGAACTCCGCTTCGCACCGAATAGCGATTATCGCGCGACGGTCCAGATAGAGGCACCAAAAAATCTTCCAGCACCTCTTGCCTCACCTCCTTGAAACGATTCCAGGCATTACGTGGATCGAGATCCAATTACGCGGATCTGCTAAGACCGGTCGATCCACGCGAGTGGCGCGATCCGATTCTCGAGAAAACGAGTAGGAGGTGTTAACCCTTTATGTGCAAGGTGCAATTCTGTATACGTGTTGCCGTACGTATAAGTGCACAGCACAAAATAGAGTTTATGGCATTTCGGAATTGTTGCAATATCTTTAATATATGTATGTGAATGTGCAACAATAGAAACAACTGTTTATATTGTTGCACATTCATTTTATTACTTATAGTATACCTGAACTCTTAATTATAAATTCTTAACTAAATATTATATCTAAATGAGAATACCTAGACCACCCTCAAACAAAGATAAAATCTCATTATGAATTTACAACATTTGAATTATACTATCCTTTAAAAATCGTACTAATAATTTATTTATTAAACAAAAGAATTGGAAAGGATTTCTTTATATTTATACGTCTATAATCTACAGTAATAACAAAGAGGTAATCTTTGCAATTTTATAAGTTCATACTATTGTGAGTACCGGGATAAAAAATAATACAATCATTTAGTGTTTAATTGATAAAAACTAATTAATGCTAAGCCGGCGTGGAAGCAGGAAAACACCTATATATTTCTTATAGATGGCAATTTGTTTTATTTCTTGTTGTGCAACGCGATCGAAGGCGGAGATAGGAAACTTCGATTAGCTCTTAATTGATAGAAGATAATTTATTAGAATCAATTCGATTCAGATAGCTCTTTTATAGCGGTTCATTCTTCTTTTTTTGATAGCGCGATTTGGCGAGATCAATTCGGCCGCACAGCGATACGATACAATCCATTTCAGACAACTTGGCGGTATTGAAATCGCTTCTAAATAACTCGGAGACCGTCCGAGTAGACCGAAGATAAATCCAGGCGTGCTTTATGATGTATGATTATCAAGATATGCTGCAAACTTTACTCGCCAGCTTCGAGATCCGAACTACTGGGATAACGACGCGGCAAGTGATTGATTTATGCGCGGTGAAAGGCTGAGAGAAACTCGCAAGCTTACGTTAGCAATTTTATTGCAAACATAAAAACGGTATACATTAATGTATACGCCGATACGGAAAGATATTTGTTACATCGTGTTTTAGAATACCGGAGCAACAACAGGGAATCTTCATCAGTTTGGATGCTATAAAGTCAAGTATTCCATTACAATATAATGTATCATCCAAAGCTTTAAAAAACGATATAAGGTATAATAGTTGTGTTTGGCGGAAAAAGTCGCTTTGCAACTGTTGTAAAATTAAATTTAATATGATTGGTCTTGCCTTTAATTTCTTATGGATCTAAACGTACAAATTAATCATATTAAAGAATTTTATGACAATTGCAAAACTACTTTCTCTGTTGAATGCAAGCAATTATTTCATCTAATGTCATTTGTTCATACTTACTCTGTGCACATAAAATAATTTGTTACACAAAATGCATAAAAAATAGTTCATTATTCAATAAAATAATTATATATACTGTTATATAATTGCGATTGCACGTGCTTGAACAAACGTTTTGGCGAAGGAAGCTTTTCTCGAAATAAGTTTGCACTCACACTGCATTCATTTTCCATGCAAAGCACTATGTTTTGAAGTAAATATGACAAGTTTATTGTTATTTTACCGCGCATATAAAATTCTCCGAGAAAAATGGTAATGTAAGTAAGAATAGTATTCACTCCGCATATATGTAATAAATGAGAGTAATTTCTTAAAAACTTTTATTTTAATTCTAACATTTCTATAATTTTAACGGCAACTTTATCTTTCTTTTTTCAATATTTTTTTTACACAAAAATAATTGTAATAATAATTTCACTAATTTTGTTAAAATTTGAAAATATGTATATTATATGTATAGTATATTAATAGAGAGAAAATAAAACGTTTTTGTTTACGTTATGATTTCTAAAAAATCGATTATTGAAGCGTAAAAACATAGATACATTTAAAAACGTTTCTCATTTAAATCACAGATCATAAATAGAATTACAAATATAATGAATATGATATAAATGTCAAGTAGATTTCAAGATTCATTTCTATTGAGCCGTGTCTCGTCTCAAAGAATAAGTTTTACATAAGAGAGATTGTCGGCAGAAACGCGACTATAAATACGAGCTGTGATCTCATATTTTTTATTTAACGTTACATTTGCCGCTGATCGTAAGCGGGCTGATTTCATTTTATGTGTTTAGTATGAATCTATAGCGTATTCAGTGCCAAAATAAAATGAGAATTCAAATGATTACGTATAGTACTAGATACGTTATAGTATACTCTCTAAATCTTTTGAAGTGAAAATTGAGCCAGTTTTGAAAAAAGAATGAAAATTTTGACAAGAGAGGCAGATTTTCATTTTTTTTTTTAGAATAAGATTTTTAGAATAAGATTTCTTTTGGAATGAAATTTACTCCAAAGAGATAGAATTTCACTCCTTTTTTTAAAGACTTCATTCCTTGGAGTGACTTTCATTCCAAAAGAATAAAATCTCATTCCTAAAGAATAAAAATCTGCCACTCTTGTGCCACTCTTTCAAGAGTGAAAATATTTTCACTCTTTTTTTCAAGACTAGCGCAATTTTCAGTCTTTTGGAATAGAGTAAGATTTTACAGAATACAAGAACTTGAAGAGTTAAAGATACGTCAGCACGCAGTACGGTACAAGGAACTCGGAGCCCCCACGCCTATCGGTGTTTTCTCGATAAAGTTAAAGTTCTTTGACGACTGAAGTCGACCCAGCATCGACCATGTGAAGAAGTGAAGTCAAAGTTTTCCGTTCACGCATTCCGTTAGCTGCAGGCTACACGCGCTATGTTTCCGCGGTTGATCGGGCTCGCTATGAGAATCGATTACGCATCCATGAGATAGCACATCGCGTGTCTCAACAGAAAATACCGAGAATCGCTACGTATGTGCCAAGTGAGCCGCGACGAAGACAACGAACCGAGATCCGATAATCGTCGTCGTCCATTTAGATAAGCGAGCTGCGCCTAAAGAGAGCTACGCCTTTTGTAGGGGCGTCGTCATCGAATTCATTTGACTCCCACGCGCTGATCGACGGATGTTTACGAGCCACTGTGATTTCTGAAGATTAGACTGGTATCTCCTCATCTATTGTGCGCGTTATATCATATATGGTCACGAGAATATATGGTGTATATCGAACGTGCCTATACATATATATATATATATATATATATATATGTGAGTGTTGTATATACTTATACATACATATATCCACAATCCGAAGCTGCAGAAAACCGTGAGATTGCGTCTCTCGAAATCGCGAGTTAAGGATATATTTCACAGGATGAAAGACGAGAAGAGTGTGAAACGGATGGTTCACAAGTTTAAGAAAGCTCGAAAATCCTTCTCCACGTGTAGGTGTCAGAATTGTACTCGAACTTGTACAGAGAAATGGTTGATTTATTTCCATAGTTAGAAAATGATAAAAATCGTAAAATATAAAAGGAGAGGGAAACATGAGAAGGGCCTTACCGTTAAATTTGATTGAAAAATTAATTGAATCGTGTAATCACAATTATAAAAAATTTATTATTCATTAGTTACTTTATCAAACTTAAAACTTAAATTGTCAGAATTTAATACATTTCAAGAAAAAAAGATGATATGTAAGTAATTAGAAATTACTTAAATTTTAAGAAATAAATATAAAATATAGAAATAAGATTAATTTTTAAATTTCACGATTTTCCCGTTATGAATTATTGTTTCTTTGTTTCATGATCATAACAAATCTAAAGAAAACGCTGTAAAATGAGTAGAAAAGGAAAATGAAAGTAATAATGACTGGTTAATGAGTTGTATATCTGACAGCTGTGCGTTCAGTATCTGACGATACTGAACGCACAGCTGTGCAATCTCGTCAACTATATCAGCGCAACAGTCATTGATCCCATTTGATTCGGAGGTTACGAGCCATTTAGACGCTATCTTAGGCAGATCTCGGCCGCCGAGAATAATCAACGGTGGAAGACAGATAGCGCGCGTAGGGAAGATGCGTCTATAATAATTGCTCCTGCTAGGCGTTCCCCGGAGTGCAATTCTGCGACGCGTTTCCGTTTCAGCGGAATTGCCATCACTGCAAACGGTATGGAGATACCCGATAATAATGTGGCAAGCGCATCGCTTCCGCTCTAATTCCTCGATTCCATTATGGGTCACCTAATCTGTCAGTTAATTTTGTAATCTTTGCGGAACGGGACATCGGGTACATGAAAGCAGAAGACGTAAGCATAGAGAGACAATGGGTTAAGTTTATTCGCCGAGATTGTCCGAGATTGCAGCCGGAGGGACAGTTGCGAATGGTAGACAGAGAGAGAGAGAGAGAGAGAGAGAGAGAGAGAGAGAGAGAGGAGAGAGTACGCAAAAAAGACAGACGGAAGGAAATGATATTTCCAAAAAAGGGAGGGGAGCGAAAGAGTAAGAAAATTGGATGAGAAAATCTCGACAAACAATAAGACGAAGCGCTGAGGATTTACGGAGTGCTCACGTTTTTACGATGGAAGAGAAGGGGAAGGAGATACGGAGATTCTACCCTATGGAGAGATTTGATCGGACGCGGTGGAAAATATGATAGTGCGTAAATCTCGTCAAGAGCTTTCTCTGACATCACCTTCCGAGATGCTTCTGACTTCGAGATGAATTTGTATTTCGTGCAACGAAGCATCGAGATTGGAGTGTCAAGAGAGAAAATGAAACAGCAGGTACAAACATAGCGAATGCAGACATATCGTGCGCTGACATATTTATAGACGTCTTTAATTTAATGCGCTGGCATGGATATTAATGCGAGTGGACACTCGCAATGAGTAGCTCATCGTTTGATAGAAAATTGCTGTTCTAATCTATTAATTATTCAGATTATTAATTTGCTGCTTTCCCCTGTCATCTGTTTAATTTCACAGGTCATAAATCGGCTCAACGGTTTTAATTGCTCATTTAATTAAATATTAAAATTCACCAATTATAAAACGCTAAACATGATATTACATTATATTAAATTATATTAATCAGAATAAAATTAGTGAAAGGCGAAAGTATTGTTTTTTTATCAATGTAAAAAAATTTAATTACTTCGTTTTAACTTAAAACTGATTGTTTTTCCATTGTGAACTTTAACAAAAATTCAATTTGGAAAAATGTTTTTGGCTGAAAGTTACTTTTCGAAGAACACAAAGAATTAGGAATTAGCGAACATGGCAAAGGCGTCTAAGAGGAAAGTCAACGACAAGACGAGTTCTGCCGGACAGATTCTAAAAGGCGATGCCAACGGTGGGGCCATTTAAGGATATCCTGGCCAAAGGCGATCTCGTCGATCTGCGACTGGTTTTGCAAACGTGTTCGTCATGAACATTTTTCTCGTTTTCGAATTGCAAAATTGCGATGGAAATTGTCCGGCATGCAAGATGGTCCACATCGATACGATCGATACGAAATTTGTACCTTCTGCGAAAAATTTTTCATGCTCGAGAAAAGACATAATAAATTTATGATTATATTATATTTCGAGGAATACCAACTCGGGTCACGGAATCGAAAATATCGTGATCTTTGCTTCTTGGAATGACGAAGAAATATATCTTACCCTGAAGTTTAATTTTGGATTAAACAAGTGATAGAATCAGTAAGAAGCTCACGTGTAATTATACGTAAAAATATTCAGAATTGATCTATAAACTCAATATATTTTAAATTTGGATAAATATATTTATTTTTATTTCGGATTTATTCTCTAATTTTTATCTCCTTTATTTTGTGACAATGGATAAAGTGCCATGTAACATGGGCGATTATTAGTCAGCTGTTATACTCGAAGCGCACTAATACTAATTAAAAGAAAATAACTCTCTTACACAATGTACGCGGTCATAAATCTCTTTCCAGGAGCACGATTATCCCATTATACAAGTCTGTAAGGCTCACATGGGAGTAACTCCCGGGGCTGTAATAATTCATTTTATGATTTCATGAAGTCGTCTGCGTTCGTCCGCGATAGAGTCTCTCTCAGTTTTGTACGCGCGAACAATGGAGGTGACACGCGTGGAGTTTCGTACAAGCAAATGAAAAGAATAAATTTCACTACACGGCTTCCGCTTTCTCTTTAACCGACTTGCACTTCGTTTCCCCTAGCTGACTGCTCATTTTACCGGCTCTCTGATCTTTGGCCCAATGCGCGAAATGATGCGCGAGAAACATTCGATGTTATCATGTAATACAAATGAAAGGCTAATCTCTCTATCTCGGTTAAACCAATCGCCGTTTAAATTGATTGTTCAATTTTTTGTGCTTTGATATGTAGAACTGAGGAGCCTCTATTTTACAAAATGTTTTCTTGTTCCGACAGTCATTAATATAAGTAACAATAAAGTACCAGTGTCCGAGCGATGCATAGACTGGTTTTGTATCATTTGCATACCGAAAATTTCTGCTTAGGCAGGTGCGCAAAAATAAAGGAAAGAAGGGAGGAAGGCAAGAGATTCCGCGATAAAGAGCAAGAGAATAAATCGAGCTGGTGAACGAGCAGGCGCAGTCGCGAACGAACGCGAGTATGCGGTCGCAGTTTATTTCGGGACGACTGAAGAAAGGCTCCCCTCTTTTCTTTTCTCAGCAATCACAGAAGAAGGTTCATTATTGTTGTTATTGTTGTTGTTATTGTCATTGTTGTTGTTGTTGTTGTTGTTGCTGCTGCTGATGTTGGTAAAAATTATGAAATGAAACAATATGGCGCGTAAAGAAGAAGTTAAATTGTTCTCTGACAGGCAGAAAATTTTTCATAATAACAAAATCGAGAGTTAAACCAGAAACGCATAGAAAAATGTAAGAAATAAGACATAAAAGCAATATTAATTATATTTAATCTAAAAAATTCACACATATTTATACAATTATTAAGAATAATTGAAGCTGGCGAAACTTCTGCAAAGTTCAATTATTTCTTTCGCTCTACAGTTTCCTCTCTTTTCTTTTTATTGAACGCGGAGGGAATAAAGTTTGTTAACAGAAATATTTTCTGATTTGAAGTAGAAAAGTAATCTAAAATTTTTAAAAATCTATCTTCAACATTTTATCTATTATGCTTAACATATATTCTCTCTATTATGATTTATTTATTTAAATACAACAATTTCACTCGCTATTTGTATATAAACTCAGTTTCTACGATTATTTAATTTTTAATTGATTTCTCATTTTTTAACACTTATCTTTTCAATCTTAGCTTTTTTACTTAATCAGTCTAACTGAAAATAATTAAAATACGCAAAGAACGATTTTGTTGAAATAATTAAAATTTTAGCTAAATGCAAATCTGAAAATAATTTTGTTGGGCCATCAAAATAATTTTGCAGGAATTTCAAACATGATGAGAACAACGCTGCAAAAAGTTTTAACATTTTAGCCACCAGTTTGAGCTTTCTGCTTAATTATTTTGATAACTCAACAAAATTATTTTCAAATTTGTATTTAGCTAAAATTTTACATTTTCAACAAAACTGTTCTTTCTCTATGTATTAAAAACATGTTTTTTTAAATAATAGGAATCATCAATTTTTTAAACATATAGTTAAATATCTAGTTAAATATGTAGTTTTTACAATAAAATAAAGTAGCAATATAACAAATCAATCTAAATAAATCAATCAAAATAAATTACTATTATCTTTATATATTATTATCACATTACGATATTTTATGCTCATACTAATAAAATATCATATATTCTCTTTAATGCATAAATATCGTGGAGAAATTTACTTAGAAATCAACGCATATATTTTCCCACATGGAATAACATCTCCTACTCGCCACCCTCGGAAAACCGTCGCGAAATCCAAGAGCGTGCACGGGAAAGCGGATCCGCGTCCGAACGAGAATACCCAGAGATCGCGGAAGCACCTGTGCGGTGAGGAAAATGCGTCTACCGGGTTCTGCATAGTGAAGTGAGACGAGGCGAAACGAGAGATCAGCTCGCGCGAAAGGATAGACAGCACAGCGACGGACAGCGACAGTGACAGCAACGAATGCGCACAGCCTGAGACGCCGTGCCGTGCTTCACGGCAGACCGCGTGGCAGCTCACGGATTTATTTATACGTACGCGCGGCGTAACAGCACACGCGACGATAGTTGCTACCTTCAGCTCTCTCTCTATCACTCGCTTGGCTGCTGCGATCTCGAGTGCACGACCCTAGAGATCCTCAAGTAAGACATTGAACATCGTTTAGACAACTTCTGATTGGTCTGCTATATTTTTTAGGACTTGCTTAAGATAGAAGGAAATGCGTGGATGTCTCGTTCTATTTATTTATGCATAATCTATCTCATTCTATTTTAAGCAAATCCTGAAAAATATGGCGGACCAAACATATGGTATCCAATCTTTTACTTAAGTTATTATATATAACCTAGTTACACATAACATCTATTAAGCTAGACCTCTCCACCATTGAAAATCAAGTTCCCAGTTATACACACTTTTTTTCTACTCTTGATATGCACACTCGGGATTCCATCCATATTTGTTACCGTATATTATTGCCGTAACTTCCGTAAAAATGAACATATTTCAATTGATTTTTTTTTTCAATTGATGGAAAATTGATTAAGAAACAAATCCATAATGGGTAAAAGTCGATAGAATTAAGGAAAACTTCGAGATATATATAAGAAAAAGAAAAGTTTAGAAACACGAAAAAAACTCGACAAATTGCATTGGGATTTCTGGAACCTCAGTGTATAGGATTAAGAATCTCTACACGACCCTAACGCGGTAAGATGCGGCTGATTCTCGCCGAGAGTGTTTTCTCGTTGCGCGCTGTTGCACGGAATCGATCGCGTAATGCGCTTAAAAACGCGATTTCAGCAAGGAACAGATCATAAAAAATAAAATAAAGTAGAATAAGATAATGATTGATCACTCCATCAAAACTTCATCGATCAAATTCTTCAATACTGGCAATAATTGTGACAGATATCTTGAATTATAATATCAAAGATAGAAAAATGAGGGAAAATCATTAATAATTGTTGAATATATGTACATTCTCGTAACGTTTCAATGAAATGTTTTATTTCTATAAAGCGGAATTATTTAAAAGGTGGTATTTCGTACTTTCTTAATTCCTGACGTCATAACTAAAGATATCTAATGTAGATATTGTCAATCTTTAAGAGCACTTCGTGCAAATTCGACATTATACATACATATCTACACGAAACTCGTATATCTTAACGCATAATTAACTCTCTTAACGCTAATCTTGCGTAAGCCTAAATTTAAAGCGACTTTTAAAACTGCCAAACTACTACTTTGCTCGAGGTTTATTATAATCATTTCGTATTCTGGCAAAAATTTTACGAGATAATTAATACACCCGATCCCATACAGAGGCGGGGCTCTCTAATTTGAAACAGATACTTGGTGTAAACGCGAGCGTTTCACACGTACATTCTCGAGATTCACGACAGTTGTGTGCAATAACGCAACAACGATTACGCAACGACAATGTATAAGGTAAGCGGTAATTTGGAATGCTAGGAATGCGTTCGCGCGAACGCGTGGATAGACCGCGTGGCAACTCGCGAATTTATTTATACACGCGTGTGCGTACGTGTACGCGAGTGCACCGAACATATTCACGAAATCCGTACTGAAATTCGACGTTTAATTACGAAGAATATCGTGTCTGCCATGGAAAACAGAAAGATATTTCTAAAACCAATCAACGTTCGAAAAATCGTTTTGATATCCATTTTTAGTTTTCCGGAAAATACATATATCTCTCAAAAAATATTTTTTGTGCGCATATTCAAAGTACTGATTATATTGTATATGTAAGAATTTTTACGACATAATGTAATTTAAATATTCCTTACACATGAAAAATTCCATATTCGATCAAGGCGGTTTTTCACATTTAATAATATTTCTTATGAATTTGTACAATTTCCTGTTTAAATAAACTGTGCGCTGATTATATTTGTCTGTCTTGAAACACGATCTTAAACTGAAGCTGAAATAGTAATATCACAAATTAATTGACAAGCAATTTAATATTCTTGATGCAAATAAGCGTCTTAGAAAGCTATTAATAATTTGATGCTAATAAGCATCTTAAAAACTATAAATAATTTATTATTTCAATCTGCAGGCTCTAATCCGGATTTCCCGAATTATGTCTTCCTAATTCGACTACCGAGACATATTATTTAAATATTTCTCTTGTTTGCGTTTTAATTAATCCTTTAGCAGTCGTGAACGAGTTATCTTGCGACCTAATATCGTTTCCGTTTAAAGCATTTTTTAATAAACATACAATACTGTCGAGGTTGCCTTGAAGTAAATGGGTGACATCGGGGCGTGAGATAACTCATTTATGAGCGAACAAAGTTGATTGATAACGATGATATCTGGAACTATGCAATATCGTTAAAATATGTAATATGAAAGACACACTTTCTTTTCCAAGCTTTAAATAACGCTTTCTCTCCGCGAATGGAAGTGTTCGATTCTTGGCAGAATTCAGGAAGTGTCTTGGATGACCTGGATAATAAATCGCGGATTTATGTCACAGTAGCTAAAAATGCAATACATTGTGCTCGAAACCGCAATTATATGCTCGCTCGCTTATAACACGCGGCTAATTTGCGATACCGTTAGGATATGTTAGAGCTGCGATGATCAGACGGTTCTGGAGCATAATGATGGAGTCTGCAGCATACGCGAATACTGTTCATTGCGTTATGTTCTCGAGAATTTGATTTACGCGTGTATTCATATTTTGTATTTTATAATGATTACTATTTTGTATTTCATAATGATTACTATGTTATTCTTCCCATCATAACTTCTTCTCGTCTCATAAAATCTCAGCAAATTTCCAGAACAAGTTTCGATAAATCGCCGAAATTTTATGCGACAAATAAACGATAGTATTCAAATTAATTAATATTTTCTTGCGAGTCAGTAAAGTTATAATCAGTGAATTCATTTAAGTTCGAAAAATAATTAATATTGAATAAGACTTTGAGAAGCAGTAAATTAAAATATTTTGTCATTATTTCTGTTATATTAATTTTAGAAAAATAATTGTACTATATATGAAAAATAATCTATAAGTTCGCTTTTATTTATTAATTGTTAATAATTTCAAAAAAGCAACCTAAAGTTCCAATGAAGATGTTTCTGTAATTTTTATTTTAATATACACACATACAATTTATTATATTATATTATATTTATTTTATACCACATTAATTTTATAATTTTTATTTGCAAATTATAATATTTTATTAATTTCTTCGTGCAAAGAAAAAAGCATTACTAGTTATTTCTGTTGTTTCTTAAACAGTGACTCGCCAAAACACACATTATTACTTGTCACATTTACTTCTTTCTTCTCAGATTTCGCGTTATACATCAAATATTTATACAACACTTTGCTCAAAGAGCACATGTATTTCATAAAAAGAAATTTGCAATAAAGCACAGTGGCGCTTTCGTTTGTAAACCCCATGTTGTATATTCATGCTCGTAATATTTCTTTCATTCGTTTGATGCCAGAGAGTAGAATAATTTATCAGAATTCATCTCTGCTTACAGCGAAGTTTAAACGACTTTTATTTATCACCTCTCAACCGCTTTAATTATAAATCGAAGCGTTCCCTCGAGACATAGAGGACTTGTATATTATCAATCACAGTTTTATAATAACTACGTAATTCAATATAACGTATGTCTGATACATTTCTTACACGAAGTGTCTTAACATTATTTTCGAAAAACAATATAACAAAAAGATCACAGTCAAAGAGCTTTCTATTTTGTGTAATTGCAGACGTTTAAGTGTATCTCTAAGTTTATTTAAACGATTTTTTTACGCTTTTACTTTTAAAATAGAGTTACCCTTTTCATTTACAAAGATCGCACACAATTTATCACGATAAAGTAACAAAAGTTCAATCTTTGCGTATGTATAGCGCCCATCTCTCCTCTAGAGCACCCTCCAGGAAATTCGATCTCTTTCTCCTGCGCGTCTATTCGTGAGATGAAACCGACTCAGTGATTTAGATCAGAAGCTGAGACGAAAGGGACCAGAGTCGCGCATCGCGTGCACGTCGCACAGTTATGCGTTTTCAACGAGAACGAGGCCCGGACCAGTAAATCTCGGCCCGTGTGTTTTGCGTATACGTAAGTATGTGTGAGGACCGCCTCCAATCGCATTTCCGCCTTGACGCAACTGGTGACCTCATGCTTTAACGTTCCGACAACTAAAATTTGAAGAGATGAAAACTTGTATAATTTGAATATTCGAATCGCATATTCGAATCTAACGTGACTTTCTACAAAAAGTAAATATGTAAATTTAATTGCCTACTTAGTGAATACAAAATGGATTTCCTTAATAGAAACTCGAAAAATGATCAATTTCGACATACTTTTGTATTATGTTTACAAATTTGATATTTGAAGAATGTCTCAATTGGAATTCTACTTTAATATCTTTGATATTTTCATCTATAGAATTTTAAATATATTTCTTAATCTATCAGAGAGTCTCTCTTATGTAAAGGAATTAATTTAAAAGAATGTTAAAGTCAACTCCTAACTTGAAATATTAGGAATTCGTAATTTCATGAAACAAAATCTCGTCGGTTCTCTCTATAATTTATTTGCCACAGAATAAAGTTAATTAACACCTGTGTAACTGGATCTAAATTTGGAAAACAGTTGTAACTCTCTGTATTCTGATCCCACGGGTTATTACACATGTTACTCTGTCATTCTATTGGATATTCCTCGAAATGCAACAAGCAACAAATACGAACAGTGCCAGGAGCTACTCGAGTTTCCCGCGCCCATAATAACCCGGCAAATTACTTTGGCAACACAAACGCGGTCCATATTTTCGGCAATTATCCGCACATCCGCGAGGACGGTTCCACAGAAGCGACAGGCCCTTCGTTTTCTCTTGGCCGTCGCCGCCAGCGCATGTATACACACGTAAGCACGTGAACGTTTGTGTAGGTGTATATGCGGTCGCTGTTGACCACGGGACGGAGTTGGAGTCGGTCAGGATTCCTTCAAGAACCTCGCAGACATGTTGTCTGCGGCGGCCAGTGTGCTTGGCGACACCCATTACGGTCTGACTCGTTTGAAGTCAATTAAATTTGACCACAGTTCAATACTCTCGCTTTTCATCTTCGTTTTAGAAATAAATCATAAAAAGAAACAGTTTCAGAAAACAAGAAAAATAAATTATTATAAATGATGATTAATAATATGAATTTATTTTATATTATTTTACAAAGTAAAATAAAAATAAAATAAATTTCTATATTATCTTAATTTAAATAATAAATAGAGGAAAGCCCCTATTATGAGATACAAGCGTCTAAAGAAATGAGATAGCGAACTTTCCGCTAAACTAATAAACGCTATCTATTGATTCCACAATTTATTGTTCTTGGATTGAAAATTATTTAATGGAAAATTCATTATTAGATCGTGCCTGTAGTCGTTGCAAAAAAAAAGGTTTTAGAATTTGGATGTCTTCAAGATGAGCTTTTAAACTTTGTTTATTATTTAATAAGTAAATATTTGGTAATAAATTCTTCATGTGGTGATAGAGTAAGATATACTAATAGAAAAATACGATATGTATTGCTTAATTACAGAATTGCTTAATTACAGAAATTAGATTTGATGATCATAAAATCGTAAGGCATGGAAATATGGTATAAGATAGTCAAAGTATTTCTAATATGAATAACCTATACTCCTATGTCATAGAAAATCATTGCTGAAGTATAAATGTTATTGTACAATAATAAAAAGGACAATCGAGTGCCTGTGGTACTTAGTTCTAACTATCTGAAAACGAGTCAGCTAGGTACAATGCATCGCATACTCATTTTGCACGTGCACTGGCTGTGTTTATTTGTATTTTAGAAACATTAAATAAAGTTTTTTAATTGCAATACTGATGCACTTTGCGTTTTATTATCGATTTCTCGAGACATCTCATATTAGGAGCACAATTTTTTGACTTTGCGATTTGCTCACTTCTTACATTTCTTTAATTTATAAAAAAAAAATAAAATTTGAATTAAATTTTACATTATCTTAAAGCTTATTAAATTCTCTTCAAAATAACCTATTATTTTTTAAAATTATTTTATTATTATAATTAAAATTAAAATTATTTTAAATTATTATATCTGCCGATAGATTTCTAGCATTTTACCCAAAATAAACTATTTCATAATAGAGGCCTTTCCTCTAATTCTAAAATTTTGTCACGAAAATTTTCAATCGTAGTTTGTAGTAATTAATAAAAATTCTATTTAGATTTAATATTATATCCCCTGAAAATTTATCCCCTAGACAGATTTTGAAGAAGACACTTATGAAAATTTCGGTTTTGTTTATGAAGTACAAGCTTCGATACCTTGTAAATATCAGCTACATCTTCGTGCATATGAGGGGAACCATTCATTTCGCGGTAAACAGAGGACTTCCATTCATGCAGAACACGTCGCCCTCGCGCCGCGGGGAAGAATAATCGACGAAGGGGGCAGAGAGAACGGTCGACCGACTAGGAAGGAGGTGGAGGACGAACGCGGCGGCTATTCGCGGCATCGAAACGAGGCTTGGCCGTCCTCGAGAATTCGATGTTCCTCGGCGGGAAAAAGAGGCGTCGAAGAGTGAAAACAATCTATCATGTCGACTTCGGCGCAGCGCCGTGCAGCGAAACAAGTCTCGGTGAAGCTTGGACATAGCCGCCACGAGAGAGAATTCTCGAAACACCAGAGATTAAAGCGTAGCGAGCTCTCTTACTGACATTTAAATGGAGTTAGATAAATTATGTTTAACGTTTTTTATTATATTTTTTTATCCCATGTCATCTGGCATTTTTCGTATACAATTAGAAAGAGAGAACGTATAATCTTTAAAAAACGAATCAGAATATTTTTGGATATATTTTTTGGATTCAAGTTGGATCAAGTTTATTAATAGATTACGTGAATTATTCGCGTAAAAATAATAAAATTTCAAGAAAGTGAATAATGAACGCGAGTGTCTTTATATTATATGGAAAGAATGATTTTATTAAAGTATCTAAAAATTTAGGTAAATATAGATCTGAAAATAAGTTTGTTGGTTCATCAAAATAATTATGTAGGAAACTCAATCACGATGAGCATTATTACTGCAAAAAGTTTTAACATTCTAGCAATCAGTTTGAATTGCAATCTTACATAATTATTTTGATAGTCTAACAAAATTTATTTTCAGATCTATATTTAGCTAAACTTTTAGATATTTTAACCGTTTTTTTCTATATTGTTAAACTATAGTAAATACAACTATAGTAAATACAAAAAACTTATCAAATTTTTCAGATATTTATTGTATAAAAAAAGCATAATAATATGTGAATTAAGTTACAGTTGATTCTAATTCAAAACTTTTTCTCTTCTTATGTTACAACATTCTTTGTACTTTTACTTTTGGTGCGCAATATTAATCGTTATCGTTTATTAATGTTAAAAGATTAGTAATATAAAAAAATAATGCATGCTTCTATTTCAAAACTCACAAGTATTTGCAAAGATTTACTTCCGTCTAGCTTTGTCTTCAAAGAATTGCATACAAAGAAAGACTCATCTTTAACTAACAATTGTTTGCCAAAGTTCTTCAAACGATATCTTTGCATTTGTAACACTACTTGCATTTGGTACAATCGCGCGGGCCACAATTTTTCATACAAATTCACAACCGCGGGGACGCTTTTTGTAGTCAACGTTGGCGCCGACAACGGAACCTCCCTGTTCGTCGCAAGAAGTCTCCAATTTAAAATGTAAATTGCGCTGGATATTTGGTGTATCGCGTCGCGCAACGCGCGCTTGCGAAATGGCCGCGAAATTAAAACGTAATTTAATTCCCTCTTCTCGCTCTACCTACAACCCGTCCCGTCTTTCTCTCTTCTATTCCCTCCTCCTGATTCTCTTTCTCACTCCTTTTTCTTTTTTTCTCTCACTCATGAGGTCTGCACTCGTATTCGTCTCGATTTCGTCTTCTCTCTTGAAAAAAAAGAGAAAGAAATCATCTCTTTTTCTCTCTTTTTTATAAGTGAATTTTGGAACGCAGATTATCGTTTCTGTGGCGCGAAAAAGCCACTTCTTTTGCTATTCGAGAGACTTCTCGCTTTTGGAAAACGTTAAGAAATCAAATGCGGGCGTAAAATTGTCGTTTGCTTCGCTCGAAAGGAAGAAAGGGCATTCACGAATGCATTCGGTGATACGTTCAATCGTGTTCTTCCCTACTGGAAAAGAAAAGAAAAGCTCGCGTTAAGAAATTTTCGTCGACGTTATCGCCGTGTAGATCGTGACGTGACTAAAAAAGAGAAAACTAACGGATACACGCTTAAGATCGTCCGTGCAATTAGTAGTACAAAGTGCACAAAGGCGATAGTCAGCAATACTGGCTGCTGGCGAAACACCGGCAGCGACCTGTTTTATAATCTCGCGGAATCCACTTTACCTCCCCTGCATCCCGCTGCCGCTCTTCTCTTTTTCAAGAGTTGCGATATGAAGGAACAAGAAGGGGAGGGTTCGCCATCCCCTTCGTCTTTTTTACCATAGCGTTCGCAACGGACGCAACGTGCACTCCTGGCGAGTACTCGCGGATAGCCATCACCATAGCGACCGCTTAATTGGAGAAGGATTTCCGTAATAAAATCGTCGAGTGCCCCCACGCTGCGGCGTGGAACAAATTCGCATAACTTCCCGCCAGGAGGAGCGCGACGAATGTCAAAGATCAGGAAGACAAGAAAGGGCGCGAAGACAACAGGCCCACCCACGTTCCTCATTTCTTCTCATCCGGACTCGATCATCGCGTGAAACGGATCGAATTTTTTGTGTTTGTGTTGAAGTAATCGGGATCGAGATATAAGATGAGTTTTATGCCGATACAGACTAGAAGGAATCGAATAGAAAAAACAAAATAGAAAATTGTTCCGTTATATATTTATGCATTAATTCACTTTTTAACACTGATTATTTAGAATTTAACTTATTTAATTTTTATTTTATTTGATTATTTAAAAAATATTAATTATATTTTATTATGTTTATTATAATAGTTTTAATGTAAACTTTTTAATAGTAATACTTAATGTTAATGATATATTTTATTGTAGATTAAGAGGATAAGTGAAAAGCAAGTAAATGTTATAGACTGAAGACTTAAAATCATTACATAAGCTTTAAGTATTGAGTCGTAAGAAATTGATCAATTACAGTTGATTATTCTTCTCACATTTTAATTGTAATTGGTCAACTTACTGCTTAAGCCTTGAAACTTAGGTAATGGCTTATTGGGTATAAAGCCCATTAGAAACATATAGAAAACATAAATCTTAATCCCTATGTCAAGAAATGTGCAATATTTCACATCAGTTAATGTTTAACTGATTTTTTTGTTAATCGACTAAGAAATAAATTTTATCATACATGTAGACGGTCTCGTCTACGAGATATAACACCGAGTATCCGGAAATGTCACACTTGTCTCTTCTAAATCCGACTCATATCGCGTCATCCCTTAATTCGTGACCAAATAAAATACGTAAGAAGAGCGATAAATTTCCATAATCGCCCTTTACATGGACTTCACGTGAACATTCCGCAGAGATATCAGACCATATCGTTCCCCGACCGCAAAGGCACCGTGACGCAAATAACATCCTAAAACGCGCTGTAAAACCCTGCGTACAATACTCGTATCCGAGAGGGGGGGCACCTGATCGCAAAAAACGCCGTAAAATCGCCATCGAGGTCGGCTTAATGTCGCGGGAGTCCGAGAGCTCTCGTACATGCAAGGAACATGAGAGAGGAACGGGGAAAGAAGGGAGAAAAGCACACGCGGGTTCCCTGCCCATCGCGCCGACTGCTCGAGTCGCATAAACGTGCCCCCGAGAACATAACTCATTGCGGTAAACGGGCGCCGCGGCACGCCGCGTCAAATTAACGCCGCGCCTCGAGAGCGAGCCTTGTACGTTACGGAGAGAAACCGGCCGGTGTGCCTAAACCACTCGCATCTCTGTCTGTATTAAGTTAACATCACTGCACGAAGGAAAATTACGACTACTGTTTAAAATAAAATTATTTATTATTATTAAAATAAAATAAAAATTTAGTGTCATCTGTGCATTAATTAATCGTTATCTATTGCGTAGTTGTAGTTTTGTTAGACTTCAGCAGATATTAAACTCAGACGAACTTGGACTAGAGTATCGAACTTCTGCGTGTGATACTTGTACGCATGCGGTCAGTGGAAGAACAATCAATATAGTGTCAAGTATCGTCAATACAATCAATCAGAGCTTCGAATAGAATTTCAACGGAATAAGCCTATCTCGTTTCAATTATTTTACGCGTAAGTTAGCTATGTTTAATTTCTTTTGTTCGTAAATATATAAATTCATTTATTCTATTTATTCATGCAATACTTTTATGCTAAAGTTTTATTCGCTATTTTTGTACTATACAAAAAAGATAGGATTTGAAAATTCATTATAATATTATCTTACATTAATATCAAGGAACTTATATTAAAACTATTATAGTAATCAATAAACATAACAATTAATTTTTTCAAATAATTTTAAGTAAAAATAGAATAATTATTCCACACTGAAAGAAAAAAATGGTTGCGACTACGATAATTTAACTATATATAATTTACAGTCATTTTTTGCTATTAATAATAGCAAATACGCACTGCTCGAAAATTTTTAGTTTTTTAAACATATTTTTTAGTTGTTATATTATTATCATATAAATAACAAGTGAATTTAAGAAAATAAGTATTGACTTAATGGCGATTGCATTTACTGAATAAAAATATTTATTTTATTTACCATTTAAGTAGTAATATTCTATTTTAATATTTGAAACCATAATTAATATTTGAAACCGTAATTTATAGTACAATTTTTTCATGTTTGAGAGAACTACATACTTGGTCTCATTTACTATATTACAGCAGTAATAATATCATAAAAATGGAGCTTTATAATTATTTTACTATGCAATTATGGTCACCATATAATATTTTTCTCTCAGTGCAAATAGTAAATGTTAAGGAGCTAAAAAAAGTTCTCTATAATCAGAATTGTAAAATACATCATAGAACATTATAATTGACTGTTGATCTTTCCTATAAGTTTGTCGAGCGCAGCAAAGCTATCGTTCTTTTCATCATGTTTATTCACGGGGTTGTTGGAGGAACGATCAATGTAATGAAGTGCGTTATAGAGAAATGTACCCGCGGCCATAAAGATATATATTTTATTAACGCTATTCTTGCAGCCGTTATAAAAGTGTTACAATCTCACGAAGATGTAATTATATTATTCTGACACGAGCATGCGTCCCTATTTCTTTCATTAGAGATCTAGCAGAGTATTAATCATCCTAACGTATCTCTTTTACGCTTTGTATAGCATCGACCGATAAATGATCTCAAATCGCTTTTTAACCAGAGTATCACTCTCGCCTCTTATTATCTTAAATGGATTGTTTAAAAGATAATTGTTGCGCATAATCGCCTCTGAGTAATGGTCTCATTTTCAATTATCTTTATTTCATTGCCAATTACATTTGCGAAGTTACTCAGCGTATTATAAAGAATCGTTAAACGCGCGCGGGATATTCTTGTAATTTTATTTCTAATTTTATGAGTACAATTTTTTTTTATACGTCGAGAGATTCATATCAAGAATTTTAACTATACACTCTCGCTTTTTTAAAAATATTTGAAAATACACTGCACAGAGAGAGATATGTAGTTGAATTAATTGGAATTCTGATTATAAATGGACACATTAGAATTTTCTGATTAAATCTAGTAGAATTCTAATTGAAATAAATAAAATTCTAATTATTAACAATCAGAAGCTTTTGGTTTGTCCATTTTCAACTAGAAGATTTTTCTCAGTGAGTGTAATGTATAGCAAAATATAAAATACTGTAAATGTTCCTTCTTTAAAACTTTCGAATACTTACTTATTTCACTTTCTTTCCATCTGTAGTTTTAGTTGCACAAAAAGAATGTGTCTTGCAATCGTATCAAATATCGCTTCGATCATTGTAAATTGAAAAAAATGATCAATTGAGTTATCAATGTTTTGTATTGAAAATACGAAGCGACGGTTCATCAAGTGTGTATCAATTTGCGCAATTTTGCACGGAGAGAAATTGCGCGTTTTGCGGCACGTATTAATTAATAGATAGCGTCGTTTTTTTTTTCCTTTCGATACAACGAGTTAATCGAAAATAACCGATGTCCAGGGAATAAAAAAGGGAAGATATACGGAAAGGGCACTGATCCTGATTTGACGCCCGATTGCACGCAATTTCGCTCATGTCTGAAATTAATTAACCGCGATAATTAATGATGACATTTCTTCGAACATAACGCGCTGTAATGCGGAGAGGTTTTTTATTTATCGCGCGGGTGACGTTTCGCACGCATGTTCGTACGTTTATATATGTAGGATATCTATATCGGCATCGAAACGAAGGGGAAACGGAAAACGTTTTGCGCGTGATAATCCAGGCAGACGTCTGCAGGGGGGATGCAAATACTTCTGGCAGGGATGGATTGAAATTACTGGTTCAAAAAACAAGGGCTAGTGATATAATTGTTTTATCTGATAGATTAATATTAGCGTTTCCAAAAGGATAATATCCGCCAACAGAATCGTATTACAAAATTATTAAAAAGTATCCCTTTATAAAAATTATCCGTGCATTTAATGATTTTAAAGGAAATATTTAATTATAAGGAATATTTAATTACTAAATACATTAATCTAGAAATCCTCAAGTGAAAGATTAAACACCATACGTTTTTCAGGACTTGCTTGGTTGAAAATAAGATACATATATTTAAAATAAGATACATATATTCTCATTTTATCTCAAGCATTCTGTCTTAAGCAGGTTCTGAAAAATATGGCGGTCCAAATTCTTACTTAAGAATCTTTACATTAATCGACATAGTATTCAAATCTCTTTTCCAAGATAACTTTAATTCCTTTGAAATAAATGGTTTGAACAGAGTTTAAAGTACACCGATATGAATTCTTCTATCTAAATATTACACATCTTCACGTATGCAAACAGTACTGTCGATTCAACTTCTATTTAGTATTGGTTAATTATACTCAGATGCAAAACCACGAGTTTTTCGATTTGCGCGAAATAACAGACAATGTCAATACACCGCATTCGCAAATACGTTCCATGTTTTACGAAACTACCTTCACAAATTCACTAAAAAAAAAAAAAAAAATAGACCGCTCGCGTATTTGACTTAATCGAAGTTACAAACATTTTTCCACGATATACATATATTCGCCTTTTCGAAACGGACAAGTTGGCCGACGATTATCTATACACGTGAAAGCACAATATCGAAATGGAGCGAGAGAAATTCGAAATGTACGACGAAGGAGAATCAGCTCGCGCGACAATCTGCGGGAATTCCACACGCGAGACAATCTGCTCACGGATGACCGATCGTGTCGAAACGCGTAACCGGAATCGACCAACGCAAAAGATTTTTCGTCGATTCGATCGATCGTTCAAAAGTGGCGTGTCAATTTTTTCACAGGAATAATAATTTGCATCTCTCCTGCAGACGATTAGTTTCTACTGGCCAGTTTCGCATTTTGCATTCGCACGGCGCGCGTAACAGCTGTAGCATAACTAATTAACTTGATTTACGTTTTCTAATCGCAATTATCATTGTTGAACTGACACAATTCACCATTTCTTTCTTGTCCAGCGATTTCCAATTACGGACGGTATTGCGTTAACTAGCGTAGAGAACGATTAGCTACGGTTCACTGCAAATCAATTATTTAATTAATTCAAATCGAAAACGGATCAAATATTTCGAACATTTACATTTAACCAGCACTCTAATTTTCGCAGCTTATTTGTTTTTTGAAAACAAATACATCATAATATGAATGCTTTGTAATATTTTACTATCAATATCACTTTTTTTTTCCGGCTGGATGAAAACAGAATGATACATATTTCTAAATGTAATTTAATTAATGTTGCCAATGAAATTATGCTTATATCCGTCGCTGTTATGCTTAAATTAAAAAATTTCTGTTACATCCGCTGACAGCAATCGTTTAAATGACGAATTACAAATCGCAAATTACAAATTAATTAGAGTGCAGATTAAATGTACATTTCAGTTAAACTTTGCTTTAAATACGCGATGATTAAGGCTCGTTTCTACCAATGTAGATTAACTTTAATCTCAGTTCAACTTACTCTTTATCTTTTTTTAATTCTCAGAACTGGAAAAAGATGAAGTGTTAGTTAAACCGAGATTAAAATTAAACTATATTGGTCGAAACGAGCCTTAATCGCATATTTACAGCAGAGTTTAATCAAAATGTAATACATATTTAATGTGCATTCTAATTAATTTGTAATTTGCGATTAATATAAAGAAGAACTCGAGATAATCATAAGAAATTTATGAATTTAAAAATCTTCGTTTTCGCGACCGATGATTCGTGCCATTCCTGAATGTATTTGTGTGTGCGTCAAGTGCGTATATGTAATTATGCGTACATGTCTATCGTCTCGCATCAACAAATTCGCGAAGATAAATACTTGTAACGATTTAATCGCCACACAACAATAATTGTAACAAAAATGCATTAAAACTCAAATGCGAAATCGAAATTCAGTTATAGAATAAAAAGAAGCTCGCAGCTCGCTGATAATGAAAAAAAACTGCAGATTCTGAGCGTCTAAAGGCGCCTTCCATTTATCGCACCTCTCCTGCCTCTTGTGTGCGCCAGGCACCGTGTCTCTCCGAAAATAAACAAGGGTGCTCCTTCGCGATCGTCGATCCAATTAAATCCGATTACATTTTTCGCCGCGGTGCTGCCCTCCACCTACCATTTCTACCCCCCGCGAGAATCCAGACCGCGGGACGCGCGCGCGAATACTGGTGGCGTCCCTTATCGATTCGAAACGATTTTGGAGGGTGGTTTTACCCTCCGACGTTTTTGATTTCGGCTACGCGGCCTCCGTGATACCGGGGCAACGCTTCGCCGCTTCGAATTAAGGGGTGAGCCTCGAGAGGCCTAACCCTGGGATCGTATCGAAGAGAGATAGAACGCAGGATGCGCGGGGTGAAGAAAAGGGGGAAGGAGAGAGATCGGAGGGGACGAATAGACAAGAAGGGATGCGGAATCGAGCGAGTCTCTTCTTCTCGATGTTTATTTTTTACTTTTCGAAAGAGCCATAGAGCGCGCCGCGCCGGATGCGCACCCCATACGGTCCCCGATCCCGAAATTCAATAAATATGGCGTTGAATAACGGGCGTTAGATACGCCTGGCGTTCCTGAAGAGACTCATAATATGAGATTATTGCCGTAGCCTTGAAATCCGCGACGAATCGAGAGAAGCAACGTTTGCAGAATGAGCAAAAAGAAAACGCGAATTGACGTATCTGCGCTAACAAGAGCTGAAACACGGGCTTTGCGATTCAAAGAGAAACTCTGTAACGGAATATTTATCGAATTCGCCATACGGATAATGGAATTGTAAAGGTTCAGTGGCTTCATTTAAAGCCAGCCGTATTCTGTTCAAAGAGATTTCGTATTGAGTTGAGCATTCAAAAGTTGCGAAAAAAAATGTAATATCCAATTAAATTTTCTCCTGGGAAATACTGACTATAAATTTAATTAAAGAATTCGCGCGATCGTAAAGCGTGACGATATTTCCAAATAAGGATAATATTTTATGTGTCATATGGTAAATTTTTTAAATTAAATTGATTGCTGCAGGAGAAATCCGAGAACCTCTCTATTCTGCATCGAATCTCTGTTCTGCATCAACAGACTTGAAAAACCTTGTTATACGACATAAAATATCAGCCTTACTTTGTATCTCAACGGCATGAAATATTGCGGACTTTGAAGCATCACTACAGATTATATTCCAAAACATAAGGTTCCGACACAATAGATGTAGTAAGCTTTAAAGCCGCCGAGTAAAAAAATTAGTTACCATGATATTGCAATCATAAAGTGATAGATACCAGTTTAATATTCAAGGTAATCTCTCCTCGTTGTATAATCAAAAGTAATATATTGCCCGCAACGAATTAGCCAGCTTCAGAGCTATTTCTCCATCTCTGTTCATTTAATTTTGCAATCGTAAACACGATACTCATATTTAGTCTATTACAAACATGGCGATTCCAATAGAGATATTTGATCAGCTAATGTTGTTCTAGCTAATGTTGCTCTCTGTACTTCTTAATAATATGCTTGATATTAAATAGAAATATATGAACTTTAAATAAAAGAGAGCAAAATAATTTCTCAATTAAGCCATGCAACATATTTATTGATATATTTATTGATATTTTTTGTGTATGTATTATATATTGCATTTGTATTATAAACATATAAATGTTATTATAATTCAAATTTTTGTGTAATTTTTTTAATCAATGTAATTTGAATTAAATATGATTTTTTTCTAAATTTAATAAAATTCCAAACTAATTTAAATAAAGAAATATTTTTTTAAAGTTTCTCACAGAATAATATCACGTACTCAATAAATTTTGATAAAACAGTATTTTAAGGAACAATATTCTATGGAACAAATAAAAATACAAGAGAGAACGAGAGAAAGAGAGAGAAAGAGAAAGACTTTACCGTTATATTTACAGTCATCATATCACTTCATCTAATACAGTAGTATACTTGGATGTTATTACATTAATGTACTGCGTGCCCTAATTCTTGTACAATGGTATTACGGTCAATTCATTCACGCAATCACACAACAGACATTGGTATACCTATCAATCATTTGGAGAATCTCATAGCATCCGCTTTCATCACAGAACTCGTATATCTCCAATCACATAATTCTGCTTGGCTTTGAATCTCTTTCTCTCTCTCTCTCTCTCTCTCTCTCTCTCTCTCTCTCTCTCTCTCTCCCGACGATTATAATACACATAATTATCAAAATCTATATAACTCAACTTAAACTCCTCGAAAATGCATCCGCATTTGCACACACAAATTCGCATTCCGTCTCGGGATTAAATTGCTGTTATACATCATGTAGTTTGAATAATCGTTAGTATCCAAGCACCCCTAACTTCGATTGAGGCTTATTACTCAACAACAAACTAACCGATACATTTTAGTAAAACGATTTATCAGACTAAACTAATGAACTGGAAGTATTTCAATTTTTTTATTTAATAGAAGGAAAATCATGCTATAGAAATAGTTTATATATGTAAGTATAAATTTGTATATATATATATAAATATATATATAAAT